>NC_073303.1:274970162-275262937 GCF_027595985.1 Sorex araneus | reverse complement strand
AACTGATAAGTTTCATTTTACATTATGTTTACTTTGGTTACATTCAATATTTCAACACAAACCTCACTATTGTTGTTAGGAGTACCCCACTAGATTCAGACCTACTGTGAAGACAAATAAGGTCGCGCGGCCGCAGTAGAGGCCGCGCGGTTTTGTATTTCTGTACTTTAACAAGAAGTCCAGGGAGATTTCTTCCAGATATTAGATAATTGCAGGCTTGAAAACCCAATCTGTGGTCGTCTTAATATGGCGGCCACCGCGCCCTTCATCCCCGGAGAGAAAGAGGCGAGAGAGAGAAATACCTTTCCCCTCCTGGGCGGGCACGGGGCCGAGGCTTAGTTCTCGGGCTGGAGACATTCTGCGAGGAGTTGCCCATGCCGAAAGAGGTCTGGATTCACGCTTGTGCAGCTGCGGAGAGGCCGCACATGTGTGCGGCCCTCTGGATCACATCTCAGCGGTCGGGCATCCCCGTTTTTGACTGGCACCGCATCCTCGGCCTGAGCACTGACTCTTTCACCCAGGCCACCTATAACTGCCAGGAGGCCTTCCCAGGGCCCCTGAGCACCACTGGGGACACCCCACCACTACCACCACTAATTTTTGTGTTTCAAACTACTCAAAATCTAAAATAATACAGAAAAGAATCAAAGAAGAAACAACCGTTTCCAGGAACCCGACAACTGAGAAACAAGTTTTTTAAAAACTTACATATTTCTTGACATATCTCATATGTATTATATATATATATGTATATATATATATATATTTCTTTTAAAATGATGTAAGGGCCAGAGAGGTAGAGGATGAGGCGTTTGCCTTGCATTGTCTGACCTATCCTCAGCATCCCAGATGATCCTTCTGAGCACCACCAGGAATAATTTCTGAGTGCACAGCTAGGTGTAAGCCCTGAGCTTCCCCGGGTGTGGCCCGACATCCCCCACAAAAAGAAAAAAAAGAAGATTTAAATGGAATCTGACTCTGACACTTTTTTTCCCTTCCCTCACTTAAGGTTATTGTGCACTAAGATTACCTTTGAAATCTTAGATTTTTTTGATATTTAATTTTTTATTCTATTCATGATGGTTTCAGTAACAGGGTCTGGGGCCTGCGTCTCCGCCATCTGGTCTGATCTCCACCCCCTCCGCAGTGCTTGCTCATTTGATGAGAACTTGAAACTTTTATTTAGGCTTTCAGTAACATGCTTTCCGTTCAGTTACAGTTGCTTGCCAGTGTAAATGTTACATGTTTAGGGGTACAATGTTATCACATCAGATACTCCCTCCTCCAAGCCTACCAGAGCCTCCCTCACTCTCTCAGCCCACCCACGGCCCTTCCCCAGGCTCTCCTTGGTAACCTCGGCTGTGGAGTGAGGCTGATGGTTTACAGAGACCTGAATTTTTTTATTTGCTATGTTTCCTTTTCACCGATAACATTGAAAAAAATTATCCTATCCTTTTTTTTTTCTTTTTGGGTCACACCCGATGATGCACAGGAGTCACTCCTGGCTCTGCACTCAGGAATCACCCCTGGCGGTGCTCAGGGGACCATATGGGATGCTGGGAATCGAACCCGGGTCAGCCACGTGCAAGGCAAACGCCCTACCCGCTGTGCTATCACCCCAGCCCCTATCCTATCCTTTTTGAATGGACATTTTGGTTAGCTCTTGCATTCTTTGCTTGCAAATATGTAAATGTCCTTGTAGGTAAATCTTTGTGGATCCTTTAGGGAAATTTTCTATAACTGAATCAATAGGTCACACGGCCTGTTTTTCCCAGATTCTAATCCATGCTATTCAGGTAGCCTGTGTCTGTTCTTGGTCCTGGGAGTTCTCTGATTGCGATGCTCGCTTAAACCCCAGGACTCCTCAGAAGGGCCGAGGGGGACCTAGGAAGGTACCTCATGAGCCCCCAGCCCCCCAGTGCCCGAGGTTCACAGGCCCATAAAAGCCTGTCAGCAACTGATAAGAGGTGGTCTCTTTTGGTCTGGTCTGGTCTGGTCTGGTCTGGTCTGGTCTGGTCTGGTTTGGTCTGATCTGGTCTGGTCTGATCTGGTCTAGTCTGGTCTGATTTGGTCTGATCTGGTCTAGTCTGGTCTGATTTGGTCTGATCTGGTCTGGTCTGGTCTGGTCTGGTCTGATCTGATCTGGTCTGGTCTGGTCTGATCTGGTCTGGTCTGGTCTAGTCTGATCTGGTCTGGTCTAGTCTAGTCTGGTCTAGTCTGGTTTGGATTTTTATAGGGAGGCAGAGAGGCTGCTTCTGAGTCTTCAGTTTTCTCTTCCTCACGATCTGGCAGAGCTGGAAACGATGCCCCAGGGAGCCCCCAACTTGCTGTCCGCAGGAGGCGGCTGGGGCCGGAAGGCTCCTGGGCTTCTGGCCGTTCCCCAGCTGCCACCGGCACCGAGGCCCTGGAGCTTCCGCCCTGCCGTGAGCCTGCCTCAGCCGGGGGGAGGGCGGGAGGGGCTGCGTTCCTGTGCCCAGGCAGGGGTCACCCCAGGACATGCACACTCAGCTGAGACCCCGAGAGGGGCCTGCGGGGCCTAATGCGGTCAGAGCATGAAGGAAGTGAGCTTGGGGAGCACCCACAGACCCGCGCCACCCAGACGGGCTGGAGATGTGGGGTGCGAGCCGAGCAAGGCGGGCACGTGTCCCGTAGCGTGGTGAGCGGCGCGGGGTGTGTGCTGCTCGGGAAAGCTGAGGTCAGGGCAGGCCAAGCCCCGGAGGGGCCGCCATGGGGGCCTGGCCTCCAGGACGGAGACTCGCTGTCTCGGTTTGTGCGCAGAGGGGCAGCTGTCGCGGTGGTGGGGCGGGGTGAGGGGCTAAAGGTGCCGTGTCCCCTCGCCCCGGGTGCAGTGGGACACTGAGGGCGGATTCCACGCACGGCCAGCGGGAGCGTCATGGACACAGAAGCAAGATTCGATTTTTGCTCATTTATTTTTATTGGATGAGATTCTGCAGTTTACAGCGTCAAGGCTTCCCGTGCACGCAGCCCCAGCCCACACCCACACCAGGGGACTCGCCTGCCTCCCCCAGGGACCCCCGCGCCCCTCCCCTTCAGGCCCTCAACTCAGCTTCGGGGGTCAGTTCTCTCCGTGCAGCAATGCAGATTCCAGGGTTCTCGCCGCCTCCTGAGCGGTCAGGAGTGTCCCTCCGGGCTGCTGGCCGCCGCTGTCCATCCGTCCTCACCCCCAGGGCTACTCTACTCCACTGCCCTCCGCCCGTCTGTCCCCCATGGCGGCACTGGCCAAAGCAGGGCCCATGAGGGCGACCCTCCCCTCTGAAGGACCCTCTCCTCCCCCCACTCTTCTCCTCCCCCCAAACAAGGACCCTCCAGTCAGCTGATGGAGCCTGGATGACTGGCAGGACCTGGATCCTGAGGCCCGGGAGGGTGGGGAGCAGGGACAGCAGTGACCCTGGATCCAGTGCTCGGGATACGGCACGGCTGTTAGGGTGCGGGCCTGGCCCATGCCCAACCTGGGTTCGATCCCAGGTGTGAAGTGGCCGTCCAAGCACTGCCTGACGCAGCCCTGGAAGCCCCCAGCACCCTCGGGGGCTGAGTCCCGGCCCCTCGGGGCCCCAGCAGCACTCCTTCCTCAGACCTGAGCACGGAGAACTCCTGTGGGGGCCCCCGGGCCGCCTCAGCTCTGCTCAGGAGAAGCCCCCCAAGCCCCCAACCAAAGAGACAATGGAAATTGGAGTTCACAGCCAAACACAGTTCCCTCATGGGGGGCAGAGCAGGAGGTCCCAGGACATACCATGTGACGGGACAGGCACCACGTGTGGTCCCCCTCCTGCCGCCTGTCTGGATGGCTCCAGGCTCCCCCCCCACCCCGCACACACTGCCCACCTGCCGGAAGTAACTGACCCAGGGGCTGAACCATCCAGAGCTGCAGGAGGAATCCGGCCCTCCCTACCCCGCCCTGCCCGCCACGTCCCCCCATGCTGAGTGTCGCTGCCACCCGCTGGGCCCTGACGCACTGCCCCCCCCAGACTGGTACCTCCAGGGGGTCGTGACCCCCCCAGCTGCATCAGGACCAGTTGGACAAGCCTGGAGGCGCACCCCAGAGCCCCGATTCCGTCCTCAGAGTGCCGCACGGGGCAGGGGGAGCCAGCCCCTCCCGGGTTCACGGCCCCCCCTTACTGCCGTCTCGACTGGGCGTCCTGGAAGGCCCCCCTGCTCCCTCACAGACCCCTGAGCGCTTCACAGAGGACTGTGGAGGTGTCCAGAGCCTGCTCTTCCTCCGGGGCTGGTGCCACGCGACGCTGCAGCCACTCAGGCCAACGGTTTGCACATGAGACGTGGACACGTGTGTTAGCACAGGAGCCTGCACATGGATGTTCACATGTTCATAGCAGTACTCTGGCGTGCCCTCACACACGTCCGGGCTCTCTCCGTGCAGCTGACGCGGGCGCCAAGGAGCCGGTTCCCTCGAGGCCACGGGTGCGGCTCGTGGCTCAGGGACAGGGTCAGCGGCCAAGGGGGAGGTTGGGGGGCACGGCTGCACGCGGAGCTGCTTTGTCGGTGCAGAAGAGTTGTGGGACTTGTTGGCATGACTGTGGTCTACATGAATGATGGCGTTTCAGAAACACACGTATTCACATTCACACACAAATACACACACTGAAACATACACACACATTCACACACATACTCATACACACATGCATATTCACACATTCACACACAAAAACACACACAGAAACATGCACACTCACACACATTCATACACACACTCACACACACACATGCATATACACACTCAATCACACACCCATCCGCATTCACACTCACATATAAGCATACACACTCACACACATTCATGCACATACTCACATGCATATACACACAATCACACTCACAAATACACACACTGAAACATACACACATTCATACACATACATATACTCACACACATCGTATACACACTCACACAAACACTGAAACATACGCACTCAAACTCACATACACTCATATACGCACTCACACACATGCACTCACACACATACACACTCACACATGCATTCACATTCATGCATATATACACTGACACACTGACACACTCTCACATACTCACACTCTCACTCACAAACACACACACTCCCTCACTTGGTTGTGAATCTCCTAGCTCAGTGCGAGTGTCTGACCCTGTGTTGATCGTGTTGTGCCCACATCGCTTTCTCAGATGAGGCCACGTCCCGCCAGTCGATAACCCCCCTGGGGGAGGAGGAAGGTGCACACACTCCTGACTGCTTTTGTGAACTCTTGTGACTCAGATTGTTTCCATCAAAGTTACAGAGCAGTTTCTTTAAAAAAAAAAAGTTTTTGGCAGGGGCTGGAGTGATAACACAGCGGGGAGGGCATTTGCCTTGCATGCAGCCGACCCGAGTTGGAATCCCAGCCTCCCATATGGTCCCCGAGCACTGCCAGGAGTAATTCCTGAATGCAGAGCCAGGAGTAACCCCTGAGCATCGTCCGGTGTGGCCCAAAAAGAAAAAAGAAAAGTTTTTGGCAGGGGTGGGCAGGAGTGTGTGTGTGGGGGGGCTGTTGGTACTTGAGGACGGACCCTGAGGTCTCAAAGTGCAGAGTGTAGCTGAGCCACACTCCCTGTTAAACGCACCCCTTCTGGGGACAGGCAGCATGCTCGCTTTGCACCCGGCCTGTATGGTCCACCAAACACGGCCAGGAGTGATCCCTGAGCATAGCCAGGAGTCAGCCCAAAACGCTGCCAGCTGTGCCCCCACCCCCGAAACAAAAGACTTCTGGGATCCTCGCCTGCGAGCCGCCCTGAGTGCTGGGAGTGGGGGGGCCCGGCTACCCGGTGGTGCTCGCAGGGAGGCCTGTGGTGCGGAATCCGACCTGGGGCCTCACGTGTGCGTGGCAGACGCTCCAGCCCTTGCACCCACTCTCCAGGCCCCAAAAAGCAACTTTTATTTTTTTAGTTTATTATTTTTTAGTAATGTAGGAGTACTGCTATTTATTCGGCCATGGATTAAGCTGATTGAATCGGGCGTGAACCTCACATTACTTTAAAAAAAATTCTTTTTAATTGGATATTTGTGCGATAGGCCATTACAAAGCTTTTCATAACTGGGTTTTAGTCATACGGTGATCCAGCCCCCAGCCCACCACCCGTGTACATTTCCCACCACCAGTGTCCCCTGGTTCCCCACCACCGTCCCCAACCCCCTATCCCCCACCCCCAGCCTCCCTCTGACAGAGGCACTCTCCTTCTTGCTCCCTCTCTCCTTTTCCTCGTATGCACTGTGGTTTGCAATACAGGTGAAAAGCAACTTTTAAAGAGGTGGGATTCTGCCATTGCTCTTGTTATTGTTGCTATGGTTTGGCTTCTTTATTTTTTTTATTTATTTATTTTTTCTTTTTTGGGTCACACCTGGCTCTGCACAGGGGTTACTCCTGGCTCTGCACTCAGGAATTATCCCTGGCGGTGCTCAGGGGACCCTATGGGATGCTGGGAATTGAACCCGGGTCGGTTGCGTGCAAGGCAAATGCCCTACCCGCTGTGCTATCGCTCCAGCCCCTGGTTTGGCTTCTTTAAAGGGCGTTCCCCAGCCCACCCAAGAGGGCCGCACCCCTGACTTCTCTCCTACACAGTCTGATGGTTTCCTTTGCCTCTTCTGACTGACTCTCGGGATGCCGGCGGCCTTCTCCGAGCCAGCCTTGGCTCCTGTGGAATCCAGCGGGCTGGGCCCCTTCCCTGCCCGCGTGCCGGAACTTCAAAGCCAGGGAAAGACTCAGATCTGAGAACGGGCCTGGGTGGGAGTGGAGCAATCACCCGGCGAAGCCCGGCGCGGTAATTTCTCTCTCGCCGCAGCCTGGCTTTGTCTGCTCCACTCTTGCCGCAGATTATGCTCTTCACCTCCGCAAACGGGCCCGCCGGTAATGGGGGCAGGTTAACCTCTGTGTGCACCCCCGTCTCGCGGATGGAGGGGTTTCCGCTAACGCGGCTGCCGTCTGGGCCAGGCCCGTCTCGGCTGGCTTCCCCTGGCCGTGCCGAGGCCTCCATCGGACCCCGCTCCCCTTGGGGTCACACCAGGCCCCGGCAAGTCGGTCTGGGGAGATGAAACTCACCACCAACTGCCCGGCCTTGCAGGACAGCGTTGCACAAGGCCACGGGCGTTTCGGTCAAGGGAGTCTGAGCTGTGCACCCTGCTCCGGGCCCCGTCGGGAGGAGGCGCGAGCTTTGTTTGCTGCATGACGGGGGTCCCTAGCACTCCTCCAGATGGAAACTGAGGCCTGGGTGCTGCCGTGGCTGTCACTTCCTGTCTCGAGGTGACCATGCTCTCACCCCAGCTGCTGTCCCCCTGATTTTGCCCCCCACCCCAGTTTTCTACCATCTCTGTTTGGGGGGGTCTGGGGAGGTCATCTCCGACACTGTGGTCAGGGGCTCAGGGGTCTCCACTCCGAGGGGACCTGGGGGTGGCCAGTGACGAGGACGGCACCCAGGAAGGTGACGGTGGCAAGCGCCAGGCTTCGGGGTGCGTGGCTGAGCCTCCCCGTGCTGCCCCATTTTTGGTTTCAGAACGTACCGAGCGACGGAAAACGAAACCCGCAGCTTTATTTTTAGCTGCTCACGCGAACTCAGGAGATTTGTCTCTGCAGCCCGAAGCGCATAAAGGCGACGTCGTTGGCTGCTGCAGCAGATCGGGCTGACTGACAGCCGCCCGCCCGGCCTGCCTCCCTCGAGCGATGCTCGGTCCCGAGTCATAGCTCGGGCCCGTATTTACTACTCTGGCTAAAATGAAGTTTAGCGTTGCCTGTTTGAGGGCGGGGCGGGCCGCTGTGGTGAGGGCTGTGCAGGGCCCGGGACCCGACCCGGGGTCTCACGCGTGGAGCCAGCCTCTCCGTCTCCGTCACTCGGGGCACACTCCCTCGCTCGGAGGGACGCTTTTATTTGGGGGTTTGCTTTGTTTTGGAGCCACACCCCGAGGGGCTCAGGGGTGACTCCTGGACGGGCTCTGCGGAACCTGTAGGGTGCCAGGGTCGATCCCTGGGCCCACCTGGGTCCACCGCAGGCGAAGCAAGCGCCCTCCCCTCTGTGCTATGGCACCGGCCCCGGTTTAGTTATTTTTAATTGAATGTACAATAGCATTTCCTCACGCGAGGAGTGGGGATACAAGCGAAAAGGCCTCTATGAAATCAGCATCTCTCCATGAGCTCACTTACTCTGTAATAAGCAGCTGCTGAGAATTTCTTTCTTGCTTTTTTTGGGGAGGGTGGGCGGTGCCAGGGATCTCACGTCACATACATGAGGTGTGTGCTGCACGGACCCACTTCCGCAGCCCAGGACATTTCTCTGCATTGAACCAGTGTGTGGGATTGCGAGCACGGCGGGATACTAAGGAAGGGAAGGAATGGCTTTTATTCTGGGGCCCTAACACCTCTCTGATCTGCATTTCCCCTTCCCTCAAAGAAAGGATTTAGATGCCCCTTTCTCTCTCTCTCTCTCTTTCTTTCTTTCTTTCTTTCTTTCTTTCTTTCTTTCTTTCTTTCTTTCTTTCTTTCTTTCTTTCTTTCTTTCTCTCTTTCTTTCTTTCTCTCTTTCTGTCCTTTCTCTCTTTCTTTTTTTTCTCTTTCTCTTTCTTTCTTTCTTTCTTTCTTTCTTTCTTTCTTTCTTTCTTTCTTTCTTTCTTTCTTTCTTTCTTCCTTCCTTCCTTCCTTTCTTTCTTTCTTTTCTTTCTCTCTTTCTTTCTCTGTCTTTCTCTCTCTTTCTTTCTTCCTTCCTTCCTTTCTTTCTTTCTTTCTTTCTTTCTTTCTTTCTTTCTTTCTCTTTCTTTCTTTCTTTCTCTCTTTCTGTCCTTTCTCTCTTTCTTTTTTCTTTCTCTTTCTCTCTCTTTCTCTTTCTTTCTTTCTTTCTTCCTTCCTTTCTTTCTTTCTTTCTTTCTTTCTTTCTTTTCTTTCTCTCTTTCTTTCTCTGTCTTTCTCTCTTTCTTTCTTTCTTTCTTTCTTTCTTTCTTTCTTTCTTTCTTTCTTTCTTCTCTTTCTTTGTCTTTCTTTCTCTCTTTCTTTCTTTCTTTCTTTCTCTCTCTCTTTCTTTCTTTCTTTCTTTCTTTCTTTCTTTCTTTCTTTCTTTCTTTCTTTCTTTCTTTCTTTCTTTCTTTCTTTCTTTCTTTCTTTCTTTCTTTCTTTCTTTTTGCCTTTATATCCTCTATCCCAGCTGCCTTCCCCTCCCACTCATGAGACAGGCTTCCAGCTATGGGGCAATATTCCTGGCCCTTGTGTCTGCTGTCCTTGGGTGTCAGTCTCATATTATGTTATTTTCTCATCCACAAATGAGTGCCTCAAGGGAGGGATGGGCATTGTAGATGCCCTTTTCTGAAGCACTTCCCCGCACTGTGAACCCTTTGTCCCGATTGCCCAAGGAACTGCTGAGGCCACGGCATGGCTGCCCAGCCCCTTTCTTTCCCCTTCCTGTGTCTGGGACGGGGGGCGGGGGACAGGGGCAGACAGATGGAGGCCGAGCCTGCAATGAGGTGGTCTAGTACTTGGATGATGTCCACGGGCACGGGATGGTCCCCGAGCCCGGTTCTTAGTTTATGGCACCGGGTTCCCTGGTATAAAGACGGGGCTTCCGGAAACAAAGCCAGAAGCCCGGGGAAGCAGGGGGCGGGGAGCAGAGACAGGCTGCCCGAGCCTGGGCTGGTCAGCCAGGAGCGAGCCCATCTGAACCTCCCACTGCCCCCTCGCAGGTGGACCTTGGAGGCAGCCCCTCACCAGCCCTGTTGGCTCCATCCCAGTGGCAGGGACGTCCGGCGGGGCTTGTCCAGCCGCCCCGCTGCCAAGGGCTCTGGGTGATCCGAGGCCCTTCCGGTTTCCAGGCCAAGTGTCGGGGTGTCTGTGGCCCAGGAGGAGGGTTGGCTCTGCGGGGTTCTCAGCAAGCCCCAAGGAATTCCTTCTCCCCTTCGCTGCTCCACACCTCCCTTCCTGCGTCATCATTGTCCCAGTCCGTCCAGAAAGGAGAGACCAGACTCTGGTTTACAGATGCAGGACCCAGGGGACCCTGGGGACCTGCTGCTGGCTCACGGGACGGGCCGAGTGCCCAGGCGCCCTGAATCTCACCGGCCAGACCCAGCTGGGCCATCAGAAGTGGCAAGGGGGCTCCATGCCTTCCACTTGCAAGGTCCCAAGTTCGATCCCTGGCACCGCCTTGCCCTTTCTCCCCGCCCCGCCCCCACCCATGGCCAGGCCTGGCCGGGGCAGCTGGGGCAGCCCTCGAGCACCTCGGGGCCCCAGCAGCTCGTTGGAGACCCCAAGCATTGACCCGTGGGCCACATGTCAGAGACAGGAGCCCCCCCGCACCTCCCCCAGGGCCCCCAAGCATAGCGTGGGAGAGCAACCCCACTCAGATCTGTGTTTTCCCATGGTGAAATGGGCCGGAGAGGGACAGTACAGCAGAGAAGACGCTTGCCCTGCACCCGGCCAACCTCAGTTCACTCCCCGGCACCGCTTATGGTCTCCCGAATCTCCGCCAGAGCACAGAGCCAGGAGGAAGCCCTGAGCACTGCTAGGTGTGGCCCCCACATCTGAAAATAGAAGTGGAGAGATGTGCCAAGGAGACCCCCCTCCCCCGTCCCGCCAGGAGGAGCTGCGTGGATTGGGGCAGGGCTGGATCTCTTCCTCTGTCCCCTTCTGGCCTTTGGCACTTTTTTTTGGTGGAAAGCCCGTGGCGGGGGGTGGGGGGGAGAGAGACAGAGACACAGACAGAGACACAGACACAGAGACAGAGAGGCACAAAGAGACAGGGAGATATAGAGAGAGACAGAGACAGAGAGACAGGGAGATAGAGAGAGACAGAGACAGAGAGTCACAGAGAGACAGGGAGAGAGAGAGACAGAGAGAGAAAGAGGGGAAAGTGGCTACCATAGAGCCTATAGATGCAGGCGCGGGGTGGCGGGAGGGTCATTGGTGATTCGATAATGGACACTGGGTGTTGGATCATTGTATGCCTGAAACTCGGTCATGAACAGTTTTGTAACTGTGTATCTCATGGTGACTCAATTAAAAAAAATAAAAGTTATGTGGGCTGGAGCGATAGCACAGCGGGTAGGGCGTTTGCCTTGCACGTGGCTGACCTGGGTTCGATTCCCAGCATCCCATATGGTCCCCTGAGCACCGCCAGGAGTAATTCCTGAGTGTAGAGCCAGGAGTAACCCCTGTGCATCGCCAGGTGTGACCCAAAAAAAGCAAAATAAAATAAAATTAAATAAAAGTTAACGTAAAAAAAAAGACAGAGAAAACCCCATAATTCACGTTGCCCTTCACCCTCCTGTCCTCGAGCTGGGAAGGTGGTCACCTCAGTCCAGTGCCTGGCGGGCGAGCCCAGACTTGGCTGTCCAGTGGGCATGGAAGGCGTTCATCCTCTGCCCGACCACCTGCGCTCCCGCCCACACCTCGGGGGCACCAAGCAAAATATTCGTCCTCTGGGGTCTGCCGACTGGCCACATATGAAATCCAATCGAGAACCGTCTGGACGACGGCAGTTTGAGTACTGCCGGGAAAGCAAGCTGGTTGGTTGGCCCTACGGCCAGGAGGCGGGACCGTGGAGCCCAGCTCTGTTCTCATTGGCCTCAGAGGCAAGGGCACTGACCTGTGTAGAGCCCCCAAACTCCCAGGGTAAGAGGGCACCTCAGGAAGACAAAACTACTTGCCCTCTTGTCTTGTCTTCTCGTATGTTCTGGGCTACACCTGAGCATGGTCAGGCCTTCCTCCTGGCTCTGTGCTCGGTGACAATTCCTGGTGCGACTTGGGAAATTGTCTGTGGTGCTGGAGATCCAATCTGGGTCAGCTGCAAGTGTCCTGACAGCTGTCCTGTCTCCCCAACCCTTAACTCTGCTTTCTACTCAACTTTTCAGCAATGGTTCGTAGCTAAAATATTGGGTTTATATAATAGGTGCTCAATAAAAGGTAATTATCTTTGATCTTTAGCTCTGCTCAAAGTTAAAAAAAAAAAAGATTAAGAAGAAAGTAGAAGTTTTTTCCAGATCTCTAGAGATGGCGTGTGTGTGTGTGTGTGTGTGTGTGTGTGTGTGTATGTTTAAAGTCACATTGGATGTTCCCAGAAAATTTGGCTACATATAATCCATTGGCATTTACTGTTATTGTCAATTTTCATCCTGGTTTCTCAGGCTGAATATGTCATAGAATCACAATGAACAATCTCATAGAATTTATTAAACATTTTAAACTTTTAGTATTTAAATAAAAATATTAGGGGCTAGAGTGATAGCACAGCAACACAGCCGACCCAGGTTCAATTCCCAGCATCTCATATGGTCCCCTGAGCACCACCAGGAGTAATTCCTGAGTGCAGAGCCAAGAGTGCCCCTGTGCAATACCGGGTGTGACCCAAAAAGCAAAAAAAAATAATAATAAATAAATATATTAAATGTGGTAAAAATTGGCTTTTTTAATTGAGATAAAATAGCTTAATAACAAATTTGCCTATGAATGTTGAATATCTCTCTTAGGTGTAGATGGAAAATAAATATAATTTTGTTCCGTTGTTTGTCTTTGGTCCACCCCTGGCAGTGCTCAGGGCTTGCTCCTGGATCTCTGCTGAGAGACCACTCCTTGGCAGAGCTCAGGGGATCACATTTGGGGTTGGGGATTGACCCCAGGGTGGCCAAGTGCAGGCCAGGTCCTTGCCCACTGACTCCCACTATATCTTCAGTAAGTACTATGCACTGTGATTTTTGTCTCGGAGTCACCCACCTGGCAATGCTTAGGGGTTACTCCTGGCTCTGCACTCAGGAATTACTCCTGGTGGTGTTCAGGGGATATATGGGATGCCGGGAATCGAACCTGGGTGCTTTGATCCGTGCAAGGCAAGCGCCCTACCCGCTGTACCATCTCTCCAGCTCATAGCTTTAATGCTGTGAATGGTGTAAGGAAAGGTGTGCAGTAGACCAGGGAGCCAGCTCAAAGGGCTGAGCACTGGTGTGATGAGTGGCAGCCCTGGCACGGCTGGTTGTGGTCCAAAAACTACAGAAGGAAGAAAGGGAGGGAGGGAGGAAGGACAAAAGGAGGGGAAGAAGGGCGGGAGGGTGGGAGGGAAGGAGGGGATAAGGAAGGAAGGAAGGAAGGAAGGAAGGAAGGAAGGAAGGAAGGAAGGAAGGAAGGAAGGAAGGAAGGAAGGGAGGGAGGGAGGGAAGGGAGGGAGGGAAGGGAGGGAGGGAGGGAGGGAGGGAAGGAAAGGAAGGAAGGAAGGAAGGAAGGAAGGAAGGAAGGAAGGAAGGAAGGAAGGAAGGAAGGAAGGAAGGAAGGAAGGAGGGAAGGAGGGAAGGAGGGAGGGAAGGAAGGAAAGGAAGGAAGGAAGGAAGGAAGGAAGGAAGGAAGGAAGGAAGGAAGGAAGGAAGGAAGGAAGGAAGGAAGGAGAGAAAGAAAAGAAAAGAAAAGAAAGAAAAATGGTGTAAACCAATCCTAGTGTTTATCAAGCAAGGGTTCCTCTGAACTCTGTGCTCTGACTTTATGTTGTTTGGGTTTGAAAACAGAGTCCCGCTTTGTCTGCACTTGAATCAACCGTGCAATTTGACTTTAACCCACAGGAGTGGAAATGAAACAAGCTGCAGAACAGCGAGAAGGCGGCCGGGGAAGAGCGATAAGCCGAGGGAAAGGCTGGGCCCTGGCTGCCCTGCCCTTTGCCAGCTTCTGTAGGGCAGCCCTGGCTTCACAGGTCCACGGGCAGAAACAGGTTAAAATTTTCACTGACAGGGAGAGAGACAGAGACAGAGAGAGGGAGGCAGAGAGAGAGGAGAGGGATTCATGTGTGAGTGCGTTGGAAGGAACCGGACCGGGAGCTGGTACTTTCTAGAAGCCCTCGATGTAGGCAGCCTCTTGCCTCTTTGACCCTGACAAAGCTGAAATAATCCAGGCCCCGTGTAGGTTTTTTTTTTTTTAAGGCACCAAACAGGCTTGACCAGTTGGGAATGTCTGCCCAAACAGGCTCATCCATCTGCTCCTTCCACTCCGCTTCAAATGTGTTTAATCCAGGCAGGTTTGGGAACCGAGCTGCCTTTGCTCCTGCAGCGTTTTCTGGAACGTCACAAAACAAACCCCGCCCGTGGCCTTCTGGCTCCCTTGGATGGAGGGAGCTGGCGGAGAAGCCCCCGGGAGCACTGGGCAGCTCTCGCCCGGGCGCGGGGAGGATCACTGCCTCAGTCACCCCGAATCAGACGCGGCTCCTGGCGGCCTCAGCGAGCCCAGCAGGGCTGAGGGCCTGGCAGTGGTGCCTGTGATCCCGGCAGTGGACACAGGGGCCCCCCTCCCCCTGGGGTCAGAGCGGATTCCCCGTTCAACCCCCACGATGGCGTGACTCTTGAGTCCGTTCACACGAATGTCTGGCTGCCCGGCGTTGGCAGCGTCCAGCTCAGAGCGCCCAGGCGCGGGGTGTGCCGCCCGCATTACCGGCTGCTAGGTTGGCACCTTGTCACTCTGGGTGATTGTCTCTCTAAGCCTGTCCCCCTCACGCCACAGGAGGAATGGGCTTGAGGACGCGCCGTCCGAATGCTCCGCCGCTGTCTCAGCACACCATTTCCATTCCAGAATATGATGCATTTACACAAACACACACACACACACACGCGCGCGCGCGCGCGCGCATACACACACGCGCATACACACACATGCACGCACACACACATGCACGCACGCACACATGCACGCACGCACATGGATAGACACATGCATAGTCTTCTGGCACCCCTCTGAATGGCTGGTTACCTCTGATGGGGGAGAAACGGAGTTGGGAGGACCGGGGACCCCCGAAACTCTCCATCCCAGCCACACGGACGTCTGCTGTGGGGGAGGGGCATGCTCCAAGACAAGAGGGCCGTGGAAGTTCAGGTGTGACCGTGACCTGGACAGTCCCCAACTCAGAAACTTTCAAGGGTCCGAGGTTGAGGCGGGCTGAGTCCTTTCTAGACCGCGCTGAAAATCACCTGGGCTCTGAGGAAAGAAGAGCAGCAGAGCCGGAAACAAAACATTCCGTGGTGAACCCGGATGCCTGAGTCAAGATGTTGGAATAACCTTTGCCCCTTTAAAACTCAGGGGGATCCTGACTGTTTTGCTAAGCCGAGTGGCGTTAGCCGTCATAGCAAGATGGAGGCGCTGGGAAACCAGCAATATTAATAACTAGAAAATATTAATCCACCTTTAAAAATGATCGCAATCGGCGATGCGATAAGGACTTATGGGCTGGTGGGGGAGGGGGAGGACCAGAAGAAAAACCATAAATGTCATATATTCAAAATCAATCTTCGAGCCTTTTTTTGTTTGTTTGTTTTTAAAGTGTTGGCTTATGTCCAGGAACTGCGGGTGGGAGTGGGTATGGTTGCTTTGTAGCTGGGCAGAGCAGGAAAGAGTCTGTTCTGTTTTCTTAAAAATAAAAGCCCTCTTGTTTGATATAGCAGGGTAAATGAAATGCATTTCTGAGGTGTATGTGTGTGTCTGCGTGTGTGTGTGCGCGCGCGTGTGTGTGCACACGTATGCATGTGTGTTCACATGTGTGCATGTGCATGTGTGTGCGAGCGTGGGGTGTTGTGTGTGGTGTGTGCATGTGTGTGTGTATGTGTGTGTGTGTGCATGTGCGCACGCATAGAGGTGTGTTTGCGCGGGGGGTGTTGTACCTTGCAAGCAGGAGCAAATGTTTCTTACTGTTCTGTTTGCCTTTCTCTGGGGACATGGTGGTGACACTGGGTTTGTCGCAAAAACAGTATTTGCTTATTAGACATTTCTTCAAGCCCCTGAATAAGCAGCTTTTTCCACATTTGTTGTTGTTGTTGTTGTTAAACATTTCATTGCAATTTGAGCTTCCATTGTGTGCATGTATGCATCTCTGTGTGCGTGCGTGCGTGGTGTCTTGATGGCACGGATTGCAAAGGAGTGCATGAGAATTCTTGAACCTTATTTTTTTTAAAAAAAATATTAATGCTTACACTTTGGAATTAGAATCGCTACAGAAGGCGATTCCGATTTATTATATTCAGCCAAACTAGACCCCATCAATCTTGAGCAGCGGGGGGAGAAGGGGGGCACTGAAGGAGACATGAAATTTGGTGTTTGAGTAGATGAGATTTAATTTTCGGAAAACATTTCACTCATAAAATGGATAGCACGCCGGTGTCAGCCCTGACCTCTACTGATGTCAATGTCATCCCAAGCGTGGCGAAGATAAGCCTCAAAATAAAACAAAGAAGCTCTGCGTCTCAGCACACCATTTCCATTCCAGAATATGATGCATTTACACACACACGCACACACACACATGCACGCACACACACATGCGCGCACGCACACACGCGCGCGCGCACACACACACGGATAGACACATGCATAGTCTTCTGGCACCCCTCTGAATGGCTGGTTACCTCACCGCTTCGCTTTTGGAGGGGGAAGGAGAGAGATTCTTCTGCATCTTCTGTGCTAGCAGGGCTTGCCGGAGCGCAGAGCCGGTGGTGTTCCCATTATGTAGGTCAGTCTCCTAAGGACGGCTTTTATGGCTCCTGATGGCCGGCTCTACCTCCACAGATCAGCCTCCATCTCTTTTTCTGCCCTGCTTTTATTCTGCTTCTCCGTTTAAGCAAATTCATTCACATTTTAATATAATTCCGAGCGGGGCGGTATCTGCCATTCTGCGCTGCAGATAGATTTAGCAGGATACATTTACACGCTTGTGGTTAGAGGTTATAACACTGCCACAGACAGCTGATCATGCATTCTTCCACAAGCCTGCCGGCAGCATTTAGGATTTAAAGGAGAGAAAAGAGAGAGAGAGAGAGAGAGAGAGAGAGAGAGAGAGAGAGAGAGAGAGAGAGAGAGAGAGAGAGAGCTAGAGAGAGCTCCACCCTTTTTCATATTATTCTTTATTTTTCAAAAGCTTAACAGGTTTGGTTGTGTTTTTTTTTTTTTTTAAGTATTATTGCATCTGTTAGCAATCCTAGGAAATTAGCAATCTATGCAACGCAGCCCCAGCCAGATACACACTGTCTGCAAGCTTCCTTCAGGAAGAAGATATGACAGATTTCATCCCCGCTCACTTCCTCCGTTAGCAAAAGGATTTCCCCCCCCCTCTTTTTCTTTTACCTTTTTTTTTTTTTCCTTGCACTTCTCAGAAGCAGAAGGAGACCTTCGCGGTGCGGCCGCTCGACTCAAGTGTCTGCAACGCCTTTTACTGTCTGGGGGCAGAATTTGGAGTTTGTGAAACAGTGTTTAGTGATTGGGCTCATCTTGCATCACCAGTTGCTGGCATTTTTCTTTGTTCCCTCCTACCCAGTTGAACCAAGACTCTGAGGCTGATATGCAATGTCACTTACAACATTAATCAGATACTGCAATTCAGGTGAGCACCCCCTTGCCTCCTCCTTCCCCAGGGCCTGGGAACTGCATGCAGTTAGTCATCTTGCTCCTGCGAGCTAAGATGGCAGGCAGGATTAGCTGTGCCGGTGCTGTGTGTGCGTGCTGTGTAGAGAATTCATTACACGTTGCCTAGTATTTCAGATGTGGGTATGTAAATGCTCTGTATGCCGTATCATCTGGTGGCGAAGACTTGGGTTTGGGGTTTTGTTTTTTTTGTTTTCTTTTCTCTTTTTCTTTCTTTCTTTCTTTTTTTTTTTTTTTTGCCTCATTACAGCCTGAGAGATTTCAGCATCACCTTTCCGTTCCGATTCATTTGCTTCCGGAGGTTGGTTTGCCTTTCATTACATTCAAAAATAGGATTTTTACCTTTTTTTTTTTTTTTAACAAAGCCAACAACAACAAAAAAAAATCCTCACTCCAAACAACAACAACAACAACCAAACTCTGCTACCAGATGGTGTCTCCCGTTTCTTTCTGCATTTGCTATCTTTTAAATAATGTATGTTGTATTGTTAATTAATGTGAATATCAAATTAAACACTCGAAACTTACATATTTATGATGCAGGTAGGAGGCAAAGTGGTACCTATTTTTAACTTGGAGGCACTCCGTGGGGTGCAAACTACTTGGGTCTCAAATTTGTATTTTCAGGGCAGGTCTCAGTGGTTTGATTTTCAACAAATGTGATGGTGGCTCTTGCAGTGGTCAGCTCCGGGCTTTGAACTCTCAGAGGAGGGGCGTGGGGGGATTGAATACACCATGTTTTGGTTGCAGCCTCAGAGAAACCTTGGATGAAATACTTCTTTTTTTTTTTTTCCAATCCTGTTTTCTGTTGATAAATTCCGTTCTTGTGAGTGCAGTACCTTCAAGCTGTTCTGCGTATGATTTTTTTTTTTTGAGTGTGACAATTGCATCTAAAACTTGTGAGCCAGAAGACGAGAAATCAGTTGGTCTCCATCGCTTTCCATAAAAATGGCTGAATGTCTTATGCTAGGCACTGCATTAAGTGATACATACAGGTAGGTTGAAATTTGCATGTTTTATAGATTTTTTCTTTTGCAAGCCATGAAGTCAGAATATCAGATGAATTAAAATATGACTTTTAAAACAAAAATGATATAAGAGAGTTGTATTTTAGGGGAGGGAAAGCATCGGGTGGAATAGCCTTCCCATGAATGTGTTATGTAAATATCTAGTAGTTATGAATTTCTAAGATGTTGATGCTATGAAATAGTGAGATGGTTCCTTTTTTAAAAAAATCATATAGATACATTTATATATATATGATAGGTGTGGCGCTATTAGACAACAAAAGAATTTTTTTGAAAAGTCTGTTGATTCAGCTCCATGCTAGCTTGAAACTAAAAATAAAGGGGTTTTCTGGAGAAAATGACAAAGAGCGCAAGCAGGCTTCATCAAAAATATTAAAAAATATTTTTATTTAAGAAGCGGTCTTTAAGCGTGTTATATGAAAGACGAAAACAAAAACTTACATGCTTCCAAGATTTATTTTAGATAATATACAAGAATGTGTACACTATCTGTATGTGTTTATGGGGGAGGAGACTTATAATCAGTAAAGGGCCCTGCTAGGAGAAAAAGAGCTTCATTGAATGAACGAGTGTCCCTTGAATGTGTTCAGTGCAGACTTTTCAGCTCTCGGTCTCTAGGTACCAAATGCTGTGACTTTTCAGAAATAATTTCATGGGCTCTTACCTTTGAGCTTAACTTCTCAAATATATTTTAGTTCCAAATGAACACTGGGCCAGACCTGTTTCCTTGGCAACCACATCTTATTTAAAAATGCAGTCCCAGATCTGCCGAAGATGGTCTCTTAACAAGAAACCAATGTCGACTGAAAAATGTGCAGTGCTTTCCCTCCGCCCCCCCACCCCCCGCTATAGGGTCTGAACTGGGCTCTGAAGGTTTTTAAAACTCGGTCTTCCAGCCCTAACACTAAAGCCACATCTCTGTCCACGTAGCCGAAGCTGGCCCACCGAGAGAGTCTTCCTTCTCTCTTTGTGCTCAGGACTTACAAAAGTCGGGTTTTCTTTGTCATCAAAGGTTGGTGTGCAGAAGCAGTTTCATGCTCATGGGTTCACCAGCACCACTGCAGCCAAAGGTAGCTCAGAAATTCCGAGCGTCAGGCAATGCCGTGCTCTCCCCTCTCCTCAGCCCTGCCTGGGGAACCTCAGTGCTCTCGGCTGGCTTTTGTGAGCCAGCTCTCAAGCCGTGTTGGGAGGCCGAGCCTGCTCAGCTCGAACCCGTTCCGAAGTTTGCTCCCGGGTGCAGAACACTGAGCTGCAGAACCATCTTTGTCAGTAGTTGTTTCCTTCTAGCAGTTTCTCGTCAGCCAGAACACCTGCTGGGAGGAGCAGACCTCCCATAGGCTCGGGGTTTGTGGTGGTGGTAGTGGTTGTGTTGTTGTTTTTGAGGCCAACTTAAATGTTTTCCTTGGAGTCTTTTCTGGCTCCGTTCGGTTGGGACAGTGATTCATGTCCTAGTGGTTTCGTTCTTGGGGCTTGCCATGAAATCGCCTTCCTGCGACACCTTTTGTGGGGAAGGGTGGGGGGGCTGAGCGGGAGCCATTTTCCTTCTTGCCTGTGACTTAAAAATGACTAAGTACATTTTGACTCTAGCAGGCACCGGAAGAGCGTCACTGCAGGGCAGCGTTTGAAGCTCCATCTTGCCTCTTTATTTTAGAACCCGGACCAGGAATGGTTGCAGTGGGCTCAACCTAGTTGTCATTCCCTCTTGAACAACTAATAAGCCAGCCATTTGCAACTAAAACACTATTGCTGTCCGAGAAAGATGACAACTACAATGTCCTCCCTCTTGATAGGCCAGTACAAATGAATCATTAGGAACCCATTGGAATCTTAATTATAAGATTAGATGTGGTGGAAGTATTTTACCCTAAGAATGAATGCCTGGGAGATCCATCTGTGTGTTTCTTCTGTATAAAATGTTGGCCCCTTCAGTCTCTACCCTGAGCCCAGAAGCATCACTGTGAAGATTTTCACGCCTAATGACTTTTTTTTTTTTTTTATGTGGTATTGTTCACGTAAGTTGCTCATGGTCAGGCTGTAGAAAAGAATTTTAAGTACCATCCAAGAAGTTTGGAAGCCGAATAAGATGGTTAGGCCATTGTCATTGTAATCAATGGACCAGTGAATGGGAGAATAATTACTATTTATGACTTGTTGTGTTTCGCCTTAATGTTTTGCCTTCATATTTCCCAGAAATATTTACAAAGGCGCAGAGCTTTTCTAAAGTTACTTATTTGCCCTGATTATTGGATGCCCCGAGCCAGCCACAGAAACACTCCTTGCCGATGATGAAGATGGCTCTAGCCCCGCTCTTGCGGCGTGTTTGTTTATCTAATCTTTTTCCCTCCCGGTTTAAGAGACCGTGCATGAGCCACCTACCCGTTCGGGCTAAGGTGTGTAGACGGGGCAGGCCAGAACAGGTGCGGAAGGAAGAATGTGCAAACGACAATTTTGTTCTCCCCAAAGTGAAATGGGCACATCTGTGGTTTTCTGCCTGGGTGATTTCTGGTATAAAATCCTCTGCTCTTGTTTCTCCCAAGAGAATAGCAACTTTTATTTTTTTCCCCCAGGCCTTAGCACAGAGACAGTACCAAGCCTTCATCTCTAGCTGTGGGAGGATGGGCATTGAACCCAGCCTTGGACCATAGCGTCCAAGCTGGCTAATGGCAGGGAGAGGACCGAGAAAGCGATCTCACGCCCTGTTCCCT
Source organism: Sorex araneus (assembly GCF_027595985.1). Lineage (NCBI taxonomy): Eukaryota > Metazoa > Chordata > Mammalia > Eulipotyphla > Soricidae > Sorex > Sorex araneus. Next base: position 275,241,813 of record NC_073303.1, on the reverse strand, counting down.
TTCGAGCTCAATCATGCTGAGCCTTTGAGTGCCTGGTGAGCGTGTGGTTGGCTCTGACAGCTCCCGCCTTTGGAGAGAGGCTATGATTCTGGGCAGTGAAACATTTCTTGAGCACCTACTATATGCAAGGCATAGCCCAGAGGCTGTGATGGCGAGGGGAAAACCAAGGCCTGCTGCAGTGGGGTGGAGAGAAGGGCCAGGAATTCATTAAAGAAGACGACAGTGAGGAAGAAAAAGGAAGCTGCATTTTTAAAAAGCAAGGGTGGGGCCAGAGAGAGAGAGAGAGAGGCAGAGAATGGTACTGGGGCTAAGGTATGTGCCGACCGCGGTCCCCTCCCTGGCACCACACGGTCCCCAGAGCTCTGGCAGGATGGCCCCGAGCTAGCCTGGCACTGCAGAGCCCAGGCCGCCAGCATCCTCGGGCCTTGGAACTGACGCCCAGCTCTGTCGGTTGGGAACCGTGGGAGCGAGCACCCCCAGGTCTCCTGAGTAGCACTTGGGAGCCCCCTTCTCAGATGAATAAGTAACCAGGGTGACCGGAAGAGGTAGGCCCGGGAAAGCCGGCGGAGGCAGTGGGCCCCAGCAGGCCTGGGAGTTGTGGGGGTGAAAAGCTGCCAGGCACGTCAGCAGAAAGGCGCCAGTCCTTCCTCTGTGACCTTGGCGCCGCCACTGGGTCAGAGGCGGGCGGAGACTGGCGGAGGGCAGGGAGCTCTGTCTGCAGTGAGGGGGTGGCCCAGACAACCCCCCACCCAAGGCTGCCTTCTGCTTCCTCACACGGGGTGCTGGTGGGGCCGTGACCTTTGACCCGGCCTCCCCCAGAGTGCCCGCAGGAAACAATCTGTGTGTGTGTGGGGGGGCCATGGTGGACATTGGGCAGCAGCCCGAGAGGGGCCCGGCAGCCAGGCTTCTGGGAGTGGGGATTTTCCAGGAAGCCGCTTATTTTCGTTCAGGAGAACGGCAGAATTCAAACCCATGGCAGGGCGTTGAGAGAGGCGTTTCCTCTCATTCCCCCAGCCCAGAGGCAGACGCTTCATCGTCCAACAAACCGTCTTTGTCTTCCCAGCACCCCCCTGCAGACCACTCGGAGTGACAGTTCCCTTTTGGTGGGGGTTGATTTGGGGTCACACCGGCTGTGCTCAGAGGCTACTCCCAGTCGGGTGCTCAGGGGCTGTGAGGGTCAAACCCAGGCTGCCTGCAAACAGAGCTCGCACAGAACGCCCTGAGCTCTCCACCCCGCCCCTGGGTTGCTCTGCGGGGTCTCGTACCGAGCACTCTCTGGCTTGTCTTTGGTCAGCCTGCAGGTGAAGGTCCGGGAGCAAAGGGGCGGCTTTAGCGCCCGCGTGTCGCAGTGAGAAATCCCTTTGTTGCCTGAACGTTTCAGAGGCACCTTCTGAGAGGGACCCCCAGTGTGCTGGGCTTTGCTTTTCACAAGTGAGAGGCGACTGACACTTCCACAGCCTCAACTATCCCGGAAACACTGAAGCATATGCAGAGTATTCTGACCCTTAACAGCATGGGGAACTACATGTGTGTAAGCATATGTGTGCATGTGTGTGTGCATGTGTGCAATGTGTGTGCCCGTGTGTGCCTATGCCTGTGTGTACATGTGTATGCATGTGTGTATGTGCGTGTGTGTGCATGCATGTGTGTGCGTGTGTGTACATGCATGCATGCATTGTGTAGTGTGTGCACGTGTGTGCATGTGCGCGATTGCGCGTGTGCGCGCATGTCTGCATTTGTGCATGTGTATGCTTTGTGTGTATGTGAGCGTGTGTGCATGTGTGCATGTGTACAGTGTGTATGTGTGTGTGGGCATAGTGCAGGGTGCTCACTTTCACCTCTTGGAATAATCCTTGAGCTTCCGCTGCATGTTTGGCCCCTGGGAGAAAGGAAATGACATGGAACATTCTGACTCTCGGCCTGGGATGGTGCACAGACGCGAGTGTGCAGTGGGGGGACGGGCTGTGGCAGCTCTGCCGGAGAGCGAGGAGCAGGTGCTCGGTTCTCTCAAGGCGGGGCGGCTGGCGGGGGAGTCCAAGATGGTTTCCCGGAGGCCCGTCTCGGGTTTGGGGGCGTCTCGGCCGTCACCAGAACGCCTCCTCTCTGGGACTGCACGTCCTGGCTCCCGGGACCTCTCTCAGCTCCCCTCCTGTGCCTCGTGCCGAGTGTCTGGCTCCAGGCCGGCCCCCGGCACAGCCAGGTGACCCCGTCCCACGGCAGGGGGCAGGGGAACCTGTGCGTTCACCTTCATAAGCCAGTGTGTGGTTGAGAAACCCTCGAATGCCCACGGTTGAAACTGATGCAGGCAGGTGTGTCTGCCTTTCCCGGCCCCGGGCGTCAGTGGAAGGGGGACTGGCCAGGGACGCCAGAGACCCGCTGCCCAGACAGACACTTGCCTTCGAAGGGATCTCTCTTCCGGGGCCTAAATAGTATCCCACCACCCCGTGAACGGCTCCTGTGAAACTGTGACTCATTTTGTACATCTCCCCTCTCTCCGCCACCACACACACACACGCGCGCGCGCGCGCGCGCACACACACACACACACAGAGCTCTTGGCTCTGTGCTCCTGCGTTATTCTTGCTCGGGGCTGGCACTGCCTCTCTGTCACTCGCGTCCCAGTCTCACCTCTTGAGGAGTTTGTTTTCTGATGGGTTTTTGTCTTTTCTAATACCAGTGTAAATAGCCCTCTGTAGTGGTTTAAGGGAGCTGGGTGCGCGGGGGGGGGGGGTGTCAGTGAGCATCTTCACGATTCCCTTTATATGAGAAAGTCAAGTTCCCTCTTCCTCACCCACCCCGCTCCGTGCCCCGGGCCTTGGCGCCGGCTCTTTGGAAGTCCCCCTGCCTCTTGCCCGCTCCAGCTTCTGCCCTGCTGAGGCCTTGCTCTAATTAAGGCCTCATAGTCCAGCCCCTTCTTCCCCAGGGCCGAGTGTGACGCAGGGTCCCTGCCCCAGGGGCCTCACCAGCCAGCCCGAGCGGACACAAAGCCACCAGCTGAGAGTGTGGTTAGGTCCCAGAAGGGCAGTGCCCCTGCCGTTTCCCCTCTCACCTCCCCCCTCATTTCTGGGACTTGGCCAGGGAAGAGGGGACGCTTCGGCCGGGGACGGGAAGCACGTGCCATGCTCCGTCGTGGTCCTCCCGTCAGGCGCAGGTGCTCTCCAAAAGGCTGGGTCCTGGGGAGGCTGCAGGCAAGCCCCTGGGGTGCTTGATCGGGGAGAGAGGCAGGCCGAAAGCAGCGAGGGGTGGTGGGGGGCGGTGCAGAAAGGGAGAAGAACAAAGGGAGCAGCCCGGGAGGACAGAGGGACGCAGAGCTGGGGGCCCAGAGACAGCGGAGTGCAGAGGGGCGTTCCCGGCAGAGTGGGCTTGGGAGCGCCCCTCAAAGGCAGGCCAGACACTTGCTGCCTGGGCACCAGGGCTGTGCCCTCTGCCCTGAAGCGTTGGCCTGGCCGCTTCCTGAGCAGGTATGAGGGGCCTGTGGGCATCCCTCGGGGGCCTGGCCCAGACTCGAGTCCAGTCCCAGCCTCTATTCTGCTGACCGAGGGGACGAGAGAAACGCACCCTCGCCCCATCCCTCTGCCAGACCCCTATTAAACTGTAAACAAAACCTTGGACCTGTGCTCCCGACCAAACGCACCCACTGGAGACCCCTAAACACCTCCTGCTTTGTGCCTTGTGCTTCCAACCCCTGTTCCCCGTGGCAGGCACAGTGCTCTGCCTTCCCAGTGTCTGAAGGTCTGTCCCTCTGAGTGGCCTCGAAGGGGCCCCTGTGGGATCTGCCGCTGGTCCCAACTCCTAAGTGTGCAGCCACGCCTGGCTGGCTCGCCAGCACTTGGTCTTTGTGCTAATCCTTTGTTTCTGGCTTAGTGTGTACAGGGCGGAGGGGGTGGGGTGGGGAAGGTTTCAGTTGCTGCACCTTAAACCCACGTTCTTCTACCTTCGAGGGGCCAGGGGCGGGCAGAGAGTGTGTGTGGCTTAACCAGGCCACTCAGAGCCTTCAGGCAGTGTGATTGACTCCTAGTTCAGTGCTCCTTCAGCTCTGGGTCATAGAGAGCCCGATTCCACACAGAGGGCTGGTCAACTTTCTCCACAAAAAGGTAAAGGTTTCAGGCTTTGTGGATTGAGGCTATTGTATAATTTACTTAGGTTATTTAGCAATAATAAAAAAAAACCCAAATTCCTATAAGCTTTGAATTGGCAATTCAACATATAATAATAGATTAAGTATAATGATAATGTGTGCTCTATAGATAATAAGAGGTACTAGATACAATATATAGATGTCTGTGCCTTTGTCCCAATAAAGTTTCACTTACAAACACTGTAATTTGAATTTCAGATCATTTTCGTATCATTTGCTGTTACTCTTCTTTTGACCCTTTTCCTCCTTGGATTTTTTTTTAAATATTAGGACCAGGGACCAGAAGGATAGTACAGCTGGAAAGACATTTCATGCCGCCAACCTGGGTTCTATCCCTGGCATCCCATACGGTCCCCCAAGCACTGCCAGGAGTAATTCCTGAGTGCAGAGCCAGGAGTAACCCCTGAGCATAGCTGGGTGTGACCCAAAAAGCAAAAATAAATAATTTTTAAAAATTTAAATAAATAAATAAATAAATATTAGGATGGGATTATGGGTCAAGTGGTAAGTGCCAGACCCTGGATCTGGTCCCTCCTGTGTGTCCCCTATCCCTGTCCCCAGCACCACTGAGGTTGCCCCCACAACAGGAAAGGCCTTTTGAAACATGTGGGTTATGCAGAGATAGGGGACAGGCTGAACTCAGCCTCGAGCTCACACTTTTGGGGCCAACTTCCTAAGTACATTAGAGATCCCACTGGCCATTCCAGACCCCAAATGTGTCGTGTTTAACTTTGAGCAATAGCTGTGATTGAATGGGTTTGGTAATTCTTCTCTAATTTTTTTTAAAGTGTGTTGCTCCTTTTCTTCTAATTAAAAAATGCATTTAAGGGGCCTGAGCGATAGCACAACGGGTAGGGTGTTTGCCTTGCACGCGGCCGACCCGGGTTCAATCCCCGGCATCCCATATGGTCCCCCAAGTACTGCCAGGAGTAATTCCTGAGTGCAAAGCCAGGAGTAACCCCTGAGCATTGCTGGGTGTGACCCAAAAAGCAAAAAAAAAAAAAAAAATGCATTTAACCTACAGTGAAACAACTTGAAGCATTCATATCTTAGTACTTATGTATTCTTTGACACAACTTTGTCGATTTTTTCATCTTTGCGACAGTATTAATATATCATAGGTATGCTTGCGTCTTTAATAGGTTCCTGTCACTCCAGCGCTTTTGCTTGTACAATTTTTAAAAGCTTGAGTATAAACATTTTATTTTAATATTTTTTCATGGCTAGTGAAGCAACTTTTAATTTAATTTTACTCCTATTGAGTCACCCGTGAGTTACAGCGTTTTTCATGAACGTTTGGAACATGTGACAGGATAGAAAGTCCAGCTTGCTGACCCTGTAAGCCGCTGTCCAGTGTCCCTGCTCTCATTTCATGTAAATCCTCTCCTATATTACTTTGAAGCATATGGCTTTGATCGCTGAATATTTCACATGATTCACTAAATGATGATGATACCAAGGGAAGGCCCCTTTTCTTAGGAAATAAAGGTGGACGTTTTAAGGAGTAAAAGAAAATTATTTCTGCAACTTGTAAACGGCTCCGAGGGTGGGGGGGACATAGAGCTGGGTGTTATGTGTCCAGGAGTTTGTTGTACTGTTCTCTCAATCACGATTCTGTAATTTTGAAATGTGTCTAAATAAAAATTTTATAAATGTGGATTACTAAAAAATTCATGTTAAGAAGTGGGTTTTCATAGTCAGCCTCCAAAAACAATCCAGTTATTAAAAATTTCTTATTTTATTTCTTTTGTTGAAAAATGTTCTTCTTATTAATTTTGAGGAGTTTGTTTTGTTTTGTTTTGTTTTTTTCCCTCACCCCATGGTGCTCAGGAGCCACTCCTGGCTCTGTGCTCAGGTGCATGGTTATGGTGTTTGGGGGACCATAAGCAGTGCTAGGAATCAACTGGGATTGATCAAATGCAAGACCTGCTTCTAAAATCCCTGTACTGTCCCTCTAACCGCAGATTGGTGATTTAAAACAAACAAACAAAAAAAAAAAACCCCAATTTTTTAAAGCACAATTTTGAATTAGGTCTGTAGCTTACAACTACAATATTTCCTTAAGTTCCATTTACTCTTCTGATCCTCCCTCTAGCCCCCTTTCATCTTTACTATTGTTATTTAAAAGGAAAAAAAAGTGTTGAAATGAGTTTGACCTGTAGGGTTTCCCCAAAGTTGAAATGAATTAGCCATTAGCGCTAGCACTTAATCTGATTCTGTTTCTATTTCTTTTTTTTTTTAATGTTGTCAGTATTCCATAGATTTTGTATCGAAACATTTTGAGGTAGGCTTCATTGGAAAATTCTACAGGTCTGGCAACCCCACCTCCTTGGCAACAATTGGTGTGAGGCTGGCTAGTGGTGACTCCATCCATGAATTATCCTGTAGGTCTTGGGGGGGGAGTGGAGGGGAGGCATTGCACATTACTTTCTGCTTAGCTCCCTGGGGAACTGCCAGCTGACAGTCCCTTCTAAACATTTGCCTTTGCATTTGGGGAGGGGGCTTTGTTAAACTTCTCAACACAACCCATCTTGAAGGGTCTCTTAGGAATGTGGAGGAAATTAAAATGATTTGCACCAGGATTTCCCTAAAGCATCGGACCTGGGAGAGACTGTGGTACAGCGAAGGCCAACAGGGAGAATTTGCTAAGGGCCCGGATCCGAGGGAGCAAGGGAAGAAAAGTGAAACCGGGGTCAGTCAACCCAGAGCTGCACGCGCACAAGACAGAATGAGCGTCAGGCCTCAAGATCATGGTCGAAAGTAAACAAATGGACTTTACTTTTAAAAAAACAAGGACAAAATTTATTTTTGAGTCTGGGAATTGAACCCAGGGCCTCTGGCATTGCCGGGCATGTACTCAACAGCTGAGTCACATCCACGGCACGACGCAAGTGGGTTTCAAAGAGACAGCGCTCGTCATTTTACAGATGACGGTGACACGGGAGCCTCAAAATAGAACGAAAGGGGATTGTGCTCGTTAAACTAGCCTCTAGTCCTAAATCAGAAAAACTCCTGCAGGCGGGGCAGAAATCATGAGGTTTGAATGAAGCAAAATGAAGTAAAAAATCAAAAGCCTCCTGGGAAAGGCTACTAAGAAAGAAGAAGAGTGGGCCGAGGGGATAGTGAACAATTGGGAGAAAGCGAAGGAAGAAAATCTCCAAAAGGCCTGCTTTGCTGCCTTGCAAATACATCGAAATGACAGGCATCGTAAAAGCCAGAGAAAACATATGCCACATTTAGTTGCCTTGAAGAGGAACCTTCACAGAAAAGAATAAAATCGAGGCGAGCTGGGACATTTCTGGAAATTTCCAGATAGTTTCCCCGTGCTCAGAAGAATGTTTAAGAGAGAGAAACTCTACCGACTGGTTACGCGGAAGGGTGGAAAATTTTGAAGGACGGGCTGATTATGTAAGTTTTCGGCTGTGGTGTTTTAAACTGCTGCCATGATATTTTAGTTAATAACAATTTGGAGGCGCTCTGTTCGCTTCTGGAGAGACATTTGGCTCTAATGAGAATGAAATGCCACTGTTTCTGAATCCCCAAGTGGATGTAAGGAGCCATTCACTCGCTAAGCCTCTTAGGGAAGAAAGCAAAGCCAACTTCGCCCTTAATCAGCCGCCGACAGCTTCTGATCAAGGTACCCCCAGCCCCTGACCGCGTGCAGAGCCCACGAAACGGGGCTGCAGACTCGGACTGGCGCGGAAGCCCCTGGTGGCCCGCACGCCAAGCCACCCTAACAGCCCCCACATGGAAAATTTCTCCGGTCTCAGGGCTGCTGTGAGCACAGGCGCCAGCTCTCACCGCTCCGGCCGCGGGAACAGAGCCAAGTGTCCGGCCTGCTGCGCTCACACCCACGGCAGCCCACTTTGTCCCTGAGGCCTCCCCGGCGTCATCCTGCAGAACTGTCACGGTGCCCAGAGCGTCAGAGGAAAACCAGCCTCGTTCGATGGATGAGACCCAGGGAGGTTAAATCACCTGCCTCCGTCACACAGCCAGTGGCCTTGTAAGGGGACAGGGCTGAGCTTTCCAGCCGGGGAAGCAGAACCCCCCCCCCCCCCACCACCACCCAGACACACACGCGCACACACCCTGCGCCCACTTTCCTAACCCGCAGCGCCTCTGTTCTCTTGGCGGGCTCAGAACGCGCTTTTGCAGCGTTTCCTGGAGCACCCGCACCCGGGCGTGCAATCAGCCCCCACCCCAGGCTCTCAAGAGGTCAGATCCAGTTTCCACAGCAGGTCAGCCATGGTGCCGCCGTGCTGGGACAGTTAGAGATGTAAACAGAGCCCAGGGTGGTGGCTTCAAACGGGAAGATGAATCACTCGTTACCCAATGCAGTTTAGCGGCCTAGGCTGCTCCCCGCCGGTGCCCCTGGAGAGAGAAGAAAGGGTGTCCGCATGGAGGAGGCTGGGCCCTGCTGGGGTGCGTGCGTCTGCTTGTCCCCCGTCCCTCCCACCCCGGGCCGGCCGGCCTTCATTTTCCAAACGACACCAGCCTTCCTTTGGACTTGCAGTGAGTGTTTTCCTTGCCCCCCATCGTTTAAACTGTTCTCCCGGCAATGCTTTTCCAGGCTCGGCCTTCCATGCAGACGCCCGTCCGCTTTCTTTATCCACATGATCACTTTTTTTTTTTTTTTAATAAAACAAAACAAAACACAGGCGCGGGGCTGCAGAATCGCAACCCCTAGATTCCAGGCTGGAAAACAGGATGTTCGTCAGGCGGAGAACGGGCCTTTTCCACCTTCTGCGACTGGAAGCGCGGCCCTTCTGCACCCAAGTGGGACGGTCAGACTCACCATCCAAACGCGCGAAACCCGGGCCTTGGTGCGCGAGGCGTTTCTCGGGCCCGACGTTTCCCTTTAGTTTTGGTTGCTTATTTAATTGGGGGGTGGGGGGTGGTGGTGCAAGGGGTGCATGCCCCCTGCGCTGCAAGGCTCAGTCCTGGAGGCCGGGGGGTGGTCTCTGTGTTGTTGGGGGTGCCTGGAATTGAACCCAGGGCCTCACTCATGCGACGCAAGAGCAGCCACCGCGCAAGCCACATGTTACCTGGCTTGGTAACGGGTTTGCGGAGGTTGGGTGGCTTGACCCGTTAGGGTCGGGGGTCTGCTCATGGGAGGGGGGGGAGTGTGAAAATCAGTGGAGGCCTCCCCGCGCCCCCCCTCGGCCGGATGACGCACAGGTGCCACCCTAAGGTGTGGGTCGCGTGCATTCCAGAGGCGCCCCATTTCTCCCCATGCTCCAGGCTCGTGCACGCGGCCCGGGGGTGCTGGGGGGGGCGCACGGGCGGCCAGGGGAACCCCCGAACGCCGCCGGCCCGGCCCCGGGAGCTGCCCGACGTGCGCCCCGGCCCCCCGCGCGCCCCGCGGCGGCCGGCCGGTGTCCCGGGGGTGCGGGCGCGGGGCGGGCCGGCCCGGGGCGCCCGGCCGCCGCCTCCATTTTCTGGGCGGTGCTGCGCGGCGCCGGGCCGGCCTGGCGGCTCCGGAAGCGCCGCGGCCCCCGGGGAGAGGCGCGCGCGGCCGAGCGAGCCCCGTAAGTGCCGCGCGCCGGGGCGGGGGGCGGCGGGGGGCGGCGCGCGCGCGGGGGCTGCAGGCACCGCCCCGCCGCTGCAGGGGGGGGTCCCCGCCCCGCGCCCCGCGCCCCGCGCCCGCAGGTGTCCGGGCGCCACCCCCCACCCCGGGGCCTGCGGCGGGAGGGGCGCGCAGGTTGCGCCGCCCGCCCGGGTCCCAGGTGCGCGGCGGGGGCTGGGGGGGGTGCCGGGACGGGGCGGGGGGAGACGCGCACCCCGGGCCCGGGAACGGCGCACGCCGCCGCATCCCCCCGGCACGGGCGGCTCGGACCCAGACCGGACCGCCCCCGGGGGGACTTGCGGGTCGCCCAAAGCCGGGCTCCGCGCGGGGCCCCGCACCCCAGCCCCTTGCGGGGGTGAACGGAACGCTCGGAGGCAGGGCCCGGCCCCCCCGGGCGGGGCGCGGGGGTGTCGGGGTCCCGCCGGGGCACTTGTTTGCAGGGTGGCCGGGGTAGACCTCGGACAGTTGGGTCCGCCCGCGGCCGCACTCTTTAACTGCTGCCCCCCCCCAGGTAAGTGGGTGCCCCCCACGGCTTCACTTGGATCTGGGGGCTGCCCCCCGGAGGCGTCAGAGACCGGCGGGGTCACCGGGACGTGGGACCTATTTGAAAGGCTGACTTATTTATTTTTTATTTATTTATTTATTTATTTATTTATTTATTGTGGTTAATCCTAATGACGAAGCTCAGCTACTGGGTCAGGCTTTCTTGATTTTAAAAAATAAAAAGGCCATTTTTTTTTTTTCTATCTGAGCGCGTCGTGGCTGAGAAGTGAGCGACTTCCCTGGGCCACACCGTGTTCGCCCAGCAAGGGCGGGTCCCTTGCCAAGTCAGTTTGGTGGGTCGCGACCAGAGCTGTCTGGACAGCCAGAGGAGAGAATGGAGAAGCGGGAAAGTACCAGGCCCGGCGCCCGAGCCGGGCGCTGTGTGCGCACACACAGCGCCCGAGCCGGGCGCTGTGTGCGCACGCAGGGTTTCAGTTTGTGTCTCGGCTCGCTCTCTTAAGGGAAGGGGTGAGGGGCCTGGCCCAAGGTCCCCTTTCCCTGCGAGACCCGCCGAGCAAGGCCACAGGCTGCATGCGGTGCTCCCTGCAGGGTGGTGCTGGACTCCTGATGCTCAACCCCACCACCAGGCAGTCCTCAAGGGCCCCGCAGTGCCAGGAGGCCTGAAGCCAGCCCTTTGAGCCATCTCCTTAACTCCTATAATTTTTTTTTTTTTAAAAAAACCAAAACCCTACTATGGTGGGTCACAATAAAAAAAGAAAAAGAAAAGTTGGCAAGCGGTTGTGTGACAGGTTGTGAAGTTAGTTTAAAAGCAGGGTCTGGGTCTCGCGTCTGACCTCACCCGAGCTCTGTGACCTTCAGTAGAATCTGTCACCTCTCGGAGCTCACGCGTGCGTGTATGCGTGTGTGTGCGCGCGTGTGTATGTGTGTGCACACACGCATGTGTGTTGGGGTGTCTCCCACACTGGAGGGTGTAATGACGCTGGCGAAGGCCGCCCCCCGCCCCCCTGCCCCAATGAGTCGCCTTGCTCAGCACTCAGCTCTGAGTAGGTAAGGATCGGGGTGGCAGCCGGGTGACTGCTGCTGAGACATCAAATCCCGGCAGCGAGTCACGGGACACGGCCCTTTTGTCTTTGTTTTTTTTCAGATCTTGACGTGGAGGAGATGGAGGACTCGGGACCCAGGATTTCCAAGTGATTTCTTCCCGCGTATGAGAAACTCACTGGGTTAAGGCTGGTCTGCGCTCACTGAGGTAACTAAGTTTGTGTTTCTCCTTCCTGCGCCCACCAGAAATGGACAAAAGGTGGTGTTTTGGGTTTTTTCTTTTCTTTTTTTTTTTTTGGTGTTGTTTTGTTTTGTTTTTCCTGTGTCACACCGGATGAACTCCCCAGGGGCTGGTGATTTGTGCCAGCAGTTCACCAGGCCTGGGGCTGACAAAGTTATTAAGTTGTTAAGGAGACCAGGTGGGGAGGTCCCCAGGGCCACCGGGGAGCTAAGTGAACAGGGCTTGGGGACAACTGCTTCTCCGCGGCGTTGGCCTGTGGTGATCCTGGGAGCTTCCTGGAAGCGTCCCCGGAGAGCTCGGGCTTCTCCTGGCTGAGGGACCCCCCGGGCGCGCGCGAGTGGAACTCAGAGGGCGCACAGGGCATTGCAGGGGGCCCTGGCCGAGTTGGGGCTCAGCTGCCCCGCCCTCCCGAGCTCAGCGGCCAGCACCCAACTCAGATGCCGTTGGCGGGCGAGGCTGACGGCCCAGCCCAGGAAGCTCCACCTCCAAGGCCTCTGCAGAGGCCGCTTGCACCCACGTGTGTGTCCACTCCTAGGGCAAAGCACTCAGGACCTTGAGGTGCTAGAGGGCTGAGGGGGGCCACGCACAGTCCTCCACACTGTGTGCCGTGCCCTGCCAGGGCGGGAAGAGCTGAGAAGGGCTGAAATGGGAGCGAGCGAGCGAGCCCGGCCCGCACCTCCTGTCCGATGGTCGGAAGAGGCAGCCTCCCATGGGCGCTGGCGGAGGCTCTCTCCTCCCCTCCTCGGCCTGCTTTGCTCTAGTCAGTTGCAGGAAGTGACCAGATCAGTTGCAGGAAGTGACCGAAGCCACGGGGGTGTGAAGGTTTTGCCTCCCCGTGAAAGGTTGCGTCTCCGCCCCGTCCCGACCTCCAACTTACACTTTCATCCAGCTCTTACAGTTCATACTTCCAGTGTGGAAGCAACTCGCGGGCCCTCTAGGAATTCACTTCATTTGTTCTTTCAGCCCATCTGTATTGAGCCTCAGGTTTGGAAGACCGAACGATGACTGTGGTTTTAGCATCATTGTTTAGCATTTATCAGTCAGGTGTGGCCTTAACCTAGCCAGGAGTTAACTTAGTCAACTCCTAGAGGCTTTCTGACACGAAGGCGCTAAAATATCTCTAGATAGATAGTTCCAGAGAGATGTGGATCTGTCAACAGCGGTTCCAACCAGACATACAGAAAAACAAAATTAAAAAAAAAACTGTTTGTTTGTTTTGTTTTGTTTTGTTTTTGGGCCACATCAGGCGATGCTCAGGGGTTACTCCTGGCTCTGCACTCAGGAATCACACGTAGTGGCGCTTGGGGGATCCTATGGGGTGCCAGGAACCAAAACCCGGGTTGACCATACCTGATATACTATCTCTCCAGCCCCCGCTTTAAAAACAGTTGTTTTTTTTTTTTTTAAATAAAGCCTTTGTAAGTAATACCAGCTTTGGGGAAAAGATGGGGTGTGTGGGGGGGGGTGGGTATCAAGTGGTGTTCACACACCCAGAAACACCTCCTGGCGGTTCTTAGCCAGCTGGGTTCACTGATCAATGTGATGCCCGAGGCTGGGGCACAACTCAGGCCCTGCAGTGCTGGAGATCAAGGGGAGGGGTGAGGGGGGGCACCCAGTGGGTGCTCAGGGGGCCCTCAGGGCTGTACCCGGCAGTGCTGGGGGGACCGTGTGGCATCAAGGATCCAGCTGGGGTTGGCCACATGCAAGGTATGACCCTCTGTCTCTCTTAAGGAGATACAGTCTCCCGGCACCCCCCCTTCCTGCCCCCCCCCCCGGGATTTCTGCTTTTGGTTCTGCCACTACTGCCACCTGCGGCTCAAGGCCTTTTATTTGTTCACTCAGCCTCTAAGCAGAGAACAGAGCGGTATGGCAAAGGGACTTCCTTTGACTGGAATTGCTTTCCTCTGGAGCCCCTGTGGGCCGCCCAGGACCGTGAGTGTTCAGAAGTGGAGTCCTTTAAGAGACACTTGGAGTTACAAGGTCCCGAGTTAGTGTTCCAGTAAGGGCACCAGGCAACAGCAGTTGGCTCGTAAATCTTGAATGCTACTTGTACCAAGTGTCAGCTCTGACGAGAACAAATGAGACGTTGACTGTGCATTGTGAACTTTCAGGAGTTCTATAAACGTTGTGACAAATATTTATCATGTGTGTGTGGGGGGGTGTGTGTGTGTGGGGGGACTGGGAGAGGCGAGGAATAGGAGGAGCATGATCCTGAGCTAGAGAGAATGGGGGATGCTGAGCTGAACCCTCTTGGTTTCCTTCCCTCTTTGTCCTGTTACATGGTTGAGGAAATAAACTCGTAGCCAAGGGCCCCAAATGCCAGCAAAGATATTTTGAGGTGGAAGAGATTCCTTCTTGAAGTCCAGGATTGTTTCTTGAGGAAAAAAAAAATCATATTTAAGGGCCCAAGAGATAGTTCAGGGGTTAAGACCCTTGCTTTGCACACACCCAACCCCAGTTCAATGCCCGGCATCCTGTATGGTCCCCCAAGCACCATCAGGAGTGATCTCTGAGCACAGAGCCAGGAGTAAGCCCTGAGCACTGCCAGGTGTGATGCGCAAACATATGCATAATCTAAGCCAGGCCTGTGAGCATGTGCGTTTCCATAAGAGACATTTGAAAAGAGGAAGAGGGGAGGGTGGGAAAGCGCGGGGCCTTTTCGAGAAAAGGTCGTGAGTGTGTCTGAGTGAGAACCGGCCGCAGAGGCCTGGGGCAGGCAGCCCCGCTAAAGAGCATCCATGTCCCGTGCTTGCTGCCAGTCTGAGAAGGCTGAGTGCAGTAACCTCCAGGCAGCACTGCAGATGTTTGCCGTTTTGCCCGGGAGCTCTGGGAGATTAGGAGGTGGAGAAACCCACCCCCCAACCCTCCCCACCACCCAGGAAAGGGAGGTAAAGGGTGTTGGTGAGATGGTCTGCAGCAGCTGGGGGGCACGTGGGCGGTCCAGGGTGCAGGGAGGACTCAAACCCCACCCGAGGTTTCCAGAGCACAGGTCCGGGGAAGAGGGCCTGGATGATCAGTGTGGCGCTTTGTTCTGGGGGTGGCACCAAGGCAGCCACCCAGAGAGACAAGACAGTGCTCCAGAGGACATAGCCGGCTTAGGGGAAATGAGGATGAGGCAAGAGGCAGCACCACCCAGCGACGAGATGTTGCAGAAGGAAGAGGAGGGGGAGATGGGGCGTGGGGCAGGGCCTTTTGTGACGAGAAAGGACGGGGATCTCTCTGGGGAGCAGTTTGACAGGGGGACAGAGGAAACATGGGGTGCCTGCATCCAGAACCCCGGGCTGGGGGGGGTCCCGGAGTGGGAGGAGCCTGGAGTGGGAGGGGCGAGGCCCAGGAAGTGCCTGGCATTGGTAAGTGCTGGGGCCGTGTTCTTGGCGTGATACTAGACTCGCGGGATGAATATGAAGTGGCTTGGTTTGCACAAACTTTTAACTTGCTGGTGTGACTTGAGTGGTCAAGGGTCTGCCAGGCCTGGGTGAGGTCCCCAGTTTGATCCCCAGCACCAGACGGACACACACACACACACACACACACACACACACACACACACGCACACACTTCAGCTCGCGCACATCAAGGAGCCCTGTTCAAACACACTTCTGATTCGTAAACTTCAGGCAGGTAGAGGAGGCTGTGCACTTGATTCTCTTCTCAACCAATCGATTACGGAATCTCCGCTGATAGGATAAGTTCTTTAAAAACTTTCTGTTGACTCAGAGGGTGTGGGATGGTTCTGTGATTCCTTTGTCTTTCGCTCCCTCGATGTTGCACGAGGGTGTGTGTGTGTGCATGCGCACATGTGTGTGTGCGGGCCAGCGTCTCTGTGTGTGCACGCACACGCATGTTTCCACGGGCCTGTGAGCTTAGTGCAATGGAATGAGAGGACCCGGGGTCAGATAAATGGAGTTTCGTAACCTTGCTGGGCCATTTTCCAGGCTTGTGACTTCAGAAAAGCTACCCTCTTGCTAAGCCTAACTTTTTCCATCCATAACTCAAACAGGATTATTTTGAAGATTGAGTCATTCTACTTTGGTCAGGACTTTCACCGTAGCGAGCAGTTAGTGCACCTTCCCTCTCTGCCCCCTTGCTTAGGAGCGTCTACACCCAGAGCCAGTCTCCATGACTCATTTTATAACGGGTTGACGTTCTCCTGAAAAGAGTGCACTGGCCCCATAGCTGATCTCTCTGGTGATGGTTTAAGCGAACAGCGACGGAGGGTTAGGAATCCACCCAGGAGAGTCTTTAACTTGTAGATCTCCAGGTCCCTGGCCCAGACATTCAGATTCAGTAGGCTTGGGGTGAGGCCCCTTGCAGTGGTCACCGGAAACTAGCCCATCCCAAGGGGGATGTACTGCTCACTTCTCAGAAGCAGGGGAAGGGATAAAGCCGAGACCGATGCAGTGAAGTTAAGGCTCAGTCGGAATGGGATTGACGCTCAGCATTTTTCCTCCGACTCATAAAACATGGGGCATCATATTCATATTTGTAACCAAGTTATGAGCAAGCGGGTCCCAGGCAGCACTGGCCTGAGTGGGATCCAGGGAGGGTGCTCGGTGGCACGAAGCCGCCCCCACGTCAGCCTGTTCTCCCGGGGAGTAAGTGGCAGAGTCCTGAATTTGCAAAGCCAGTGTCACTTGAAATGCGGCTGCTAATAATATATTTAATGGGGGTAGCACAGCACAGCCCGGCCATTAAGCTGTTCTGACGCATTTCTCTCGCTGGCGCTGGCCTGTGCTTGATAACATCTCTGTCATTACCTCGCATTTCCCTCTTGCCCTCTTGGAATCGTTTCACTTTCAGGCTAGATCGCCTCGTTTTATAGATGAGAGAATAGTGGATCCTCTTTCCACCGCCCCGCCCCCCTCCATCATCCTAGCTCTCGTCTTGGCTCGGGCGCAAGAAAGGACGGAGCCATATATATTGCTGGATGGAGACTGTAACGAGAATCGGGAATAGATTTGTCTTGAGTGTGTTGGATTTCCCCCTGCGTTTCCAGTGTGCCATTTTAGGATCCAGTTCAACAGGGAATGTATGCATATTCGGGGGAAAACATACAGGGTCACTCTCATAGTGCTCAGGAATCACTCCTGGCAGGGCACAGGGCACCCTGCATGCAAGGTGCCCTGCGAGCCAGGTCCTGACATGCAAGGCGAGCACCTTGCCTGCCTACCAGCTCTCGGAGCCCGTTGATGGGGATGTCTTGACTCAAGCCCGTTGGTGGTTCGCTGCTGCTGCTGCTGTGGTGGGACGCCTGCCTAGAATCAGGGCGTTTCTGTTTATCCCCGGAGTCCCTGTCACCCATCGTGGGCAGTGGGGGTGGAGGGGAACGCAGCCCTCATGCACTCAGCCCGGTACCTCTCCTGCACGCCGTCTCAGCCATCCTGCTAGAACCCAGCCCCAGCGGCACAGACGCTGCAGGGTGCAGCCCACATGGCAGAGAAAGATCCTCACCCCTGCCCCTGGTATTATTGTAACCTCAAGATCCCCCCCCAACACACACACACTGGCAGCGAGTGGGGCAAAGGGCAGGTTGCAGGCTTGAATTCGGCCCACAGCACCTCCCGGCCACGAGCCGAGCACCTGACCCAAACCGGGCCCCGTCAGGAGTGTTCCCCGAGCTCAGAGCCACGAGTGAGCCCCGCGCACAGCCGGGTGAAAGAGCTGTGGCCCCCCACGCCCCCCACTCCCAAGCTTTCCCGGCTACCTCTGCATGCGCGCGTTCCACTCTCAGGGAGAACGCCAGGGGACGGGGGCTCCGCAGACCCCTCCCCCGTGTCTTGCTGTCACTCCCGGGCCCGGAGCTGGGCTGCTGCCCTGTGTGCCGAGAGCGCAGCGTTCCTGCTGGGAGAGGACGTGGGCAGGGGTGAGGGAAGGAGCCCCGAGCCCCGCAGAGGGGGCTGGGGACGAGCTGAAGACCCCCGCTGGGGAGCCCCAATAGCCAAGGCTGGGCCCTGCTTCTGCTCAGCCTCCTTCCAGCTCCGGCAGCGGGTTCTGTTCCTCCTCTAGGAGCAAAAGCAGATGGAGCTGGGCGGGCGCAAAGGGAAGGGGCGGCGGGGGTCCACGCCATGTCGGGGGGGCTCTCGGGGCTCCGGAGCCCCCTCCAGCGGTCCCCAGAGGCTCGCGTGCCAGCCCGCCTTTGGGGGGTGCCGCTGCCTCTGACACTTGCGGTTGGAGTGTTTGGGTGTAGTTCTGCCCTGGGGGCCACCCTCGGAGGTGCCCAAGGGGCTACTCCCAGCTCAGTGGACGCTCAGGGCACCGTCGTGTGTCCGGGCTTGGACCCTGGTTTCCGACGTGCAGAACCCGTGAAGCGGTGGACCCAGCCTCCCCACCCCCGCCTTACGCTTAGGAGGCGCTGCCAGGATTTGTCCCGGGAGGAGGCGTTTGCTCTGGCCCAGAGACCCCGCCTGGCCAGGACTGAATCCGTAGGGGCCGAGGGAGGGATGGAGACGTCCCGGCTGGAAAGAATCTGCAAAGCCCTCGAGCCCGCCCAGATAAGGGGAGGCGAGTCCGGGGAGACAGGACATGCTCAAGGTCGCGCGGCTTGTGGCTGAGAGGACCAGAATCCAGTGTCCTCCGCGCAGTTCCTCCAGGCGGGCAGGGGACTCGACCCCCGCACGTGACCGGGCACCCACCAGCCGCCACCCCCTGTGCGGTTCATGCCAGCTCTGGTCACCGAGAGCACTTGGTGCTCTTCCCTCTCCGGGCAGGAGTGTTGGAGAAGCCCCCCGCACAACCACCCAGCCCCAAGGCTATCCCCGCTGGTGTTCTGGGAGAGCCCCGGCCTCCCGTGGGCTAGCCTCCACCCCGGGCCTCACAGGGCTAGCCTCCACCCCTGTCAGGCCTTGTTCTCAAGGTTCATTTTTATTCCAGAGGGTGGGAGGCGGCTCCCGAGTAGTGCTCGGAGGACTCGGTGGGGGTCCTCCCGGCAGTTCTTGGCCAACCTCTCAGTGCACGGGCCTGAGGAGGCCGTGCAGGGCGGGGGACCCCAGGGCCTCCGGGCGCACACCGGTCAAGGCTTGGGAGGGGTGGTTGCTGCCTGAGGTCAAACCCGGGTGGGGCAGTGCCACCCCCTCCCCCTTCTTGTTCTTGCTTGTGCAGCCACATGAGTCTGGGAGGGGAGAAAGGCGCCGTCGAGGGGCACAGCCCCCGCAGCCCCTCTGCACACCGCCCCCTGCTTGTGTGTGTGTGTTGGGGGGGGTGCAAGGGGGGCTCGAGCCCCTGGCTGGGCACACGGAGGGGGCAGTTGTATCCGCAGAATGAGGTGATCCCGGGCCTTCCTTCCTGCCCGGGCCCTGCTCCGGGGTGTGACCTGACTTCCTTTGTTTGCTGTCCCTAGTCACGTGCCCGAAGGTTGTCGCGTCAGTCCGTCAGAGAGCAGGGCTGTGAGCTCATCATGTCACAGCTCCCCTGTCCCCCCATGCCAGCAGGGCACCCCGGCCCTAAACTTACAGGCCCTCTCCTGCTCCCTTGCCGGCTTTGAGGTGAGGGTGAGTGTGCATACGTGTGTCTGCGTGCATGCGCGCGTGCATGCTTGTGCGTGCATGCTTGTGCGTGCATGCTTGTGCATGCTTGTGCGTGTGTGCATGTGTGTGCGTGTGTGTGTGTGTGTGTGTGTGTGTGTGTGTGTGAGTGTCCTGCTGCCATCCTCGCTGCCATCCCTGCATTCTGGTCCTGTGGGCCCTGGGCGCCACCTCCGTGCCCGTTTCCAGAAGCCGTTCCCTCGGGGGCTCGCATCCCCTTTCTCTCCCAGGGGGCTGGGCCTTGCTGCCCTCCTCGGGAGCTGCCTTGTGGGCCCCTCTTGGCTCTAGTGCAAGGGACGGACGGGGCCCCCAGAGGATGCCGAGGCCTGGGGGCCGTGGGACAGCGCGGGCCTGGGTGCGCACTGTGTTCCGAGCGGCTCTGCAGGGCCAGCTCCTGCCGCCAAGGCCCAGCGGGGTTCCCGAGGGTGGTGGTGCAGCCACGCACCCAGCCCTGCCCCTCCCCCGCCCTCCGCTCCTCTGCAGAAGGCAGGGCCGAGGGGCGGCAGGCGGCGTTGGAGCGAAGGTTTCTTGCTGTTCCAGGGGCTCTTGTTTGGACACGCTCAGGAAATCTGCCCAGAGTGACTGGCCACGTGGGGACGGGCTATTTTGGGCCTTTCTGTTTGAGGAAGGCGTCTCTGATAAGGCCTGCGCGCTCCTCGCCCGTCCCGGGGCCGGCGTACCGGGCCTCTCCCGGTCTCCGAGGAAGGCGCCGAGGGATCTGCCCTTCCAGGCTCGCAAATAGCTGCCTCGCGCGTGCAGGCACACACGCACGCACGCATCTGCACAGACGCACCCGCACCCGCACCCGCGTCTCCTCCCCCGAGGCAGGAGGCCCTGATGTCGCCGTGGCACGGGGCCATGACTGGCTGCGGCTCGGCACTCTAGGTGCCCCTGGACACTTGGTCCCGTGACTCCTGGTCCCGAGGCCCCCCCCACCCCCCCTTCCCCGGCTGGTTTCTCCCACCCCGGAGACGGCGGCTGTGCGCCGAGTTCGCGTCCTCCCGCCCCGAGGAGTCTGAGTGTTTGTTTTCTCAAATGAAAGCGCAAGCAGAAACTCGAGTTGCTTCACAGAACGGCCTGTTCTTCCGAAAACTTATTTTCATGCGGGTATATTTAAAGCGTAATTTTCCTAAACAGCCTGTTGTGGGTTTTTCATCTGCGGTGGGTTTGAGTTGGTGATGGGGCGGGGGGGGGGGGGGAACGTGTTTTTTTCACAGACGTGCTCCAGGCTTTGTCCCTGCCCGTGTGCGCGCTCACACACACACACACACACACACACACACACATACGTGCACACATACACACCGTTATCTCAGAGCTGGTGAGGGAGCAGGAGAGTCCAATGGTTAGGGCATATGCCAAAAGATTGAGCCGAGTGCCAGCCCCCGTTCCGGGGGCCCACACGCACTTACTGGCAGCTCCGGTGGAGGCCGCTGAGCGCCACCGGTGTGACTCGGGGAGTCCCGCACCGTGGCCCCACGCAGAACCGCGCCTCCCATCCCTCGCATTTCAACCTCATTGGCTGGAAATCCCCCGGGGAGCCCCCCCTTCCTCCTGACTGGGAGGCACCCCCACCCCCAAACAAAACGAAAAGAAGCTGCTGAGGGGCCGAGCGTTTGGATCCAAGCCTCCCGCCAGGGGCCCGCGCTCCCCGTTGGTTTCTTTCATCGAGTCCGCTGCATGCGCCTGTGAGCGCGCAGTCTTGGCAACATGACCAGGGTCCCTGCCCGCCCCCTCAGCGCGGCCGGCCTCGGGGCCCCCGGGAATGGGTGTCCTTCTCAGGCTGCAGCATGGCCAGCGGGGCCTCGGTCGGTGGAGAGGGGCCGGGGCACAGCGAGGAGGGATTGCGGGAGACAGCACTGAGCAGGCGACTTCTCTGCCCGAGGCCGCTGGGCGCTGTCCCGAGGCGAGACCGTCTGTGGGCCGGGAGGGGAGGCTTTGGTTTCCACCCGCGCAGACACAGGCTGCTCTCCGGAGCAGAAGGCTCAGCTCCACCAGCCCCGGAAGACTCTAGCAGGCAGGTTTGGGTCCTTGGGTGGCTCCAGAAGGTTCTGGAATGTTCCCTGACTGTCCATAGCCGGAGGACTCATTTCCGTGGGTGGGGCGTCCAGAATTTGTGTCTCGGAGCGTAAGGACCTAGCAGTCCGCTGAGAAGCACCACCCCAGGCACCAGCACCCCTCTCGGCACCTCAAGGCGTGAGGCACAGTGACCCCCTGGCAGAAAGTGCTGCCCCTGTCAGGAGCTTGTCAAGAATCGAGGGGCGCCGCCTTTCTTGAAGCTTGAGCGGCTTTTACGATGAAAGTAACTTTCGGAGCGGAGTGTCTGGTTTGCCGCCTGGAGATTCCTGTTTGGGGGCACGTCCACCCCGAGAGTGAGCACGCCAGGGGGACATGGGAGGAACGGGTGGGGGATGACCCCGGGCCTTGAAGCCTTAGGCCGCAACGCTTTGGTCGTCTTGGAAGCTCGGAGACTGACCTCAAGCTCAGGCTTGCTGTTTGGGGAGGAAGTGACGTGGGCTGGAGATTGGAATGTTTCCAGCAGAACAACACGTCCTGATGATTAATGTTTCGCTTTTATAGCTTAGGCTCCAAAATCCCTGGTGACCGCCGGGGCTGGACTCTGTGGGAAAGTGCTTGCCTGCCGGTGTGAGGCCCTGGGTTCAGTCGCTGGCGCCATAGGAAATCAGTAAGATTCAGGTCTGTTCGGAGGCAGGGAGGCGTTGGGACTTGACCCTGAAGATGTGTGTAAGAAGACAGGGGGGTTAGGTTGTGGCAAGCTGGGTGGGGGTGCACGTCACCGACATGTTTTAGGTGCTGTGGGGCCCAGGGGAAGGAGTCTAGTGGCCGAGCTCCGTTCCTTTGCCCACAGTCACAGCACGCCACCCTCCCACCGCCCACCCATATGGTTTTCCCCAGTGGCCGCCTGCCTCGTCTCTTCTTGCCACTGGGGATGTAAATGACCCCTCCCCTGCAGGCCTTGTCTGTAGGGTCAGCAGCAGGACACGCCGTGGCTGTCCTGGGACGCCTGAGAGGCGTCAGCACGGAGCCACCTTCATCTTGCCCCTGTGTGCGCCTGTCTCAGGACAGAACAGCGAGAACCCCACAAAGGAAGCCCCTCCCTGTCCGGCCCTGTCCCTCCCGGGGCGGCTGGGCAGAACCAGGCCCGAGGGAGGCCCCACAAAGGGCCTCGGGGTCAACGGCAGCAAGCTTGGCACGACGGCCCGGGCGCTGGAGCGGCCCGTTTGCCCAAGGATGCTTTCTCGTTATCCCAGTTCGCAACCTCCCAGTTCCCCTGGACCCGGGACAATGTGACAATTGTCTGCTCTGGGTGTTGACACGGGCTTGACCTTCTGCACATCCTGGAATTTATAATGCCGGCTCTTTTTTTTCTAAACATCTCCAGCCCCTCCTTGCCTCCACCCCTCTCGCGGTGCTAAGCGAGCCTGCCCACCTGCCTCGCACAGGGCCCGGCGTGTACGGGGGGGCTCAGTAAATGTCACTGACCCCACCGTCATCACCACTATAGCGATTATTCGTCCAGGAGGTGAGGAAATTGGGGTTGCCTTCGATGCTGTTGGTGTGTGTGTGTATGTGTGTGTGTATTGAGGGGGTTGTCTCCTAAGTGATGCCTGGGGTTCTGGGATTGATACCCCATTGACACTGGGGTTCTGGGATTGATACCCCGTTGACACTCAGCCCACTTTACCAGATAGTTCAGTGCTTGGCTTGGTGGTGTCAGGGGCCCAATCCGGGTTCCCGGGCACACTGGTCATTCTCCCTGTCCACTGAGCTCTCTCTCTTGCCCCACGGTTTTTCCTTTCAACCCTGGCTGTATACCTTGGCTGTGTCCACAGGAATGTAACAGAGAGAGACCACGCATCCTTGGTCCACTGGGACAACTAATCCAAGGCCGAGGCATGCACCTGTGTTTGGGAACTCGGATCTAGATGCCCAGGATGACCCAGAGGTGGGCAGGCAGAGATGGTCACTCACACATCCGGTGAGGAGGGGCTTTGGGACAGTCTTGGGGGTGTCCCTGTAGGTCAGGCTGTAGGGATCCTCGGAGCCATAGTTTGAGCGTTTGCTTCTGCCGGCTGCTGCCCCTGACCATGCCATGGCCTGGGCTTGTTTCTAAACATACACTTGTTTCTACACACACACACACACACACACACACACACACACACACACACACACACACACACACACACACACACATTCTCACACTCCGACTCACATATGGGCATGCACTCACACACTCCCCACTGACCTGGCTGTGGAAACTGTGTTGGCACAAAGGGAGCTTCCTGTGGCAGAGGATGGAAACGCTGCGTGTCGGGGGAGCACAGCTCCCGCCCGTGCAGACTCTGGCACACACATGGCAACGTGTGTTACCATGAAAATGAGCGGCAGGACTCACCAGTGAATCCTGGAGCCAGACAGCTGGCTGCAGGGGTGGCTCCAGACGTGTGCCAGGCTGATTTCCCCGGGGCCCCTCAGGTGGGAGCAGGCGTCCTCTCTCCGCCTGCGCCAGATGAACCCCGGTAGCCGCAGACCTCCAGAGCCCAATCCCTGCCACCCTCATGCCCATCTTCACAGGCTCCTCCTGGGTCACCCACACAAGAGACTAAATCTGATGAAAAGGGGCTGGAGCAATAGCACAGCGGGTAGGGCGTTTGCCTTGCACGCGGCCGACCCGGGTTCAAATCCCAGCGTCCCACATGGTCCCCTGAGCACAGCCAGGGGTAATTCCTGAGTGCAGAGCCAGGAGTAACCCCTGTGCATCGCCGGGTGTGACCCAAAAAGCAAAAAAAAAAAAAAAAAAAAAAATCTGATGAAAAACCCAGGTACTCGGGACCAGTGACTGAAAATGCCAGGGCTCAAGGGGTCAGGACTGGACCTTCCCTTCCCATCTCCCCACCCTTCTGGGGTCCTGGCTGCCACACCCACGAACTACCTCTGGGTACCCTTTAAGTGCATTAACGGCCATGACCCAGAGACTCACAAACGAATCTCGGAACCAAGCAGCTCGCTGCAGGGATGGCACCAGACCCACATTATTTAAAATTTTAGACTCCCAGGACGCAGAAGGGGCCGTGCGCTATCTCATACCATTTTTTTTTCTATTTTGTTGAATCATTGTAAGATAGACCCTTACAGACATCTTATACTATTCATAACAAGCAATACGAAATCAATTATCTAGCATCTGCCTATGGGGCGGGCTTGAGTGGTGGTGGGAAACTTCGAAATAATAAGGGTGGTGGGGAGGTGTAATGGTGTTGAAATATTGTCACTGTCACTGTCATCCCATTGCTCATCGATTTGCTTGAGCGGGCACCAGTAATATCTGCATTGTGAGACTTGTTACTATTTTTGGCATATGGAATATACCATGAGGAGCTTGTAATCAATTATTGTGAACAGCTTTATGAAAATGACAATTTTTTAAAAATAAATATTAAAAAAAATTCTTCACAAGACGGAAAAAAAAAGACAGAAAATGAGCATTAGGGAGGAGACCCTTCATGTGTGGGGGCCCCAGAGCCCAGGTGGCCGCTGAGGACGCGTGTTGAGGGACAGAGACTGCCCACCCCTCTCCGTCTCGGGGACACCCGTCCAGACAGGAAGCGCCCAGGGAGCTGAGGAGAATGAGGTCAGCACCTCTGAAGAAATCCTCGGCATCTTCCCGAATTCCTTCAGGAAGTGAATTGGCTGAGGGCTTGCTCCACCCTTCAAAGCCGTCACCTGTATTTTTTTTTTTTTTTTGCTTTTTTTTTTTTTTTTTTTGGGTCACACCCAGCGATGCTCAGGGGTTACTCCTGGTTCTGCACTCAGGAATTACTCCTGGCAGTGCTTGGGGGACCATATGGGATGCCGGGGATCGAACCCAGGTCGGCCGCGTGCAAGGCAAACGCCCTACCCGCTGTGCTATCGCTCCGGCCCCTCACCTGTATTTTTTTTAAATTATTATAATACCTCAACTTACCAAGTTGTTCATAATACAGTTGTTTCAGGCATTCAGTGTGCCAGTGTCAGTCCCACCAGCCGTGTACCCTTCCCTCCGCCAGTGTCCCAGTGTCCCACCCTCCACCCCAGCCTGTCCCCTTGCAGGCACAAATTTGCTTAATATTGTTTGTTGCACCACCAATGCAAGTGGAACTTTCGAGACTTAGATCAGTAAGCGTCGATTTGTGATCATTGTTGCATCCCACGGTGATGACACCAAGGTCTTTGTCTGAGGATCTGCTGTGCTTGTTGGGCGCTGCTGTGTCCTTGTTTGGGCTGGTTGAGCTCGGTGGTCTGCGGCACGACTTTCCCATCAGATGGGCTGACAGGACTGTGAAATTTGGGGGTGTCACCTCGGCAGCCACACGGTTGAGGAGCTAGGAGTTCTGAGACAGTTTGGTATCTTGGCAGTTGGACGAAGTCCAGCCATGGAGCTGGGCCGTTTCTGTGTCAGAGGGTGGCAGGGTGGCGGGGAGGGGGCGCTACTGGACCTTCAGGCAGAAAGGGGGATCTTCCCGCCCCGTCCCAAGAAGGCCCCAGAGTGCTCAGCCCGGCCCAGCCTACCTGGGGAGACTCGGAGGATCATGTTCTTTGGGAGACGTGGTCTGGGCCGCTTCTCTACCGGCAAGATAGATGGCGCGTGTCCTCGCCTGAGTCTGAGGGCAGCTTGGCCTCTCACACTTCTTTCACCACCGTGGGGTGTCTTCCTCCTCTGAGGGAGTTTCAGGGGGCTCTGGGCTCTGGGCACTCGTGCCCTGTCCTGTGGGCTGCCCCCACATCCTGGAACAACAGCCTCCCTCTCCCCACTCCCTTCTTACCCCTCCTCCTCCTCCTCTTCCTCCCTTCTCCTCCTCTTCCTCCCCTCTCCTTCATCCTCCTCCTGTTCTGGAACCAAAGGCTCAATCTCATTCACTGGGCTGAGCCTTGGGGTCTGTGGTGGGTTGGATGGAGCGCCCCTCAAAGGCTCTGAAGGGAACCTCTTCTTTTTTTAATCATATGTACTTTAATTTTTTTTTTAATTGAATTACCATGTGGAAAGTTACAAAGTTTTCAGGCTTAAGTCTCAGTTATACAATGATCGAACCACCCGTCCCTTCACCAGTGCACATATTCCACCACCAAGAACCCCAGTATACCTCCCACCCCACCCCCACTGCCCCGCCTGCGTAGCTGATTACATTCAATATTTCAACAAAAAACTCACTATTATTGTTTGGAGTTTCCCCCCCCAAAATCAGACGTGCTGAAAAGGAAGCATTTGATAATTTGTTTTCCATTGCTGAGAATGAAGAGATATGACGTCGCGCGGCCTTGGATTTCTGTATTTTAGTAACTAAGTCCAGGGAAATTTCTGCCAGAAGTTGCATCATTGCAAGCTCGTACCTCTCTTTAATGGTCCTTATAATATGGTGGTCGCCACGCTGCCCCCCCACCCCAAAAGGAAAAGCCGAGATCTCTGCACCGCTTACGCTCCTCTCAGCACTGCCAGAAGTGATCCCTGAGCAGAGCCAGCAGGAGAAAAACATTTCTCCTCCTGGGGCGGCATGGAACCGTGGCTTAGTTCACAGTCTAGAGACATTTTTGCAAGAAGATGCTGGTACCAAAAGTAAGTAGGTGGCCTCTGGGATCATGGTCATTCAGCAGCAGAGAGGCTGCGCATGTGCGGCCGCTCGGGTCACATCTCGGCCGAGAGTGGCACCGGTAACGCCCCCATCCAGAGATCTCCCGCGCGTCCCGTTGCTGCCTCTGAAGGGAACCTCTTTGGGGAAGAATCTTGGTGCTTGTTGGTTGAGGGCTGATGGGCTCCTCCTGGACTCGAGGCTGGACCCTCAGTCCTGTGAGATACACGGGAGAGGTCCATGGAGGACGAAGCAGGTGAAGAGGCGGGCAGGCGTGGGAGAGAAGAGCTGCCGGCCAAGGACTCCTGGACGCCGCAAGCAAGAAGAGGCAGGAGGGCTGCTCGGCCTGGGGGAGGGGTGGGGGCAGCTGTCCAGCTGAGGGTCCCGGAACCGGGAGCAAACACACAGAGGTTCTGTGTGGCCAGTTTGTGGTCATTTGTTACCATGGCCTTAGTAAATGGACATAGCAAATGCCCACACCAGGAACCAGCATGTCCAACCTTTCTCTGCTCCGGAAGTTAAAAAGCAGGTTTTGGGGGGCCTGAAAGATAGCCCGGGGGTTAAGGCAACCTGTCTTGCATGCGGCTGACAGGATTCAGTCCTCTGCACCGCTTACGGTCCTCTGAGCACTGCCAGGAGTGATCCCTGAGCAGAGCCAGCAGGAAGCCCTGTATATCCCTTCACCCCCCTGCCTTCCCCCCACTCCAAAAAAAAGGCAGTTCCGGGCCCCTCGCTGGCTGTAGGATTCAGCCTGGGGTGACAGCCAGAGTGGAGACTGTCAGCGAGGGCCTCCCAGTGGTCTCAGAGCCCCCACACCACCTGGCCTGGCCTCCCTCAGCCCCTTCCTGGACCCCATTTTCACCCACCTTCCGTCCCCAGCGGTGTCTGCGCCGGATTCTGCTGCCGGCTCCCGGGGGTCAGTGGTGTTGCATCTGGCGCCCCCGCCCAGCTCCCCCGCCGTGGCCAGTGTGAATGCCCCCAGCGTGGAGCTTCGTGTCCAGGGCCGTCCACGGGCTCCTCAGAGGGGCTCAGCCTCCAGAGCCTCCCTCCAGCCGGGTCTCTCCCAGGCAGTAGAAACGGGGGGGGGGGCCCTTCTTGATCAAGCCCCTGACGCTTGCACCCATGGGGGTGTCAAGCCTTTTTTTTTTTTGCTTTTTGGGTCATACCTGGCGATGCACAGGGGTTACTCCTGGCTGTACATTCAGGAATTACTCCTGGCGGTGCTCAGGGGACCATATAGGATGCTGGGAATCGAACCCGGGTTGGCCGCATGCAAGACAAATGTCCTGCACGCTGTGCTATTGCTCCAGCCCCAGGGGTCAAGTTTTTGGCCCTGGCTGCCACGTGCTCGCTGTGTAGGGCTCATACCCCCCCCCCCCCACACACACACACAACCTTCCCACGCTGTTCCCTGGGGCCCGGCTGCAGGTTTGTCAGATGGTTCCTGAGTGAGATCTGGGCACTGGCGCCTTTGGGAATCAGCTTGGGGAATGGAGGGTTCCGGGGGCAGGCGACCCCCTCGTACCCCACATTCACCCAAAACTGAATCAATCCCGTATAGAATCGGAGCCTGAGGGTTGGCTCCCCCACCCCAAGGTCATGGGTAGGTGAGTCCCACCTGGATGTCGGGGCTGACAGTGGTTGCACTGGAGGGTGGGGTGCCATTGGGCAGAGCGGGACGCGGGCCCCTCCCTGCCACCCCTGCTGCCCCTCCCCCAGCAGCATTTCCTGCCCTGTGCCTTTGCTCCCACTCTGCCTGGGCTAGAAGGCGTTTGCCTTCTTGGATCCCAGAGACATGCTCTCCCGCCTCACTCACGCCCTCTCTCTCCCTGCCTCTCCTTCCACGGCGCCCCGGAAGAGCTGACAGGAAACCGCAGGAGGCCGCTGAGCGAGAGAGGAAATAGAAGATTAAATTCGGCCAACAAGGCAGGGAGGGGGCACCAAGAGCTGGGCCAGGGACGTGGGTGCTTGCCTTGAATGTGGTTGGCCCCAGTGCAGTCCCACCCCACCATGGTCCCGAGCATCCCTGGGTGACGCCGTGGATGTTTGCTTCTGCCCCATCACCACCCGGAGGAAATAAATAAGGGAGAGAGTTTTTCTGACTCCCTGAGCAAATGAACCCAGACCCTCTATCCCTCATCAGATGCTGGTGAAGGAAGCAAAAGACTGTGGTCTTCGCGAGAGTGGAGGATTTGCTTAGAAATCAGGGGCCAGAGGGATAGCACAGTGGTTAGGGCGGTTTGCCTTGCCATGCACCCAACTGGGCTTCCGTCTCTGAAATTTCATACGGTCCTCTGAGACCCCCAGGAGTTACCCCTGAGTGCAGAGCCAGGAGCAAGTCCTGAGCACAGCCGGGCGTGGTCCCCAAACAACAGGAACCCAGGAAATTAGCCAGAGGAACCTGCGCTGAGCACGGGCTAGCCAGGGCGGTGGACATTGTCACTTCTTACTGTCTCGGTCATCCTCTCGGTCGTCACAGCATGAGTGGCGCAAAATGCCATGGAATCAGGTGGCACAGAATGACAGAAGCCAGAGGAGAGGTGAAGAGCTGAGGTCTTCACGGACCCGTGTGGCTCCACAGAGATTTCCTGCCACAAGAGTCACTGCCACTTAACACGGGGTATGCCTAGGCCACGTGGCAGTACTGTTGGGGACAGTGATACAGGTATACAGAGCGACAAATATGTGTGTGTGTGTGTGTGTGTGTGTGTGTATGTATGTACATACGTATGTTTGGGGCTATACCTGGCTATGCTCACCTTCTGCTCCAGCCTTGGTGGCTGGGGGTCACTCCTGGCTGTGCTGAGGGGACCATGTGACACCACGTGTTGAACTCAGTGACCGGGGAGCCCCAAGATCCTCGGCGTTCCCTCCAACTTGCTGAACCCCCTCCCGATGCTTTTTTTTTTTTTTTGCGTTTTGGGTCACACCGGGCGATGCACAGGGGTTACTCCTGGCTCATGCACTCAGGAATTACTCCTGGTGGTGCTCAGGGACCATATGGGTTGCTGGGAATCGAACCTGGGTCAGCCGCATGCAAGGCAAACTCCCTGCTCGCTGCCGATGCTTCTTATTGCAGATACGTTTGGTGGTTTTTTTTTTTCTTTGGTGGGGAGGGGACAATACCCCCCATTGCTCAGGGAGCACTCCTGGCAGGGCTTGGGGAACCATTTGTGGTGACAGGAATGGAACTGTGTTGGCAATGAGCAAGGCCAGTGTATCAGCCCCCAAATACTATTTTTAAATTTCTGCTTTCATAGTGGCCAAGTACTTTCTGTTCGTTTGTTTCGTTCTCAGGCTGCTAAGTGTTTTCATGTCCTCTCACAGGTGTGAAAGGGTTGGAAATTCACCTCACCGGTGCCTTTCTGGCCAGTGGCAGATTTGTGGCCCAGGGCTCCACGGGATGGAGGGGGGGCGGGGTGGGGGAGGGGAAGCAGATTGTGTTGGCAGAAGCAGCTAATGATTTGTGGTGTTTTGAGAGGCACATGCAGTCAGACATGAGTTCAGCATAACACAGCACCACCCTTAAACATAACAATCCAAAGATGCAACGGCCGTTTCTGCTCCTGGGCATTTGAAATCATAGTGGCTGCGTAGCCTCGCGTCTAAGTAGGTGAGGAGGGGTTCGAGTGGCATCAAGGCTAGAAACCCCGCTTTGCCACGTTGGAGCTGAGTGGCTGGAATGTGGGCTTGATATTTTGTTTTTTTTTCCTCGGGAGCCTTAGTATCTTCATCTTTGAAATGGAAAGAATGTTTCAGAGCCGACCAGGGTGTTGTGCGAAAAAACCAGGGCCAGTAAACAGCGTGGGAATCACGAGTTTCTTTGTTCTGGGCCTGGGTTCCGGAAACTGGCCTTTGCGGACATGGAGGTCGGGAAGGAGGTGAGTGGGCCCGGGAGCCGCAGGTGGGGACACGGAAGCGATTGCAGTCTGTCCCGATTCTCTGCTAAGCAGGAGGTGACCTACGGGGGTGGGAGGGAACCGCGAGAGAACAAAGGGGTAGGGGGGTGAGGGCGCCAGGGGGATGGCCGGAGAGCTCAGTGTGGATTCAGCCAGCCCCACACACCCTCCGAACCCCCAAAACGAAAGGAAGAGAGAGAGGGTGGGAGACGAGATTCCTGCTGTACTTCTGTAGACCTCAGAGCAGAGACTGCGGGTGGGGGGCGGGGGGCAGGGGAGGGCAGGGCTTGCGATCACACCCCTGGAACTGAGGCCCAGCTCGCTCTAGGGGACTCAGCACTCAGCACCCTGTTCTTTCACCCTTGGGTGATGCCCAGCGGTTCCATTTCCAGCAGCTCTGGAACTGCCCGGGTCTCCCCGGCCCGGCAGTGCAGGGCGCCTCCTACTTCCTTTCTCAGGAGGAAGCTGCGGCTTTATCTCCTTCCCTCCCCCCCACCCCACCCCCTGCCTTTTCAGTTCTAAGCTATTGGGAGAAAATTAATCTCTCCATGCCCTGATCCTGAAAATGGGGCCCGAATAGTTCAGGCCCCTGCTTGCGTTCCGCTGGCTGCTGGCCCACCTTCTGCTGCTGACAGCACCCCGCTGCCCCGCGCGGTACCAGAAGTTTCAGAAGGGGCTGGAGGAGGGAAACGGCTCGGGCCTAGCACACTTCAGGAGTTTGCAGGTTTATTTTAAATAGCAGTGGCCCCCTCAAAGGTGCCGGCAGTGGGCAGGTGAGTTTCCAGAGCTTCGGGGGCACCCAGTCGGCTTGGAGTGACAGATGGAACCACTCTGGGGTCGGGCCACTTACCTTACACATGCAGCCCCCGACCATTTTGATCTCTGGCAGCTGATGCCACCCCAGGACCGTTGGTAACCCCCCAGGACCCCTGGACCCGAGCAGGACCTTCTTCCCCAGCCCGAGCATTGAACCATCTGACCAGTACACCCCCTGGCTCTTTACTGTTGGGGACACTCCCTGTACCCCCCCCTTAAAAAATTCATCTCTGGAAGTTGGAGAGGACAAAGGGAGAAAGGACTGTCGGTGCCAGCCGTGTGTCTGGCCACCAGTTCAGTGGCCTGTGCTCTGTGGCCGCACGCCTGGGGGCGCTCGGGTCCCTCCCTCCCCCTCGAGGCACCCCCATCCCCCCAGTCTCTTTCGCTTTGTTTTATAAATCAGGAGGCTCAGCAGGGGGTGGGGGTGTCCAAGTACTTCCTGGTCACCCCATAGGCCTCAGCCCTGGCTTCTGCCTCTCTGGGAGGGTCACCCTAAGGCACGTGGCACCCAGAGTGTGGAATGTGGTCACGGGCGGGGTCACGGCACTCGGACCAGACTGAAACCCCGAGTTCCTTTTGTCTCCGACGTTGGGCCTCTTTGTGGTGGGGGCGGGGTGGGGCATCTGGCTGGGAGAGGGGTGCCCGGGCCTCAAGGGCTGCTGACCGCGGGGCGGGCTGGCACATGTGCCCCCCAAGGCCCCCACACAGTGATCTCGAAGGAGGAACAGGCCATGCCGGAACTGCACGGGCCGGTGCGTGGCCACCCCCAAGTGGGAAGAATCTCCAGACTCCGCCGGTGGCTGGCTCAGAAGCGGCGTGGACATGGTCCACTAACCAGCAGGCAGGCGCCCTTTGCCTTTTTTTCCTCCTAAGACACCCACTGTCTGTTCATTCTGAAAGGACGCTTCGTCCTTTCAGAGAAAGGCTGAGGGCTGGGGGGGCGGGGCAGGGAGGTGCCCGCTGGCTGACCAGAGCGTGTGGATTCAGCACCATCTTGTGGACACGGCGCTGTGAACGGGCAGGGGTGTGGCCGCACATGTGCAGGGGACCTCAAAGCGCTCCCCCCGCCACAGCTCTGCCCAACAGGGGCTCAGCCCCGAAGTCTGGATGAAGACGGATGCCCTCAAGCCGGACCCTGGGGGGCAGAGGGGGGGGTCACTTGATCGCTCTCAGCCCACGCAGGCTGAACCTGGGGTGACGAGGGGTGATCCAGAAGAAGCCTGGCTCCCCTCTTACAGTCAGGACGCCCCCCCTGGACCCTGCCCGCCTTCCCGGGGTGAGATGGGAACAGAATGATGGATTCGGGGGACAGAGCCGGGGGCGAGCCCGTCTCCCCACTCGGCCACTCTGGGGTGCTGGCTGTGCAGAGCAGGACAGACGAGGAGCAGCATGGGGCAACCCACAGCCCCCGTCGGCGGGGAGACCCCCCTCTGCTGGTGCCTACCCCCAGCCTCTTCCCTGCTGATTCTTTGATCCTTCCTGGGCGAACACGGAGCGCCTCACGCTCTCTCCTCTCGCATCTGTCAGGGGTCAGTTACTGCGGTCAGCCACTGGGGTCCGCCACTGGTCAGTTTCAGGCTCACCGTGGGATGCCTGCCCTTGGGCAGTTGTTTGGGGGCCCCCCGGGGGTGCTCAGGGCTCACTCCTGGCCTGGCAGTGCTTGGGGGACCACAGGTGATGTCAGGGCGGAACTGGGATGAGACACATGCAAGGCAGATGTTTCACCCCTGCACTTAGTCGGTGGCTAAGGACGACTCCTTGGCAGTTAGTCATTTTTTTTTTCTTTTTGGGTCACACCCGGCGATGCACAGGGGTCACTCCTGGCTCATGCACTCAGAAATCACCCCTGGCGGTGCTCAGGGGACCATATGGGATGCTGGGATTCGAACCTGGGTCGGCCGCGTGCAAGGCAAACGCCCTCCCCGCTGTGCTATCACTCCAGCCCCGGCAGTTAGTCATGTTAACGACAAGCTTGACTTGGGGCCCGACACTAGAGCACACAGAAGGCTGATCCCGGGAGATGCTCTCACCTGCCCAGTTGTGCGGACCAAGATGCCGGGCTGCAGGGTCAGGAACTGGCCCCGTGTGGCCGCCAAACTGGAGGCCGGAGCTCGGTGTCAGCCGAGGAGCCACAGGCCACGGGCCGTGGTTGCCTTGGCCCAGAGGAGCCTCGGGTGGAGCCTGCTCCAGGAGCACCTTTTGTCGTGCTCTGGAGTCCCTGCTCAGTGGCTTGAGTCACCCCAGTGTGCCCTTCCCCTGCCCCCTGCTGGTGGTCCCCTGTGTGTTGCGTGAACGTTCGTGCAATCGGAGGCACTGAGATAGGAACGCGGAAGAAATGCCTTGATTGGAGGACTAAGGCTCGCTCTGGCTCTTAGCAAAGGCAGAGGGCCTCGTGGACCTCCTTTTATTGATCATGGTAGCTCTAAAGGGCGCGGTACAGTGACGTCACCAAAGGCATCAAAAGATATTACAGGAAGAACATTGAGGCAACATTATTTCCTTGTATCCGCAGGCCAGTAATCTAGGCCTCCGGATAGAAGATGCAAAACCAAAACTGAAACCTTTCTTGGGCTAAAAGCACTTGGATTTACATCCCAAAGACAAAACTGGGCCTGCACCTGAAATCTACATCCCAAAGACTAGGCTGGGCCAGAGCCTACAATTTACAATATCAAAGGTCAGGCCTGGCTAACACCATCTGCATGTCAAAGACCAGCCAGGCTTCTGTGAGAGAAGGAAAACTGCTCTTTTCAGTATTCTGAAATTATTTTTCTGAAGGCAGCTTGAAGGGGGAAAATGTTCAGCTTCATCCAAACCAGTCAGGACACACGAGAAGTCTCGCCCATTTTCATGGGTCCCTATGTTCCTATCCGTAGTACGGTACAGTCTACATGGGCTCGCCCTGGTAGCTCAGTCCAGCCCCAACACCTGTGTTACTCTCAGAAACCAGCGCGGGGCTGAGGTGGGCAGCTGAAACAGAAGGAACCGGGTGCAGGGTGCTGGCTGGGCATCTGGGAACTGCTGCTGGGGTGCCCAGGGCCATGTTGGCCGTGGGGGCTGCCTATGCAAAGGGCCTGTGGCGGGCAGACCCCTGGCACACTCAGGGTACAGGAAGCTGGTGCAGGGTAGGGTAGAGCAGTGATCTTCCACCGCAGGTGTAGGGGGCTGAGACCCGCCTGCCACCACCTGGGACCACGCTCGGGCTGGTTCTGGGCCCTGAGCCCAGCAGTGGAGAAGGCCGTCGCCCTGGAGGGAGGGCCCCCTGCAGTGCTGTATTCGAGGCAGGACTGCAGCAGCACGGGTGAGCGGTCAGCGGGGTCAGCTGGGCCCCCGCCTTCCCTCGCTGAGCCTCCAGGCCAATTGTTGACCCGTTTTCTGTGCTTGGGCCACTTTGCTTGCCCGGGGCCCCTACTGCACAGAGCCTGGGGCCGGCACAGTGACGGGGAGGTCCAAGTCCTCCCCGACGCCCGCGTCCCCAAGGGGCTGGGGGGCTTCTGGTGGGTGCTGGGCAGTGCCCACAGGTCCATACTTGGGCTTTGCAGGCCAACAGAGCATCCCATGAGGGCGGGTAGTGGCAGGAGCAGGGCCCAGACAGTGCCGGCCAGGGGCAGGGGAGGAACAGGCGTCCGGCAGGTGGACGCCTGGGGCTGCAGCCCAGAGGGTCTGGCCAGGGCTCTGGCTGCCATCGTCACATCAGGACAGAACCGCCCCTGGCTTCCTGCCCCAGGGCCTGATCCCATGTGCTTTTCCGGGTCCCTCTACCTGAAGCAGGGGCCAGAGATGTCCCCGACTGAGCAGGACACGGCCCCCGGGCTGACCCCAACTCTGGGCTCAGCCCCAACTCTTCTCCTTGTTGTTTTTGACGTCAGGCTTGTCCGGAAAGAACCAGAGTGGGGGCTGGAGCAGGAGGACGGCGGGTTCGAGCGTTTGCCTTTTCCGCCGCCAACCCGGGCTTAGTCCCCAGCACTGCAGACAGTCCCCCGAGCACAGAGCCAGGAGTCGGCCTTGAGCACCGCTGGGTGTGACCCCCCCCCCCACAGAACAGACGGAAAGAAGCGTGTGAGCAGAGTCTTGAGCAGCGTTTTTCTCGTGCTCACACCCCTGTGGGCCCCCAGGAGAGGTCACAGGCCACTGGTGAGAAATTACTTGAGGGACCGAGGCACAAGACTGGGGGCGGGGGAGACGGGTAGGGCAGGATGGAGGGCGCAGGAAGAAAGCAAGATCGGCTGGGGAGCACGGCATGGGGAGCACGGCGGGGGAAAGGTTGAGCAAGCCTGGTAGGAGACCCCTAAAAGCCGGACACAGAAGGAGCTGGGGTGAGGGGTGGGGAGGCGAGGAGGGTGCAGGGTGGCCGGCTGGGCGGGAGCAAGGCAGCCCTTGGTGCTCCGTCCGCCTGACCATCTTGCCCATCTGTCTGGTCCTGGTGACCAGCTCGAGATTCATTCTGGTTCCCAGGACCTGAGACACGCAGCAGCCTTGCTCCCCACCGCCCCCCAACCCCGCCGAGGCGGCACTGAGCCAGGACGAGGCTCAGAATTAGCTGGTCCCAGAAAGAGGTATCTGGCTTTTTTTTTTTTTTTTTTTTTTACTTTTTGGGTCACACCCGGCGATGCACAGGGGTCACTCCTGGCTCTGCACTCAGGAATTACTTCTGGCGGTGCTCAGGGCACATATGGGATGCTGGGAATCGAACCTGGGTCGGCCGCATACAAGGCAAACGCCCTCCCCGCTGTGCTATCGCTCCAGCCCCGGTATCTGGCTTTTGATGTCAACTCCAGGATCAGTTTATTCCCACATGAGCTATTCCAGGGAACGCAAGCCCGCCGCCTGGTCACTGCGACACGGGGGCGTGTGGGTGTGAGGGGTGGAGGGATGGCCCGTCGAATCCAGCGGAAAACTCTGCCTCCCGCACAGGGACCCTGAGTGCCAGGGGAATTTAGCTGAGATGAGAAATGGGTGCAGCGCGCTCGAGGCCTGAGATACACCTGCATGTCACGGCAAGCGCCCACAGGCCTGACATGAACCCCACATTCTCGGGCGCCCCCGAAACCCTGTTGTGCTCCCACAAAGCCACCCAGGACCTTTCCCCACACCTTGCTTATTTATTTATTTATTTATTTATTTATTTATTTTTGCTTTTTGGGTCACACCCAGCGATGCACAGGAGTCACTCCTGGCTCATGCACTCAGGAATTACTCCTGGCAGTGCGCGGGGAACCGTATGGGATGCTGGGAATCGAACCCGGGTCAGCCTGTGCAAGGCAAAGGCAAACACCCTCCCCACTGTGCTATCACTCCGCCCCCCCCCTTTTCCCAACACTTTGATCTTTCCAAACAAACCACCTGAAGTATTTAACCAGGCACATTGTGTCCCACCCGGACCCAAGCGACCCTGCGCACGCGGCCCATCTGCACGCCAGCCGCAGGTTCTGGAAACTGGACGTGTCCCTCCTGCAGTGAGAGTGTTTGGGGCCGGGGATTCCGGCCACCCTCCTGCTCCGCAGAAGGCATAAAAGAACTTCCTGAGTTTCACTTTGCCAACCACCAGGACTTCCGTGGGGAAAACAACAGCCCCTCCCCGCATCAGCCCCAGAACCTCTGCGGCCCGCAACGGTCTGGCCACATGCCTTCCCCGGGGCCGAGATTTGCCGGCCAGGCCGAGCAGGAAGACCGGCCTGCTAGCCACAGCCTGACTCCATAAAGGGCTTCCGCTCCGTCACCTGCTCTCCGAGATCTGACACGTGTGTCTCAGCCCCGTCACGTGGGCAGGCCTGACGCGGACACAGTGGGCCGGGAAGATGCATGTGGGCAAGCAGGGCCGGCTGGCCCCGGCGGTCGCCTGCAGCAGGACACGGGCCGAGGGGCCGGCAGAGCTGGGCAGGAGGCCCCCGCTGGACGCGGGCATCGCCGCTGCGGCCGCCCCACGCGGGCTGCGAGTTTGACTTTTGCAGGATTCCAGGTCAGTGGCCTAATCCGGCGTGTTCTTTTTTTAGTCAGGCTTTCTTTCGAAGCTGCTTTTTATAGAAGGCGCCTCAGAGAGAGGAGAAAGTGCTGCGCCCTTGCAGCCTGGTTGGGCATTGCAGGAAGGAGGCGCACGTCAGGGACGGGTGGGCGGCGGGGGTGCTGCATGCAGCCAGCTTCTCACCCTCCCTCTGATGGAACATTTAGAAAAACCCTTTTCCACTTCTGCTAAGGCACCGGGGAGGGACTTGGGATTTTCACTGCCAAGGGTGAAGGCCGGCAGAGCTATTTCTCTCCCCGTCTGTTAGGTGTTAAAGATTTGCTAACAAAAGGGCATTTTATTTGCTTGGCCCTGCACAGTTCTGCATAATGCATTTGTTGGTCGACAGCTTTTAGGGAACGGGTTGCAAGATTTTTTTTTTTTTCTTTGTCCATAATGATAGGGTTTACATAAAGACTATCATTTGAAGGGTCTTTTTAAATTTATGTTTTAAATTGTTTGATTTAATTTTTTTTACTTATATGCATTTACTTATATGCATTTTAAATTTATTTAATTTAATTTTTTCACTTATGTGCATTTACTTATATGCCAGCCGACATATGTAAAGTTGGTTTGGGAGATTTTAATGAAGCTGAAAATACTGGACCACACGGGTCGGGTTGTTAGCCAAGCAAGGGGTCTTCATTTTCTGTTGAGCCACGAATGAGTGAATCAGTGTGTAAGCAGGTGTCCAGGTCTTAGGGACCCGGGACTGTGGAGCATTTAGTAGGCAGGCGGATAGGGTCCGGTGGGCCCATAGAATAGTGTGGTATCCTGAAACCCAGGCTGGCCCAGGGGTGGGAGCCACGGGTGCCGTGTGGAGGGGTCAGGGAGCACAGCCAGCCTCCCGGGCGTTGTCAGGGAACAACCTTCAGGAACAGGGTGGAGAGAGACTGTCAGATCCACCTGGATCTCCGTGTCCAGGTCTGAGCACAGTCAGTCAGCACTTCAGTCCTGGAAAATTAAAGACAGCTGAAGCCTGTTTGCCTGTGTGGGTCTTCCCTGCTTTTGAAAGTTCACTTTAGGGGCCAGAGCGATAGCACAGCGGGTAGGGCGTTTGCCTTGCATGGGGCCGACCTGGGTTCGATCCCCAGCATCCCATATGGTCCCGCAAGCACTGCCAGGAGTAATTCCTGAGTGCAAAGCCAGGAGCAACCCCTGAGCATCACTGGGTGTGACCCAAAAAGCAAAAAAAAAAAAAAGTTCACTTTACAGGGCCTGGCGTTTCCGGTTTCAGATAGTGGGTGAGACCTGTACCTACGTCTCTCCCGTCCTTGATCTTTCATCTCTTGGGGAATTTCTGCTTTGCTGTATTTTTTACTGCACATTTGGTATTTGGTCCTGAGTTGTTTTAGGTGTATAGATATTAAGTAACACCTTTTCTGGCTTTAGATAAGTTCTTTAAACTTTCTGAAAACTTTCCAAGTTAAAGCAGTTGTCGTCAGACATTCTTTGTTTCTTTTTGCGGGGGTCACACCCAGCGATACTCAGGGGTTACTCCTGGCGGTGCTCAGGGGACCATATGGGTGCTGGGAATCGAACCCTGGTTGGCCACGTGCAAGGCAAACGCCCTACCCGCTGTGGTATCACTCCAGCCCCCCGTCAGACATTCTTATCCCAGGACCCCATTATAGTCGAATAAACCTTTGAGGGCCCAAACTTTCATTTATCTGTTGACATTTACCATATTCAAAATTAAAATTGTGTATTTAAACAAATATTAAATTATCCAAAATGATATGATAATCCCTGTTGCATGATAAAAGACATTTTAAGAAATAGTTCTTTTCTAAAGCCAGTTAAAAAAAAGAAAATGGCGAAAAGAGTGAGATTGTTTTTGTTTTTTGCAGTTATCCTTACTGTCTGATTTTATAGAAAGCTGAATTTTCTTACCTGCTTCTGAATTCAGTGGTAAAATGCCATTTTAGTTGAAGGCCCTAAAGAAAAATCTAATCACACAGATAGATACTTGAAGAGGAACATTTTCAAAATAGCTTTTTCAGTTAATGGTCGCTATTCTTCGATTCTGCACCAAAGCTTGATAAAATAACAGTTTCTTTGTGCGTATTTATGTGGCGGTGGGCGGGGGAGGTAATGGGGTGTACCCAGAGGTGCTCCAAGCACCAGGCCTTGCTGAGCCCATCTGGCCTCCCTCCCGCAAAGCGTGTCCCACAAAGATGGCCCTTTGAGCCATCCCCCCAGCCCCCAAGTGGGTTTCGTGGTGGTTATTTGCCGCTTAGTATCTGAAACCACATCAGTGAGCCTTCCATGCTTTGTCAACTACTGATTTAAACCTTCTGATCTCTTTTGCAGCTTTTCACCTAGGCCTGATATATATATTTTTTAAATATCAATACGCTTGAGTTGTTTGGAAACAATCGATTCACTGAGCTCTGTATATCTTCCGAATTCATTACACAGCACCCACAAACCACGCACCCGCGTCACCACCAACCTCACCAGGAAAAGCTGTAGATACTGAGAAGTCTTTGAGTTCTTTGGCAGTGGAGACCACGTCTTCCAGAATTCTAGTGTGGGCTTGACATAGCGTATTATTACCGGCAACAAAATTACTTTCTTGCAGTGCTCGAGTCATATATTTTCCAGAAATTGTTTGCGCTGATCTGCCTCTGAATAACTCGTGTTTGCCCATTAGCCCGTCCACTCGGTATTCCGTGAAACAGTTGGCCAGGTCAGCTCGAAATTCAAGGTGGTTCCCACGCCAGCCCCCACTCCAGCCCGGGGCTCCTCACTCAAGGCATTCATCACTAAAAGTGTCGTGTGCCGCCATCAACTACTCACAGAGTCGTAGATTATGTAACCGGGGCTCCAGGGTTCGTGACCTTGTCCCATGTCCCCGCCTTGGATGGAGTCACTGCTGGCTTGATGCATTGGCGGGGCCAGCAGTTGCTCCTGGCGGCATTGTCAGCATCGTGAAAAAGGGAAATGACATCTTGGCTCTGGGTCTGTGTTAGGGTCTGGGGAGACCAGGAGTTTCCCAAAACACGCTGGGAGAACAGCCAGATGGAAAGAAACTGGGAGTCGGGGAGTGGATAAGCGGCCGTTTCTCCTTTCTTTAGCCTCTGTGTGCTCTGGCAAGTAGATTGTGTGCTAGTCTCCATCTGCTTTGTCAGGTTTGTAGAGTCGCCCCCCCCAAAAAAAAAACCTGATCCATGTCAGCGAACTACTCCACATCGTCCCCTCCAGCAGGCCCAGAAAGTGGGTTGCCGAATCCTGCAGCCGAGGACCAAACAGGGAAAGCTGAGTTGACCACAGGCTCTAATGTGGGTAGGAACCTCCACTCAGAATCCCAGAGAACGGCTGCCCACGTCCATAGCTCCTGAGATGCCAGGTAGAATTTTCTGGAATTAGGAGAAAAGAAAGAAACCATGGCTAGGGAGTCGGGGTGGAAGAGGGTGGAGAGAGAGTGTGGTTATGTGTATATGTGACAGAGTGCACATGGGTGGGAGTGTGATTGCATGTCTATATGTGAGAGCATGTGTGCGTGCACAGACATGGAAGAGCAAGCATATGTGTTTGTGTGTGTGTGTGTATGTGTGTGTGTGTGTGTGTGAGCTTGAGAGTGAGCATGTGTGGTTGTGGTGGGGAGAGGGTTGTGGGGCCAGAGAAGGAGCTTTGTACCTTAGTAGATCTGCCTCCTGTCTGAGTATTTTACCACAAGTGTGGATTTGTTTTATTGAAGCGAGTTCATTCCAAATGCAGGTGAATAAAAAGTCATTTGAATCATCACGAATGCCCATCCGGGCGTGCTCAGAGTGTGTATTTATAAATTGGAATATGGCAGGAGGCGGCCAGCCAGAGATGCTAATTAGTTAGAATTTCCGAGTGACATTTATACAAAGAATTGTTATAAAAGATGTTTATCCTCTATTTATAAAATCCTCAACCACATTTTACATACGGATGAAGTCTACTTGATGCAAATAGACATATGCATGCCCAGAACCAGAATATAGAATTTTGTGACCCACTTATGAAAGGCTTGTTTGTTTATATATTGACATTCATCCTCTTTTCCTGGGGTACAGTCGCCTTGGGTGTCTGTTCTCCTGGCTGAGTAATTAGTTGCACCCCTCGTCCCCCAAGGGCCCATTTTGTTTTGTTCTGGTTTGCTTTTTTTGGTGGTGCTGGGATGGGAGCCCAGGACTTCACAGACGCGCTTGACGCCAAGCCACGTTCTGGGTCCCTCAAATGTCCTATTTTGGATACTGAATAGTGTGTGTACCCTGTTGTTACATCTTTAGAAAATAAGTTAATGTTAGCATTTGTCCATATGTGTAGAGAGTCCGACATTTGTGTATGTGTGTGTGGGGGGGGGGGTAACTAGAGATTTGTATATCTGGAAAGTATAAGTTAAAGCTCTCTGACTTCTGGGGCCGGAGAGAGAGCACAGCGGGTAGGGCACTTGCCTTGCACATGCCAACCCAGGCTCAGTCCCTGGCACCCCCTATGATCCCCTGAGCAGAGCCAGGAGTAAACCCTGAGCATCACCCGGTATATCTCAAAAACCAAAGAAATAAGTACAAGCTGACTTACATGCAAACTCTGGAAAATAGCCCTGCTACCACTGTCATCTACTAACAAAGACTGACTCCCCAAAATATTTGTTTCCAGACATTTCCGCCAACCTTCTTTCTATCTAGCTGTCCCACCTGGGTCACTCTCCCGAGAAAAGTGAATTCATGCCACAGAACTTGCTTTGTTAGGAAGCCTTTGAGAAAATAACAGGTGAATCCAGTGTCGTCCCTCTTCCATTTTGTATACCTTTCTGTGAAACCTGCCGCCAGCGTTTCATTGGCAGGAGTCCCCAACCCTTCTGCCAGACTGTCGTGGAGAAAGTCTCAGTGTGAAGCCTGAGAATGCTGCCTGGGGTGAGAGTGCATGTACACACATACGCGCGCACACACACATGCACACGCATACATGT
Organism: Sorex araneus; assembly: GCF_027595985.1. Classification (NCBI taxonomy): domain Eukaryota; kingdom Metazoa; phylum Chordata; class Mammalia; order Eulipotyphla; family Soricidae; genus Sorex; species Sorex araneus. The sequence continues at coordinate 275,199,508 of NC_073303.1, read as the reverse complement.
ACATACATGCACACATGCACATGCACACACATGCACACACAAAACATGTGCACCTGCACACACAAAACATGCACAAACACGTACATGTGCACACACACGGACACAACATGCGCACACACACAAAACATGCACACATGCGCACACATATAAACATACATGCACACGCGCACATGTACATGCACACACAAAACATGCAAATGCACACATATGCACGCACATGCACACGCATACATGAATGTACGTGCACACACATGCACACATGTACACGCACATGCACACACACACACATGCTGGTGTAGACTTTATGGTGGTTTGAGGGATCTTCCCGCTGTCATAATCAGGGCCCTGGTTCCCATGTTCTCCGACTCGCGTCCTCTCACTGCTGGCCGGGCTCAGCCTCTCCTGTGCTTGGCAGCAGCCTGTGGGCCTGAGTCCGGGGCGGGTCCCGTGCACACATGGTCCTGATGAGAACATGACCCCTTGGCCTCCATCCCTGGAGCACCCTGGGGTGCCACGTCTCCGAGTTTTGTAAGAAAGGTAAAAATCGCCGCTTTTGAGCAGTTTTTCCAGAACACGGTGCCCCAGACCTAGCGGTTCGGCCTGTCTGTGGGCCCGTGTGGCAGCCGCGGTCTGCCCTGGCCCTTTCCTCCTCGTGATATGTGGCTTGTTCCCAAGCGTCTTCTGAGCTCACCAGATACCTGTGGTTCTGCAGGTTATTTTTGACACCTCAAGGGGGACTCGGGGGACTCCAGAGGCCCCCACGGAGTCTGCCACAACCACCTTTCACTGCTCCCGAGTTCCGGAGTCAGTCTCGGTTTCAGAGGGGACGTTGGCCCCTTACCTCGTGGCCTTCGTGCAGTCTTTGACTTGGGGTTCCGGGTTCTCTGGGATGAAGCTTTCTTTCCTCCCTTGTGGGTGCCTGCGGGACTGAGCCCCATCTAGGTCAGGATGTCACATCTTCTGCCCGCTCCACCTCCCCCCGCCGCACCCCATTCCTGGCACCCATGGGAGCTCAGAATGTGCTGCGTTTCCCGGACGTTCTTCCCTTATCGCCCACAATGAGCCTTGGAGGCGGAGTGTGTGCACCCCTGGGGCTCTCTGGGCCTTCCTTACCACCCCGGGCCTGGCGCTGGCTGGGGGAGAACAGTCGCCTGATCTTGGTCCCCTGCGACAAGGAAGGAAACTTGGCAGCGTGGAGCCTTCTGAACTGGCACCGTGCGTCTAAAGCCGACTCCCTGTGTGGGCAGGGAACAGGGCCCTCTCGTCTGGTGCTCCAGACACAGAGCTGGTGCGGGAAGCAGCCTCCCGCCCCCACCAAGACAGAAACTTTGTTTATGCTTTGGGGCCATGCTCAGGGCTTACTCCTGGCTCTGCACTCAGGGATCACTCCGCTGGGATTCAGGGCACCTGCGGGATGCCGGAGATCGAACCCGGGCCGCCCATGTGCAAGGCAAGTGCCCTCCCCACTACAGTATCACTCCGGCTCCAAGGGAGAAACTATCTTCCCGGCGCAGTCGGCCCGACCCCCTCCTCACCCGTCACTCTCATTCTTGGTCGAGAATCCTAATAAACTGGGGTTCCGGTAGCCCCCCACTTCCTGCCCACTGTAGTGGCTGGGAGCCGGCATCACTGCCTGCCCTGTCACCCTCTCCCAGCCTCTGCCCTGGGTGTTGGCCACCCACGTGACTCCCTCTTCTCATCTCAGTGCAGAGCCTGAGTCATTTTCGAACCTTCCGATCAGCATTTTCAATGGTTCCCACCTAGCTGCAGCCGGAGCTGCACAGCCAAGGGGCCGTCCATGCCCTTTAGGATGTGGTCAGGGCCTTCCTGCCCTGGCCCGACCCGCCAGTGGCAGTGCCGAGGCGCCCGCCATGTACCCTCTCCTGCCACATCAACAGTGGTGGCTTTGATCTTCCCGCCAGGAGTTGCTTCCAGTACCCATCCCATGCCCCTGTCAGAGTTATCCGTACCCAGCCCTCCGGGGCCCCTGGGGACCGGACCTATGCCTGGCCCTGTAACCAGCTTGTGTTCTTTTTGCCCCAGACTCTGGGCCCCTTTGCCAGAGACTCGCCTTCCCCTCCTCAGTGTCCCCAGCTCTGAGCCCCATGACTGACCATACTGGGCGATGACATAGTGGCTGGATAAAATGGAGAGGATGGAGCCTTAGTGTGTGCCAAGAAATCGTATCAAGATGATTACTTCGGGAGTTTCGTTTTTGGAGGCGGGGCCCACAGCCGATAGATAGTACTCGGGGCTTATGCCTGGCTCTGTGCTCGGGAGTCACTCCTGGCGGTGCGCAGAGGGCCGGATGGAGTGTTAAGGATCGAACCCAGGTCAACCGCATGCAAGGTACCCACTGTACCCACCTCTCCTGCCCCAGGAACTATGACTTTTAAGATAATTTCTATCATAGAGTGGTAGTTTCCAGAAAGATGAAGGTACTTGGATGTTCTGACGTGAGCAGGCCATGTGCGTTTGGTAGTTCTGGGGGTCAGATTTCAGGCCTCGTCCTCCGAGATGCTCGGACTCAGCACTGAGCTCCCTGTTGGCCTGAGTCTGTCTCTACGTCACGTCTTATGGTTCCTGTTACAGATGTCACCCTGTGGGGATGACCAAGGCACCAAGTGTTCGTAGCTGACCTTCAGCTCACTGTCCTGACGGGCCCATCTAAGGCAGGACCCCCAGGATCCCGCCAGAAGTGAGCAGGGCTCCTAACCTGGTGCGCCCGTGCCCGTGTCATTGCCCCGGCCCCCTGCGTCCCCCAAAGGGTGGCAGAGCCCCGTGGCGGCACAGAGCCCTTGTGAAGGAGGAGCAGCCCGGAGGTGAAAGGACAAACCAGGGGACACCGGCCAAGATTGAAGCAGCTATTGAGCCGCCCGGCTTGTCCTGCGCTTTGCCAGATCTGGGATTCTCAAGGTCTGAAATAAAGGGCTGGATTTCAGGGAGGCCAAGCAGAACAACCCGGCCTAGCCCAGAGGGACCGTGGCTCCTTCCGGGGCCCAGCCTTGAAGGACAGCCCGGGGTCGGACCCTGCAGACGGCTCCCGTGGCTCTTGGGCTCTGGGGCCTGGCGCCCCCCCCTCGGGCACAGAGGAAGCCACACACAGTCCGTTGCATTCCATCCCCTTTCACGTACGCTGTGCTTCTAGAAAAATCTGTGGAGGACTAGGACTCTGCAGGCAGGGTCCGAGTAGAACTTGAGTAGAAATGGGGCGTGGGGGCAGCTCAAGGAGCAGAGCACGTGGGTTCCATGTACACCCTGAGTTTGATCCCTGGAACAGCACGCATACCTCCCCTCCCCCCCATTGGTTTGTGACCCTGGCGGTCACCTTAAAGCTACTAGTCCTGAGCACCACCGGCCCTCAACGGACCAAGCTAGGCCAGGAGTGGCCCCTTTTGTGGGGTCAGGATCAGTAGTACAGAGGGTAGGACAAGTGCCTCACATGCGGCCAACCCTGCATCCTATATGGTCCCCTGCGCCCCCACCACCAGGAATGATCCCCGAGCACAGGGCCAGGAGTAAGCCCTGAGCACCCCTGCGTGTAGCCCAATAAGCAAAAGCAAATTTAAAATTTCATTTGAGAAACGTTTTAAAAGAGAGTCACAGTGCACGTCTGCTCCGACAGCACAAGCGATAAGGAAAGCCCTGAGCCGCCTTCGTCTTGAGGGTGAAGAGGGAGAGACGCCTGGGCCGCGGACCGTGCTCCTGGTCTGAATTCAAGGATTTGCTGGTAGCAACACACCCTTCTCCCCTAACCCAAGGAGAGAGTTTCAGCTGGTGGATTCTCACGTAGAGGACCTGAAGTAGCAGCCTGGGCGCGGCCTGGTGACAGCTCTGTAAGGAGGTCCAGAAGGCGCTTCCCGAAGGAAGTGCGACTCAGGGGATCGTGCACCCCGGCCAGCCGGGCTCTGTCCCGACACCCTGGACCAAGGAAGATGTTGCCACCAGCAGCCACGGGAACGCCAGTTGGAGAGCCCGGGAGGTGCTTGCCTGCTTGCCTTGCACTTGGGTTTGATCCTTGCACCACCCGGGTTTCCCACACCCCTCCAGGAGTGATCCCTGAGCACAGAGCCAGGACTCAGCCCTGAGCATCGCTGAGCATGGCCCAACACCCGAGATAAGAAATGTCAATCAGCCTGGGTTTCTGGATGCCCTGTGATCCGGGAGATCGAAACTAATGAGTAGCTGGTTGTTCCTTGACCAGAGAGGTGCGGGGTTGGGGGGGGGGGCTGTGTCTAAACTGTAGGGGTGAGTAGTTGTTTTTCAAGTGAAGCATGATATCACAGAACACTTGGCACGCGGTAGGATCCATTTAAATTCCATCCGTGCCCTAGGCTGGTGTCTCTCCACGGGGAGCCGTGGGGCCCTCCGTGAGCCCAAGGGGGCCACGGGTGAAAAGCCACAGAAACGGGGAGGGGACCTACGCAAGACGAGGGGGTCCCCTGGCAGGACCCCGGGGTGGGGAGCACAGGAAGGAAGGAAGGCTGGAAGGAGGTGGGCCCCCTGCTCGGACGCCCGTGGGGGAGGCGCTTCTGTCCGAGGCTGAGCACGATGGCGGCCGCTTCCGGCTGCCCTCCCCTCCTGGGGGACTCGGTTCCCTTCCAGCTGCCCTGGGACAGAGGACAGCGGGAGGTGGACCCTGAAAGGCGCGCCGGCACGTGAGCCGCTGTGCCTTGGCTGCTTCCCACCTCCTTGACATTGGACTTCCCCATTTGGATTTGGGCCTCTGCTTTCTCCTCACGGGCCTTAGAGCCTCACAGTGCTCTCTCGGAAACCCTCAGGGACTCGAGCCGTCAGGAAGGAACTGGGTGGGGCCCCCAACCCACACGCCCGCCCCCACCCCATTGTCAGTGCTGGGTGCAGGGCGCCCTCAGTGGCCAGTCTCGGTCAGGCAGGCTGGGTGAGGATGAACCCCACTTCCGGGGGGGCGGGCAGTCCCTTTGCGCAGGTATTGCAGTGCCAGAACCCCTTTCCGGCCCTCTGGGCCATGGCCGAGTGTTGGGGGCAGCCCCCTCTCCTGCTCCCCAAAACCTGGGCTTGATCATAGAGCTACTCATGCCTTGGAGCTTGAGTTCTGGGAGGATTTCCAGTTCCGTCGGCTCCTAGCACCAGGCTGAGTCGCGGGTCGAGGCTGGGTGAAACTTAGCTTCCCAGCGCTGACGCCACGTCCCAGGGGTGGCCACAGAATGAGCTGGAAAAACAAACAAAACAAAAAAACCAAAGAGGAATTCCCCCCCCCCCCAAAAAAAAAGATTATTTCCCTACCAAACACAAAAGCGTGTTTTGAAAGAACAAGAGAGCTGCCCGGAAGTGAAGAAGCTGCGGTGTCTGATGGTTTCTCTCCTTTGCTTTCAGATGACAGTCATGTCCCTTTCCAGGGACCTCAAGGACGCCCTGCACAGTGACACGGTGCTGTCCGTCCTGAACGAGCAGCGTATCCGCGGCATCCTGTGCGACGTCACCATCATCGTGGAGGACACCAAGTTCAAGGCGCACAGCAATGTGCTGGCGGCCTCCAGCCTCTACTTCAAGAACATCTTCTGGAGCCGGGCCATCTGCATTTCCAGCCACGTGCTGGAGCTGGACGACCTCAAGGCCGAGGTGTTCACGGAGATCCTCAACTACATCTACAGCTCCACGGTGGTGGTGCGGCGGCAGGAGACCGTCACGGACCTGGCGGCCGCCGGGAAGAGGCTGGGCATCGCCTTCCTGGAGGACCTCACCGACCGCCACTTCACCAGCTCGCCCGGCCCCTACGTGTTCTGCATCACCGAGAAGGGGGTGGTCAAAGAGGAGAAGAATGACCGGCGGCCCGAGGAGCCGGTCGTCACCAGCGGCCCGAGGATCACCAACGCCTTCTCCATCGTCGAGACCGACAACAGTAACAGCATGTTCTCGCCGCTGGACCTGCGGGCGAGTTTCAAGAAGGCGTCGGACCCCTTGCGTGTCGGCGGCGGCGGCAGCGGGGCCGGCAGCAGCCTGTACCCGGAGCGGGCGGAGGCCTGCCACGAGGCCGAGCCGGTGCGGACCCTGGCCGAGCACTCCTATGCTGTGTCCTCAGCCACCGAGGCCTACCGAGGCCTGCCCTCCCAGGAGCCCCCCAAGCCCCCCAGCCCCCCGCCCCCACCACTGCCGCTGCCCGCGCCGCCCCCACCGGGCAAGATGGGGCAGGAAAGCAGTGGCGAGGCCCCTCGGGCCACCAAAGCAAAACTGTGCCGAAAGCCAAAGACGCTGGCCGTGGCCCCCAACCCCGAGCCCCCTGCCGAGAACCCCCCATCCCTTCCAGCCACCGATGGAGCAGCACGTCCAGACCCCAGCCCCCCCAGGCCGCCACCGCCGGCTTCCGGCTTGCCCTGCCCCCAGTCTCCACAGCCGCAAGGGGAGGCGCACTGTCCCCCCGAGGAGGAGGAGAATAAGGCCTCCGATGTGCCCGGACCACCCCCACCGGCCACGGCCGCGGAAGTGCCGCCTCTGGTGTACAACTGCAGCTCGTGCTCCAAGTCCTTCGACAGCAGCGTGCTGCTCAGCGGCCACATGCAGCTGCACAAGCCCACGCAGGAGCCCTTGGTGTGCAAGTACTGCAACAAGCAGTTCAGCACCGTGAACCGGCTCGACCGCCACGAGCAGATCTGCATGCGCTCCAGCCACCTGCCCATGGCCGGCGGGAGCGGGAGCTTCCTGGAGAACTACCCGACCATCGGACAGAACGGGGGGGCCTTCGCCGGCCCCGGGGCCCTGCTGGCCGAGAACCGGGTGGGTGAGTTCCCCGGCGCTGGCAGTGGCCCCGGCGGCGGTGGCGCCCTGCCGGACGAGGACCACATGGTGAAGTTCGTCAACGGCCAAGTCCTCTACAGCTGCGTGGTGTGCAAGCGCAGCTACGTGACTCTGTCCAGCCTGCGGCGGCACGCCAACGTCCACTCCTGGAGGAGGACCTACCCCTGTCACTACTGCAACAAGGTGTTCGCCCTGGCTGAGTACCGGACGCGCCACGAGATCTGGCACACAGGAGAGCGGCGGTACCAGTGCATTTTCTGCCTGGAGACGTTCATGACCTACTACATCCTCAAGAACCACCAGAAGTCTTTCCACGCCATCGACTACCGGCTCTCCATCAGCAAGAAGACGGCCAACGGCGGCCTGAAGCCCAGCGTGTACCCCTATAAACTCTACAGGCTGCTGCCCATGAAGTGCAAGCGCGCCCCGTACAAGAGCTACCGGCACTCCGCCTACGAGAACGGCCGCGAGCACGGCCGCGGCGAGGCGGCGGGCCCCTACGTCATCCAGACCCCGCACGCCTCCGAGCTGCCCAGCCTGAACTTCCAAGGCCACGTGGCCACGCTGGCCCAGGGCCCCGCCACCATGCCTCTGGAGAGGTCGGCGCGCCAGGACCTGGCCACGCCCGCCGGCGTCCAACCCGGCGAGGCCACCAAGTGGGGGAAGGAGGCGCTGAAGGTGGATCTCGACAGCCACTTCTACTCCAGCGAGCTGGCCGCGGCCCCCGCCGACCCCGCGGTCAGCTCGGACGCCCCGGCCGCCTCGGCCGCCCTGGCGGTGGGCAGCGGAGAGAACTCGGCGGCGTCGGTCATCAGCTACGGCGGCCCGGCGCCCTCGGTCATCGTGCACAGCAGCCAGTTCTCCTCGGTCATCATGCACAGCAACGCCCTGGCCGCCAGGCCCGGGGGCAGCGGCGGCGGCGGTGGCGGTGGCGGCGGCGGCAGCAGCAGCAGCAATAGCGGGGACGGTGGGCACCGCGCAGAGCCGGCCACGGCGGGCCCGGGGCCGCGCAGAGAGGACAGCAGAGCCGAGCCCGAGAGGCCCGGGCGGGCGGCCAGCAGGCCCCGTGCACCCAAGGAGAGGAAGAAGACGCCGGCCCCCGGCAAGGGCGACGCAGCCGCGGAGCCCAGGGGCGCGGCCACCGGCCCCCCGGAGCCCGCGCGCGCCCCGGCGCCGCCCGAGCGCGGCAAGATCGAGACGTACATCGCCAAGCCCGCGCTGCCCGGCACGTCGGCAGACAGCAGCGTGGCGCCCCTGTGCCAGATCACCGTGAAGATCGGCAACGAGGCCATCGTCAAGCGCCACATCCTGGGCTCCAAGCTCTTCTACAAGCGCGGCCGCCGGCCCAAGTACGCGGCGCCCCCGCCGCCCCCGCCTCCGCCCGCCGAGCCGCCGCCGCCCCCGACGCCGCCGCCCGCCACGCCCCGCGACCCCGCGCCGCGCGCCCGCAGCCCCCTGGGCCTCTACCAGGCCGAGTGCGTGGAGCTGAGCGAGATGTTCGACGAGGCCAGCGACCAGGACTCCAGCGACAAGCCCTGGCGCCCCTACTACAACTACAAGCCCAAGAAGAAGTCGCGGCAGCTGCGCAAGGTGCGGCGCGGCGGCTGGAGGAAGGAGGCGGCCGAGGCGCGCGGGGCCGGCGGCGGCGGCGGGGCCAGGGCCAGCAAGCTGCTGCTGCCCGCCGAGCTGGACTGCGCCGCGGCCAGGCCGCCCCCCGACCGGGCCCTGGAGGAGGAGGAGCCCAAGGAGATGCCCAAGCTGCAGTGCGAGCTCTGCGACGTCGCGGGCGACAAGGCCGGCGGCGGCGGCGGCGCGGGGGGCCAGGGCGGCCAGGGCCGGCCCCACCGGCACGTCACGGCGCGGCCCTACACCTGCGAGCTGTGCGCCAAGCACTTCCAGAGCCCGTCCACGCTCAAGATGCACATGCGGTGCCACACGGGCGAGAAGCCCTACCCCTGCAAGACGTGCGGCCGCTGCTTCTCCATGCAGGGCAACCTGCAGAAGCACCAGCGCATCCACCTGGGCGTCAAGGAGTTCGTGTGCCAGTACTGCAGCAAGGCCTTCACGCTCAACGAGACCCTCAAGATCCACCAGCGCATCCACACGGGCGAGAAGCGCTACCACTGTCAGTTCTGCCTGCAGAGCTTCCTGTACCTCTCCACCAAGCGCAACCACGAGCAGAGGCACATCCAGGAGCACAACGGCAAGGGTTACGCCTGCTTCCAGTGCCCCAAGATCTGCAAGACGGCCGCCGCCCTAGGCATGCACCAGAAGAAACATTTGTTCAAGAGCCTGGGCCAGCAGGAGAAACTCGAGGGGGAGCCGGGCATGCTGGAGACCCCGCTCGTGGTGGACCCCGAAGAAGATCAGGACCAAAAGCCCCACATACAGACCGCGGGTGAGGACGGCCCGTGAGGGCCCCCCCACCCCCCGGCTTAGGAAAAGGGGTCCGTGCTGTGGCCGTTCGTGAGTTTGGTTGGGTTTTGCTTTCTTCTCCTTCCCTCCCTCCCTCCCCTGCCCCTCTCTTTCTGTCTCTCTGTCTCATTGAAGTTAACTATGTGGTTGGTCGGGTGTTTTTCGTTGTTTTTTTTTTTTTCCTTTTCTTTGGTTTACATCACAGTCAAGAGGGAGTGAAACATCAAACGGGGTGGGGGTGGGGGAGGGAGAATCTCATTTGTGAAAATTCCAGGAAAGAAAAAAAAAAAGGATTTTTTTTTTAACCTTCTTTGGGTTAGCATGACCTTCATGCAAAGCACCCAAAAGCAAAATAGCTCCAGTTTCCAGTACCCCGAGTATCTTGTGAAAGTTGATGAAGTTCTTAGCTGTGGTATTTCCGCCGGGTGGGGTTGGGGGTGGGTGGGAGTGGGGTGGGGGGGTAAAGGGTGAGGGAAAAATGTTTTGTTCTGGCCTCATTTTAAAGCTTTTTAATACGCGCTAATTTGAACTGGCTGCTACACAGTCTTTAGTCACTGGAGAGAATTGGCGTCGGGTACCCGGAATGCGGGCGGCTTCATCGGAACCGCAACAGAGCGGTTAATGAGCCCTGACCGTCGTCACCCCTCCCCCCCACCGCCTCTGCACTATCTGGAATGGTTTTAAATTCTTGGGTACCTACGACACACGTAACACTAGAGCTTAACACTTAGCACCCGGGAACACGAGCGGCCTGACTGGGACCCTCCGACATTAGCTTGACCGACCTTCCTGCAGCACGAACCTTGTAAAAACACCAAAAACACACCACATCTATCGAAGTCCCTTTTTAAATGAAACTGTCTGTGCCCCCCGCCCCCGTACAGACGTTAGAGTGACAGGCGGGAGGTCTCCCAGCCACGGTGACCGAGAGAGCGTGTGCGCGTGCAGTGGGAGAGCATGTGTCTGCTTCGGGCTGGGGTGCTGGTCTCTTGGCGGGGCCCGGAGCCTTTCCAGCCACGGAACTGTAGGTCTTGCCTTATCCGTGGGGGAGCACCTGCCCCGCAGAACCCACCCACCCCCGCCCCAAGCCCCCGTGATGACTTGTGCTGGCCATTCCTTTGCAGTGGCCTCAGAGAATGAGGGAAGGTCCATTTCTTCTGGAACCTTCCTTCCCTTCTCCTCCTCCACCTCAGTCTTTCATTCATCCCCAGGCCAGGGGCTTGGTGGTCTGTAAGGCGCCTCCTTGAGGGCTCAGGTCCCAGCTCGCACCTCTCAGGCCCACACGTAGGGGTGAATCTCCAGTCTCTTGAGAGCCACCCTCCCCTCCTTCCCCCGAAACCCGTCCACCCACAAGTATTAGGTTTCTTGGGCATGATGCAGCCTACGGGGACAAAGTGGTCAAAGGAAAAAGGAGAATGGAGGGTCCCTCACCTCAGCCCCACCCATTCATGACAGGGGCGAGAGGTAAAGGGTGCCCTTCGCAAAGCATAGCTTGTTTGGGGGGAGCCAGGGGGTTGTGCTGGGGGTCGGGGGAGCAGGGGGGGATAGACTGTGGAGTGATGACATCCTGCTCCTCAGCCCTGCCTCGGAACCCATTCACAAAACCTTCATGTTTTCTTCATGTCTGCAGACTTCTGACCCCTTGTTCGAAGCCTACGTCTATTCTTTGGTGTTCTTGTTTGCTAAGTGACCCTGTCACTGTCACTGTCGGGGCTCTGTGTCTCTGTGTCCCCCCCCCCACCAGGTTCCTGGGGGGCTGGGACTCGTGACTCCCACTTGGGAAGTGACCAGCATAGCGTGGGGGGAGAGACAGCACGATGACCCTCGGTTCACCGGTGTGGTTTCCGGGTGGGAGGGGGTGCGCGCGCGTGTGTGAGGGGGCTGCCGTTCCCCCGTGTTTGTGGGATTTGAGAACTGGAAAACCCACCGTGTCCATGTTCTCACAGCGGAGCAACCCTGAAGACGCCCGTTTTCCTCACCACGGGGGAGGATGTCTCTCGAAGACTTCTTGTGGAGCTGGCGGGCCGTGGGGCGCTTCAGCACTCAGCAAAGGACATGATCCGAGCCCCCCCCCCACTTTGATACCGTCGTACTTGGCTGTTAAGTAACCCCAATATTGTATCTGCATTTATCTTCTGTTCATCTCCTTTCATGTACACTCAGTATTATGTGACAGAGGGACATGGGGACATGCCGAGTGAAAGCCACTCTATTTTCTACATTGTATATACAGATACCTGCACTGTTCATTTGGGTTTTATGTTAACACGATAGTCACAAAAGGGCTTTTGGACACTTTTTTTTTTTTTTTAAGATGGCTAATTAGGATCTTGACTGAGCGGTTCTTGTGATCTACTCATTTGTTTTCTCTCGATTAGGATTATGAAGCAAGGAGATTTAACTCTGTCTTTCAGCCTTTTTGATTGAGGTCACTCCAGCCATGAAATTAGATGTAGTGATGTCTCCCAGCCCTTCCATGTGGGTATTTTTTAAGTGGACTTGTATGCTGATAATTCTAGACCAAAGTACATATGGCAGAATATTTATACATGAAAAAATAATTTTGCAAATATTTTCTATAATTGTATTATCCGTTGAAAATGTCGATAGCTTGTGTTAGTTTCAGGGAGGGGGTGTATATTTTGATAAAAAATACTTGACTTTGTAATTCTGTATATTCTATACAATTTATAGCAGAGCCGTTTTAAGACAGCCTTGTCACTTTCTTTTTGTTTACTGTGCAGATTTTATTATGAGTGATGTTTAAGTATGCATTGACTATATTAACGACCAACTAGAAATAAAGTAAGTGTAAACAGTGAACATACTGTATGCTGTACAAGATATATTGTAACTTGCTGTTTTAGCATCTGTATTTTGGGTAGAAGATATTATTAAATGCAGATGTCAAGGGTTGGAAAAGTCTACTTTTATTTTTAGAAATAATGATTTGGTTTTGCTTGATTAAAATAGCTTCTTCCTATGTTAAGTCTCCTTTTAACTGTCTTCATGTTAATCCACTTGTGCATGCAGGCAGCCTTTTCTCATGTGTGTGAGTCATGCCATTTCTTCACCTATGATTCATTCAGTATATTTCTGTTTCTTGTTTACATTCCATGGAACTTACTACATTCCCAGGACACGGATGGAGAATGACATGGAAAGAAAGAAAACAGAATGAAAGGCTGTTTATGCCAGAGTCCCTTGGAAAAAGCCTCACTTTAGGGAGATGAGACTTACATCGCAATAACGGTCTGGTCAAAGAACTGCATGTGTTCATCCACAGGACACAAGTGTCACACTGAACAGGCCCCAAGTGTTTGGCAGAGTCATTGTACGTGGACTCATGCTTAGTTCTTCCAGCACAGCCCTAGCAGGAAGACCACACTGTCCCATTTTCAGTGACTAAGACACCCACAACCAGGGAGAGCCTGGAGTCCCGCAGCCCCACCCTTCAGCCTGGCCAGCCTGACTTCTCCGTCCACCGTTTTGTTCTTTTTGTGTACATTGCAAAGATGGGTTGTTCACAGATAGAAGAGAGAGCAAGGGACAGACGCGTGATGTCGGTGCAGCTTTAGGTCAATAGCTGAAGTGATGTTACATTGACACAGGCTCACACTGGCTGTGGTCTAGTGACCACAGATGTAGCCCCAGCACCATGGTGTTAAGGGAACCCCATTGTTCTCCACCCTCCTTGTGTTTGATTTCTCTTGTCTCTTGGGATGGCGCCATGCACAGCCTGTCAGAACACCCTAAGAATTCATCCCCTTTCTTCTAGACTGTGGAGTGAAATGATAATGCTGTGGTAAGCTAGGACTTGTAAAAAATGGTTTAGGATGGGATGCTTGGGGCCACACCCAGAGGTGCCCAGGGGCTAGTCCAGGCTCAGAGACCCTAGAGGTACTCCAAGGACTTATATGTGGTGCCAGGAATAGAATCAGGGGTGGCTGCATGCAAGGCAAGTGCCGCCTTGGTAGTACTACCTCTCTGGCCCTTGATGATTCCTGACCTAAAGAGAAAAGTTGGTTCTATCCCCATCCTTTTCTTTTCACCTTTGCTAACTATCCTCAAATTCCTGTAGCGGGTCCAGGGCGCATGCTGGTAAAAGGGAAAGTGAGCGACTGAGGAGGAAGAGAGGTGCAGAGCACAGCCCTGGGAGACCCGGGCCGCAGGACCGCCGCACAGATCTGTGGCACGGAGTCCACGCTCAGCAGGCGGGCAGGACGGGGAGCAGGGAGCTGACCCTGGCTGAGTGTCCATGGCCCTCCCGTCTGGGACGTGGTCTCGGGAGCCTGGACGGCCTCTCAGACACACCCGCAGGCCCTCAGACATTTGAGAGATGTTTATACTTCCTGTCTGGATGTCTGGCAGGGGGCGGGGCGGCCCGGACAGACGGCAAAGTGGTAGGAGATGATGGCTGAGGCGGGACTTGCATGGAGAAGCAGCACGGAATGTGGAGCCTTTGGGAAGAGGCAGGTGTGGAGGTGCAGAGATGGGACGGAGCTGGAAGATGCAGCATCTAAATGGTGTGGCCTGTGGCAGTTAGTGAAGATAGCCCTGCCAGGTCACACACGCATGCGCACACACATACACACGCACATGCGCACACATATGCACACACCTTTTAAAAGGAAAAGTTTCACAAATGCAAAAGCAGGCCGCCTTGTGTACCCCAATTCAGATCGATCATCCAGCCTCAGCAATCAGTAATTTGTAGCTAATTTTGTCTCCTCTATTCCCTCACCGATTTCTCTCCTCTCCTTATTTTTGAAACAAAGTCCAGACATCATATCATTTCCTCTGTATTTAAGTGTGTATGCTGTGTAAGCATTTTGATACAGCCATACCATTATCCTAGCTTTAGAGGGAACCATTTCTAAAATATCAGACCTTTCCATTAATGCTTCTGATTGTCTTAGATTGTCACAATATTTTTCCTACAGTTTGAATCTGGATAAAAATAAAGCCCCCCACTACAGTTGTTTGGGATTGCTAAGTTCTTCCCCTGTCTCTCTTTGGTTTTCTCTTTATAATTTTAATTTTAACCACCTGCCCCCCCACACACTCAAAAACACTGGGTTGTTTGTCCTAGAGAGATTCTCACAGTCTGGAAAATAGCTTCCCAGGGGCTGGAGTGATAGCACAGTGGGTAGGGTGTTTGCCTTGCACGCAGCCGACCCAGGTTCGAATCCCAGCATCCCATATGGTCCCCTGAGCACCGCCAGGAGTAATTCCTGAGTGCAGAGCCAGGAGTAACCCCTGTGCCTCGCCGGGTGTGACCCAAAAAGAAAAAAAAAAAAAGCTTCCCAGACAGGATTATATTCGTCCAATAAGCAGTTCCCGGTTGGCTGAGATGTTGAGTGTTCTTGGAAAATAAATCGGATAAGATTCGTGCTGATCAGGGCCTTCAGGGTTGAAGGCAGGCAGAGGTGTCAAAGGCAATTCCAAGGTTTGTGTCTGAGCAGCTGGAACACGGAATTGCCAGCAGACGCGAGCAGACGGTGAGCAGGTCAGGCCCCGGGTCTGGCTCCGAAGTCACGGCTCCTTCCTTCTCAATGCTCTGGAGCCAGATCCTGGGAATACATGACTAAACCAAACCAGGGTCCCTGGAGCTGCTGAGCTAATGGGGAACACCAAAAGCCAGGGCAGATTATTACCACGAGAAGAGCCTTACGAGCTCCCCAGTGCTCTGGGGCTCTCCATTTTATTTCCAGCCTTGTTTGGAAGTTCGAGGGGAGCTGTGTCATTGAAGAGGTAGCTTTGGAGCTGAGCCCTGCAGCTGAGTCTGAGATGAAGGGGGAGAAGCTTCCAGGTCACTGAAAGAGCACGCAATGCATGAAGGTGACTTCTAGAAGGATCCAGAGAATTGCAGGCCAGTGGGGGGGGGGGCAACATGCAGGAGAAGTGGACTCCAGGCAGAGCTGGACAGCAGAAGCTGTCCCCTGGGGCCCTCTCCAGGCTGGCTGAGGATTTGGGTGCCGTCCAGGGAGCCGCGGAGAACCCCTGAGCCTTTTCTTTTTTTCTTTTTTTTTTTTTTTTTGGTTTTTGGGTCACACCCAGCGATGCACAGGGGTTACTCCTGGCTCTTCACTCAGGAATTACCCCTGGCGGTACTCAGGGGACCATATGGGATGCTGGGATTAGAACCCGGGTCGGCTGCGTGCAAGGCAAACGCCCTACCCGCTGTGCTATCGCTCCAGCCCCCCCCCCCCCTCCCCGCCCTGAGCCTTTTCAAGCAGGTTACGACAAAAGACTTCAATCAGTGTGCTGGTGAGAGGCAGATTCTTCTGGTGGCAGTGTCGGGAGAACTGGAAGACACGGGTCGCCGGAAGTGGAAGTAGAGTCCTTCGGAAACTCAGACTGTGATTCAGGTGGAGATGATCATGGTCCCGGAGTGTTTGGCAAACAGAGGGCGAGAAGGAGGCGGAAGGAGCTTTGGAGGAGAGAACATCAGCTGACTATCGCTGACCTGGGAGGTGAAAGCTAGGGAGTGGACAGGGGAACAAACCATTTGGATTTCGAATTGCTGACACTCTGGGAATGTGCCATGTCTCCTCGACTCTTGTAGGAGTCCAGAAAATACCTGGATTTGAAAGATAAGTTAAATGAAAGCCCAACAAAGAGCTTTTTATTGGGGGGGGGGGTCACACACGGAGAGGTCAGGGCTCGCTTCTGGTGGTGCCCAGGACTGAACCCAAGCATGTGCCCTGCCCACTGCCCACTGTCCTGTCTCCCCAAGTCCCATCTAGAAGCCTCTGCAGTGAGGCGAAACCCCAGAGGAGGAAAATTGAGGAAAGAACTGCTCGGAGACCAGAGTTGAGGACCGTGTGGAGTGGAGTGAAGGACAGAGGTGTTTGGGAGCTACCGTCTTGGCCTGGCAGCTGTGAGGTAACCGGCAACCGGTAACTGGCAAACCTTGACCAGCCGGGTCCTGGGGACGGGAGGCACACGTGACTGTGTTTGCCCATTTCTGGGGTGTAAATGCTCCTGCCTGCAGTACAGTGCCCCTGAGTGCAAAGCCGGAAGACAGGTGTCCGGTGATCTTGGTGACGTTGATTTGGGCGTGGAGGGTCAGGCAGGGGGCTGTGGGAGGGGGGGGGCGTGGAGGATGCTTGTTTCAGGAAGCTGAGCACTGAAGGGGACGCACCGGGAGGGAGAGCTCTGTGTGGAAGGTACGGTGGGGAGGCCGGGGTCCCACCAGGCGGGTGCAGTGAGAGATGGGGTGGCGCGGAAGTTGAGAATATTGGTGGGAGAGTGGCTCTGGCCAAGAACTCCCAGAGTATGGGTCAAAGGTTATTCAGAAACCAGGCTCTGAGACCGGACAACTCGGAGCACGGGTTAAAAGGACACTCAGAGACAGAGCCCTGAGACCAAGAGGGGTCTGAGATGGGTCCGAGATGGGACAAGGCCTGCGACTGGGGTTCTTCAAAGCTCCCACAGTTGTCTTCCTCAGGCCCCTCGCCACAGTGGGGGTGTTTCATGGCTTCCCTGGCAACCGGGGACGCCGAAGCAGAGGGGAGTGGAGGGGGACAAGGCCCTGCCCGAAGCCTTTGGGCTTCCGAGCCCACTTCCACCACCGTTGATGCCTCCACCTTGACTAAAGCATGTTGGGGGGCGGGGGAGGAGACGGGGAGGGACGGCCACTCTGGTGCCTCCGGGAAAGGCGCATCTGAGCTGGAGACGCGAAGGCCCTCGGAGTCTCCCGCCCTTCCTTTGATCCCGCCTCTTCTCAGTGCGCCCCGTGGCCGACCCAGGTTCTCCGCGACTGCTAACTCGCAGTCCTCACGCCCGTCCTCGGAGGCAGACTTGAGCATCCGTGGTTTTGCTACGGTTCTCTTGGGTGACCCAGCACCCCCAAACTCAGCGTGCAGGAACTGCACCGATTTGAACTGGTTCACACAGTTCTGTGGTTTGCCCGGACCGGCGGAGGTGGCGTGGCAGCAGCAGGGGTGCCAAGGGGAGCCCCCTTCTCCAAGGAGGGGAGTGGGGAGGAAGCATGGGCAGGGAGGGCAGGAAGCTGTGGCAGGCGTCTCAGGATTCACCTGGCTGCAAGCGAGACTCCCCAGTGCGAAAGTTGGGGCTCAGGGGTGTGTCACTGTCAGGTGGCTGCAGGGACCCCCAAGCTGCGGCTCTCCCACCAGGAAGTGGCGATGTGGCAGAGTGCTCGGGCTCAGGCACAGAGAGATGTTCTAGAACGACCCGGCGACTTGCACGCGAGGCAGCTACATCTCGGCTTCCAGTCTAGGGACTCGGCTCTGCCTTCCCTGTGGTGAGTGGACGGGCCACACTCACTTGGATCTCGGTCTGGCTTGTGTCTCCCAACTCAGGGAATCGTGGCACCCCCTGTGGGTAACTGAAATCTGGACCTCGCAGTGTCAGGTATGAGCCCGGGGGTGGGGGGAGGGGCTGCTCCTGGCGCACCCCAGCGATGCGGGTCATCGCTCCCTTGACGCACATCCGGTCCCTCAAGGGGATGGACAGGGTAGGGCTGTCTCCACTTCTAAGAGGTCAATCAGGCCATGGAGGGTGAGGGGTGGTGCCAAGAGCATCTGCCTCACCTCAGTGGACCTTCAGGACTAGCAGCCCCTGGATTCTGAATCTCTCATGCATCTCAGTCCCACAGGGCCTCGCCGGGCCTCACCCCTGCAGGCGTACTCCTGAGGTTCGGGAGGATGACGGGCAGCTGCTGGCAGGAGTTGGGGAAGCCCATCTTGAGACGGTGTGCTCAAGCCCCCCACTCCCCTCCATGAGTCACCCCCCAACCCCTGCAGTGTGGGAAGGAGCTGGGCAGAGAAGGAAGGAAGGAAGGCCTCTCTTGCTCGGCCCTGTGAGAGAGAGAGAGAAAGAGGGAGGGATGGAGGAAAGAGGTGAGGAGGAGAGAGATGAGGGGGAGAGAGATGGGGGAGAGATGGGGAAAAGAGGGAGAGAGAAAGGGAGGGAGAGAGAGGGAGGGAGGGAGAGATGGAGGAGAGAGATGAGGAGGAGAGAGATGAGGGGGAGAGAGATGGGAGAGACGGGGGAGAGAGGGAGGGAGAGATGGAGGAGAGAGATGAGGAGGAGAGAAATGAGGGGGAGAGAGATGGGGGGAGAGACGGGGGAAAGAGGGAGAGAGAGAGGGAGGGAGAGAGAGGGAGGGAGAGAGAGGGAGGGAGGGAGAGATGGAAGAGAGAGATGAGGGGGAGAGAGATGGGGGGAGAGAGATGGGGGGAAAGACAGGGGAGAGAGGGAGAGAGAGGGAGGGAGAGAGAGGGAGGGAGGGAGAGATGGAGGAGAGAGATGAGGGGAAGAGAGATAGGGGGAGAGACAGGGGAGAGAGGGAGAGAGAGGGAGGGAGAGATGGAGGAGAGAGATGAGGAGGAGAGAAATGAGGGGGAGAGAGATGGGGGGAGAGACAGGGGGAGAGAGGGAGAGAGAGGGAGGGAGAGAGAGAGAGGCGAGAGGAGCGACTACAGCCCCGGCAAAGCTGTGTTTGTCCAGGCACGAGCACAGAGCACGTCAGTTCCAAGTGTGTTGGCCTCACATGTGAAACACCAGCTCTCGATCCTGCAAATCCTCATGCAGGGGAGGGGTCACCATGTGCGCAGAGGCCTGGCCCATCCTCCCACCGTATCCAGCCACAAGCCCCGGCCTACACTGAATGTCCCCCTCCCAGGCACCTGTCCTCCCACACGTACAAAGTCCCTCTCACGGTCTCATTCACAAGCTTCTTCCTGCCATGTTTTGAGGTCTACTCCTCTTCACCCCAGCACCACCACAGAATTTACTGCGCCAGCTCTGTGTTTGCAGCCTCATCCCCCCACTCCCCCCCCCCCCCGCCAAAGAGCACCTCCTCTCCTTCCAGAATGTTCTAAGACATCCTAGGGTATTTGAGTGCATTCCATGGCATTCTGGGCCAATCTAGAGTGTTCTAGTGCATTCCAAGGTTCCAGGGCATTCTAGACCATTCTAACGGGGTGTTCTAGGGCATCTTGGGACATTCTGGGGGCATTCTAGGGTGTCTAAGTTATTCTAGGGTATCCAGCCCACATGACTCAAGATTTTTCCAGTCCAGGGGACTTTCAGAGACTGTCCTGGGAAAGCCCAAGTGGTTGATCACCCTAAAGGAGAAGAAATTCTTGAGAAAAGAAACGGCTACAGTGGCCCAGACCAAAGGGCGTGGCTGGCTGAAGCCGCTGATGGAACGGCCCCTGCTGACCACTTGGGAGTGTCCCCGGGGGGAACAGAGACCTCAGCTTTGACCCTCCCTAGTACTGAAAAAAAGGGGGGGGGTGAGAGGTGGGCTTGGGCCTGGGTCTCAGCCCACAGCAGCGTTTCCTTCGCTGCAAAGGGGCTGTGAAGGGAGCTCGTGCCCAGAACCCCACGCTTCATGACAATAATAAACTTATGTTGCCACGGTCGGTCGCTCCACCTCCCTCCGTCAAACTGCAAGCCCGGCATTCTCACAAAATGTCACCAGACACTTGATGTGAAACTTCACCCCGAGTGTGTTCTTTCTGAGAAGAGAAAACGTTTCTCTCCGGAAAGTGAGTTCTGCAAAGAGACTGTCCTGCCCCCCGAGAGACGGGTGCGGCCCGGGCACGGAGCTAAACCTGCAGCGCCGTGACCTCAAGCCCGAGGGTTCCGCCTGCCCTGGTCCCTCCCAGGCCCGCTGCTTGGACAGAGAGGAAAGTCGTGCCAGCAGAGGGCACTGCGGCCCCGCGGGGCCAGCGGCCGCCCACGCACGCGTGTGCCCGCCCGCTCGGCTTCCCGGCCCTCCCCTGGACCTTACTCCCCGCTGAGCGGCGCCGTGCGCAGCCCACCCGCACTCACGCTCTCCGCGGGCCCGCCCAGCGGCTCCTGCCCT
Organism: Sorex araneus; assembly: GCF_027595985.1. Classification (NCBI taxonomy): domain Eukaryota; kingdom Metazoa; phylum Chordata; class Mammalia; order Eulipotyphla; family Soricidae; genus Sorex; species Sorex araneus. The sequence goes on along the minus strand of NC_073303.1, from coordinate 275,179,476 downwards.
TTGCTTCCCAGACCTGAGGGCTCCTGGTTTACCATTAAGCTAATACCGAGAATAAAACACAGAACACCGGGTTCTGCTTCAACCTGGAACTGCAGCTGATGGAGTGTCAGCCCAGTCCAGACACTGTTCCACACACACGCACACACGCACGCACGCATGCATGCATGCACACACGCACACGGAGCCCTATAGAGGAAGGGTAAGTGTTCTGGACTGGCGTGCCGTACCAGTAAGAGCGTGAAAAGAAAGTGCGTGCTCGACCCACTTGCATGCAAAGCTCAGAAGGGGCCGTGGCGCTGCCAAGGTGGGCTCACGCCCAGAAGCCCACCCTTCACGATAAAATGAGCTTCTGTGGCCACTGTCGCTCCACCCCCCGTCGTCAATGGGTTAGCACGTCATTCCCACAAAATGTCACCAGTGAGCTGTGAGAAAATGAGAACCATCTAGAAGCCAGCCGGAGCCAAGCCATATACCAGCCGCAACCACTACTGCCAACCTACGCTTCCAGGGCTCAGTGACCCATTAAGGGCGGAAGGGAAGGAACTGCACCATTAGGAGGGGAGAGAGCCATCAGACGCCCCAAGCCCTTAAACTGCCAGACCCCAAGGGCTACAGAAACCCACCAAAGCAGGAAACTTGCAGTTGAGTGAGACCACAGGAAGGAGCATGTGACCAAGGCCTAAGCCAATCCGAACACTGCCTGTGCAAGGCCACTGATTGGCTCCTCGGCGTGCACGTGACCCAATCACAGCCAATGAGATTTCCCGACGCCTGCGGCCCGTTGTAAGGAGGTGCTCAACTGTGCAGCCTGGCCTTAGGGTGGAGGAGATGGGGGGGAAGAGGAAGAGAGTTACCTCCTTCTCACCCTAAGGAGCAGCTTGGAGGTTGGGAAAAGCTCCAAATGGGAGGAAATGGCGTCCCCATACCATTGTGGAGCCCTGAATCTGGCCAGGCCTGGAGTCAGTTCCACCCCGTTGGCTTTCTGGGAGCCCAGATCTCCAAGCTTGCACGTGCCCTCCTGTGCCTTCCTGGGTGAGAGAGAGCCGAGGCAGGTGTACCCGAGCCCATGCAGCTCTCTGACACCCTCAGGACGCCCTGTATGAACGTTGACCTAAGGCAAACCCATCAGACACCGCAAGCTAGCTGCCAGGGCTCAGAACGACACCCGGATCTTGACCGTGGTCTTTGCAACGTGCAGACCTTTCCCAGTCTGCATCCCCCTTTACCATCCTGGAGTGGGACCTCACAACTTCATAGCATGAATCTGTGCCCTCAGATCAACGTGACACCCGCGCTGCAATTCTGCACCAGCTGCAGAGAACAACACACAAATGAGGCAGCTCGTTAAAACTGAGGCTCCATGGGGAGGGAGATATGGTGCTGTGAGTCGGGCAGTGTATATGGTTCATTGAGCACTTCCAGGAGAGATCCCTGGGCACAGAGCCAAAAGTAAGCCTGAAGATTGCCAGACGTGGCCCCCAAACCAAAATAAATTATAACCTGAAGTCTCCAGTTGAAATTTAGATGAGCTTCTTCCTAGCAGAATTATATGTGAGGTAGAGTGTTTGCATGATGTTTCATTTGAATTGTGTAAATTCTTTGTGTTTTTTGTTTGTTTGTTTGTTTTTTTGGCGATGCACAGGGGTTACTCCTGGATCATACACTCAGGAATTACTCCTGGCTGTGCTCAGGGAACCATATGGGATGCTGGGAATCAAACCCGGGTCGGCCACGTGCAAGGCAAATGCCCTACCCGTTGTGCTATCACTGTGCCAGCCCGAATTGTGTAAATTCTTATTGCTTTTCCTTTTCCTCAAAGTTTTGAGCCTTTTCTTTTCTCTTAGCAGTGGTAAAACATAGTTAAGTTCTTTTTAAAAATTTTGTTCTTTTTTGTGCCAAAGTTCAACATAACCACGCTAAAGATACAAATAGTAAGGGTGGGCCCAGGGACATAGGACAGGGATTAAGATGCTTCCCTTGCATGCGGTTGACCCTAGTTTAATACCTGGTACCTCATGGTACTCTGACCCACCAGCACTGCCTTGTGTGACATAATTTACAACCCTGCTTGCCTCAAAACAACATACCTTATGTGTGCAGCACTGTGGTTTTAACATATGTTAACACCAGTAATTGACCTCTCTGGGTTAAATGATAGGTCATGTGACACCTATGCAGTGTTAAATGGAATCTGTGAAGTTGTAATGTTCTGCATGCTTGGTGTGATAATAACCTGGGTGCCATCACGGCCTGCCAAGCCGTTGCACAGGTCCAGCATGGTTGGCATCAAACAAATGTTTGTTAGTCAGCATTCCCAAGAGGAGGCCCCCAACTCTACCTCCAGAAGCTCCCAAATGTGGAAACTTCCTGTTAACTAGAGCTTATAGCACAAGGACCCCAGCACTGCCACGCTGTTACAGGGCACACAAGATGTGTGGCTGGGTAGATGGGTGGGTAGGTGGGTGGGTAATGGATGGGTGAGTACATTGGTGGGTAGGTGGGTGAGTAGATGGATGGGTGAGTTAGGTGGGTGGTTAGGTGGGTTGGTGGATGAATGGGTGAATTGGTGGATGAATGGGTGAATTGATGGGTAGATAGATAGATGGGTGGATATATTGATGAGTAAGTGGGTACATGGGTAGGTCGATTGATGCTTTAGGTGGGTGGAGAGATGAGCGAATAGGTTGGTAGGTGGGTGGGTATAGATGGATGGGTGGGTGGATAGATGAATAGATGAGTAGGGTGAGTAGGTGGGCATACGGGTGGGTAGATGGATGAGTGGATGGGTAGATGGATGGGTGAGTAGGTGGGTTGGTGGATGGATGGGTGGAAGGGTGGGCAGATGGATGGGCGGATAGATGGATGAGTAGGTGGGCATATGGATGGATAGATGGATGGTGAGCAGGTGAATGGGTGGGTGAGTATGTTTGTGTCTGGATGAGTTGATTTCTTCCAGATATAGGAGAAAGAAAGCAAAGCGCTGGTTCTGAGAAGCAGGCCATTGTGTTTGGAAGAAAGGGAAACTCCAGGGCCTCAGCCTGAATTTGAACTGATTGTTCCCATCAGTTTCTCGTTTCTCTCCATTGTCCCTGCACTATCAACCTCCTGGGAATTCCTGTGGGGTCCAGCATCTTGCTTGATGCAAGCCCCCAAAGCCCAGGGTGCTGACGAGCATGAAGGGAAGGGTTCGTTCTGTGCCCCGACAGTGCTGGGTGAGCAGGGAGGGGCGGAGTGTGCAGGGCCCGTCTAAGCATCCAGCGCACTGGGTCCCGAGAGAAGAAACAAGAGCAGGCAGCCTCTTTCCAGCCCTGAGGCCCTTGCAGTCTACACTTGAGATGGATCCTGACGTGGGCCAGTGCAGAAGCTGGGCACTGGGCATGCCACAGAGAAAATCACCGTAAATAAGCCCCACCTCAGTCTGGGCCACAGTGGTCTCACTGCCCATCCGTCAAGGCCAATCCAAATTCAACGAAGTCATTGCATCTCGGTGAGAGATGATGTTTCCAGTCAGGGTAAAGGACAGCCACAAGGGGCGTAGGTGACCACGGCGCCTTCTTGTCATGCTTTTCCCCAGCCAAAGCAGAAACTGAAGAAGTGGGCACAGCCTCTTCCTGGGCAGAGGGCAGGGCTCCAGGGCAAAGCAGCTTGTGCAGTTGGTACCTCTCGCCCCTTCTCAGGAAGCTGGGCTCCCTGGGAACAAGACTGAATCCCCTTAGGCTTCCTTGCTCCACCTTCGGAGTTCACCCGAGTGATTCTGGATCCCTAACCCCATGAGCAAGGCAAAGGGGCTGGACAAGGAGCCTGCGGGGATCAGAGAGGGGAGGCAGGGGGTGAGTCCCAGGAAGTAGCACCTAAGAGGCCGCTGTGCTAACAACTAGCATTTCCTTCTCGCCTTTTCTCCAGACCTAGGAAGGTAGGACCGAGGCTGTTCTGGATGGATGATGGATACAGGGAGTGTGTGTGTGTGTGTGTGTGTGTGTGTGTGTGTGATACAGGGAGTGTGTGTGTGTGTGTGTGTGTGTGTGTGTGTGTGTGTGTGTGTATTAGGAAGGTCAGGATCTTTGTGTCTATAAATTAGGAAATGTGTGTGTATTAGGAAGATAGGGATCTGTGTGTGTTTTAGGAAGTGTGTGTGTGTGTGTGTTTATTAGGAAGGTCAGGATCTGTTTGTGTTATAGATTAGGAAGTGTGTGTGTGTGTGTATATATGTTAGATGTCTGTACTGGCAGATAGTTCCTGTGTACAGGCAGAAGTGCACGGGGCCAGAGGACCAGTCAGTTCATGGGTTGGAACTGGCATTCCCCCAGGGGTATCCTGAGTGGCATTTCTTCCTCCCATAATATCCAGAGAGTGAGAGGACAGTGGGGGGGAAGGGTGTCTCCCCACTCTGGGGTCTGTCCACTCTCCGCCTTTCTCCTCTCGTCTGCCAGTGGCTGTGTAGGTGGGAGCTCTGTCCCCAAGAACAGGGCATGTGCACTCCTGCTGGTTCCTAAGATGATACGAGGGCTGCTAAAACATCTTAGTGTACCCAATACATATGTCTTTTACTTTTCATCATTTAAAATTAAACCTGGAGGCCAGAGAGATAGTATAAGGGTTCAGGTGCTCTGTCTTGCACATGCTTGATCGGGGTTCAGTCTCCAATACCTTATAAGGTCCCACGAGCAGCGCCAGGAGTGGTCCCTGAAGCAAAGCCCAGTGTGGCCCAAACCCTTCCCAGCACTGAAATCAAGCCTGTCAGTTGCACGGTAGCCATAAGAATTCCCTGGATTCTTAAGGGACTTTTCCAAGAGAATTTAGACACTCCTGGAGTTCTGAGAGGCAGAAGACAGTGTAACCAGAAGGAGGGGATCTGAAAGGCATCTCCCAGCCGAAACGCAGGGATTTCAGTGTTTATAAGGGATGGGGTGGGGGTGAGGGTTGGCTGTTCCTCAGGAATCATCCTTTCCTCCTAGCCCAAGCCTCCTCTCTCTCCACATCTTCCTCTGCTTCCCCTCTGTCTGATCTGAAGCACTTCCTACTTCTATTTTTATAGAAAGAAAAACCTTAGGGCCTGTGGGACAATATTGTGGGTAGGGTGTTTGCCTTGCATATGGCCAGCCCAGGGTTCGATCCCCAGCATCCTATATGGTCCCCCAAGCAAAACTAGGATTGATCCCTAAGCACAGAACCAGGAGTAAGCATCACTGAATATTGCCCCAAAACCAAAGACAGAGAGAGAGAGAGAGAGAGAGAGGGGGGGGGGGAAAGAGAGGAGGGAGAGAGAGGGAAGGAAAGAAGGGAAGAAAGAAGGAAAGAAAGAAAGAAAGAAAGAAAGAAAGAAAGAAAGAAAGAAAGAAAGAAAGAAAGAAAGAAAGAAAGAAAGAAAGAAAGAAAGAAAGAAAGAAAGAAAGGAAAGAAAGAAAGAAAGAAAGAAAGAAAGAAAGAAAGAAAGAAAGAAAGAAAGAAAGAAAGAAAGGAAAGAAAGAAAGAAAGAAAGAAAGAAAGAAAGAAAGAAAGAAAGAAAGAAAGAAAGAAAGAAAGAAAGAAAGAAAGAAAGAAAGAAAGAAAGAAAGAAGAAGAGGAACAGAAACCTTGGAAATTCTCTATGGGCCTAGCTGCTTCTAGAACAGGCTTTTAAATCTTCTGCCACTCAATACTTCTTTGCACCCAAGACATTTTTATGTGACCACCCAGGGATATAAAATAGGCATACAAATCAAACATTTGCTGATTGTAAGCCATCAAGAGATTGATTTTTAAGGCCAATAGTTAAAAGTTACATGAGCTTTGAGGGCTAATTTAAGAAGCCAGGTGTTGGCTGGGGAGGGGGCATTCATTTCTGAATTCTCTTCTAATCTCATTCTATGTCTACCCAAGTCTTCTAACAAATCTCTAACGGCTTCCTGTTTAGTTCCTTGTCCAGGAAATGCCAGGACCTTACGGAAGTTGTAGTGAGCATTCAATTAAGCATGTTAAAGATAATAACCTGGTTACCAAGAAAAACTTTCCATTGAAATGAAATTCCAATACCCCAGGAAAAAGCTTCCTCTCTGAGACGAGATGGCCTGGCTAGTGTTTCAGATGTTCTTCTCGTTACAAAGTGGAGGTAACGGTAACAGCTTGTGTCTCACCCATGAAAAACTATCGTCTACTGACTGACCTGAAAGATGCCTTTGATGGACCTGTGAGTAAACAGAGTCCTGAGCCCGTCCCAGCCTTGGAAGCCTCTTCCTGGGCTAAACCTTCTGGGTGACACCCAGTTTCCTTGCACAGAAGGTCCCTCCCTGTCCCCCATATGTAGCTTCCTTGGTGTCATTCACAAAGATCAAATCCAACCCCTTGCATCTACCACACCTTCTTCTCACTTTTTTTTAAATAGTTAAATTAAAATAAAAAATTATATCACACCACAGAGACTGGCCCACATCCAAAAGAACAAAAGCAACTAGTGTTGGCGCGGGTGTGGGGAGATAGGGACTCTCCTTCACTGCTGGTGGGAATGCCGATGGTTCAGCCCTTTTGGGAAACAATATAGACGTTTCTCAAAAACCTAGAAATTGAGCTCCCATTTGACCCAACAGTACCACTCCCAAGGCTGCCAAAAAACAAAGTAGAAATGACATCTGCACCTGTACATTCATTGCAGCACTGTTCACAGTAGCCAGAATCTGGAAACAACCTGAGTGCCAGAGAACAGACGACTGGTTAAAGAAACTTTGGTACATCTACATAATGGAATACTATGCAGCTGTTAGGAAGATAAAGTCATGAAATTTGCTTATAAGTGGATGGTCCTGGGGAGTATCATGCTAAGTGAAATGAGTCAAAAAGAGAGGGACAGACATAGAATGACTGCACTCATTTGTGGAATATAAAATATGTGACAAAATACCCAAAGACAGTAGAGACAAGGGCCAGGAAGATTGCTCCATGGTTGGAAGCCTGCCTTATGAGCTGGAGGAGAAGGCAGCTGGGATAGAGAAGGGATCACCAAGTCAATGATAGCTGGAGGGATCACTCAGGATGGGAGATGTGTGCTGAAAATAGATAAAGGACCAAACATGATGGCCTCTCAGTATCTGTATTGCAAACCATAATGCCCATAGGTATAGAGTAAGAGGGAAATTGTCTGCCATGGAGGCTGGGGGAAGAGTGGGAAAGGGCAAGGGAGGGAGACTGGGGACATTGGTGGTGGAAAACGTACACTGGTGAGGGATGGGTGTTCGACCATTGTGTGGCTGAAACTCCAACATGAAAGTTTTATAACTGTAGCTCACAGTGATTTGATTAAAAAAAAAAGGGGGGGGCATGTTGAATAGTGCTGGGAGTCCCACAGCTGAATCGTGTCCCGGAAGGTCTAAAGACCAGAGTTTCTCAATGCACTCATCTGGGTTTGGGCACAAAGTCTGTTTCCAACTTGGCTATTGGAAGTAGTCTGTGGTAAACATGGGGTTGACTCTGTCTTTTTGGAGAATGCTTTTATCTTAGTGTAGATTCCAAGGAAAGAGAATGTGGGGTCTCACGGAAATTCTCTTTGTAATATTTGGCTCCTCCAACGTTTTAAAGCAATTGCTGTGAGTAGGAAAGAGTTCTCTCTCCAGCCGAGTTTGCATTTTGGCTTAGACCTTGTTTTCTGAGTTTCCTATCAGAATGGGCACATGAACTCGAGGATGCTTGGGAAGGAAGGAGGGATACCCGCAATGCTTAGGGAAGCATCCGGTGCCAGGGATTGAACCTGGGGTTCCCACATATAATTCTAGCCTTTTGAGCTCTCTTGACAGCCCTGAACTCAAGGTATTTCAATTATTCTGTGTGTATGTAATAAATAGAACCATTTTAGAAACTAAAATGATATTTATGCATAACTATGTAAAATCGAAATGTCACATAGTATCATATGTGAGATGGCATGTCTATATACTCCTGTATGATATTACATGACCCATGTTTGTATAAAAGTGAATTGTATCTTAAATATGACACCAAAAGCAAAACAGGAAAACATAGACAAACTAGATATCATGAGATTAGAACTGCGTGTGCCTCAAAGCACGTCACCAAGAAGCTGCAGACTCTGAAAGCCAGTAAACATTTCTCTGATAAAGGTCTTCCACCCAGGAGAGAAAGCACCTTCCAAAATGGGAAAAACAGACAACCCAGAGTGGAAGTGGGTGAAGGCTCTAAACAGACACAGTTCCAGAGTGAATGATTGATAAGCACAGAGAGGGGCTGAATGCGCTGACCCGGGGAGAAACGCAATTGGAAACCACGTGTGATGCCACTTCACACTCAGCAAAGAGGCTGCCACAGACAGATGGTGCCCGGTGTGAAGGGGATGTGGGTAAACCAGTGCACCGTGCACTGCAGGTGGCAGCGGAGTGGGGTAACCTCGTGGGTTCTGTTCATCAAAAGTTTTTTGTTTTGTTTTGTTTTTGTTTTTTTGGGTCATACCTGGCGATGCACAGGGGTCACTCCTGTCTCTGCACTCAGGAATCACCCCTGGCGGTGCTGAAGGGACCATATGGGATGCTGGGAATCGAACCCAGGTCAGCTAAGTGCAAGGCAAATGCCCTACCCGCTGTGCTATCACTCCAGCCCCTCATCAAAAGTTTTAAGCACAAGGTCCAAACTACAATAATCAAACTTAAAAATGTGCTGGTTGGGGCCAGAGTAGGGCATTTGCCTTGCATACAGTCAACCTGGGTTCGATCCCCAGCACCCCATATAGTTGGTCCCTTGAGCCCCACCTGGAGTGATCCCTGAATGCAGAACCAGGAGTAATCCCTGAGTACCACCTGGTGTGGCCCAAAAACAACTACTATGACGACAATAACAACGAGGATGACGACTGAGACTGATGATGATGGACCTGTCAAGGAGACAGGCTAGGAGATGGGAGGGAATCTGGGGACTCTGGTGTTGTGACGTCAACACTGGTGGTGGGATTGGTAATCGAATATCATATCTATGTACCTAAACAACTGTGGATAATTATATAAATCACAATACCTTAATATTTTCTTTTTGTTTTGCTTTTTTTTTTTCTTTTGTGTCACACCCGGCGATGCACAGGGATTACTCCTGGCTCTGCACTCAGGAATTACTCCTGGCGGTGCTCAGGGGACCATATGGGATGCTGAGATTCGAACCCGGGTTGGCCGCGTGCAAGGCAAATGCCCTACCCGCTGCACTATCGCTCCAGCCCCAATATTTTCAATTTTTAATATAAAAATGTTTAAGTAATTACAATACAACAGCAAAAGATAGATTTTTCTTGTTCAGACCCAAGAACATGGCAAGGCCATGGGGTTCTACATGGTGTTCCTAACAGCGTTGTTTACAATGCTGGCAAGGACATCAAACCTGGTCTGTGGAATACCATTCAGCCCCAAAAAGGAATGAGGGAGTGGCCCAGGCTACAGAATGAAGCTTGGGGATGAAGTTTGGGAATGAAGTGGAAGGAGACTGTCCCGGAAGATCACATATCCCCTGTGGGAGTATAGTTAGAAGAAATGTCCAGAACAGGCCAATCCGCAGAGATTAAATTCAATTTTTTTTATCTTCTTATAATTGTGTCAGGCTGGTGAAAGGGAAAGGAGAGTAGCTCTTAATGGCTGTGAAATTTCTTTTTGAGACAAGGAAAAGACTAGAAAATGCATTCAGTGATGGCTGTAGGACTGAATAATTAAAAAAGCATTAAATTATACATTTTAAGTGAGGAAGTTGTATGGTATGTGAATTTTGCTTCAATAAAGCTGTTATTAAAAAAAAAAGTAAATGGTGGGTCTCAAGTGGTAGGCCTCAACTCGACCCTCAGTACCACTTTGCACCCCCAAAACCCAGCAAGCTGGGAGTTAGTCCCCACAATAATAAAAATGAATGAATCACAGTGAATTATAAGTAGTCACATGTCTTAAATATTGACCAAAATGACTTTGAAAACAGTGACATATTCCCCAAATATCTTCACAACTTCCATTATTTCTACCGATCCTGCAGAGGCATTAGGAAACTCAGTGAACGTCTTTCTTTTTTGTATGTGTGTGTGTGTGTGTGTGTGTGTGTGTGCGCTTTTTGGGTCACACCTGGCAATGCACAGTGATTACTCCTGGCTCTGCACTCAGGAATTACTCCTGGCAGTGCTCGGGGGACCATATGGAATGCTGGGAATCGACCCGGCCCCGTGCAAGGCAAACGCCCTACTCGCTGTGCTATTGCTCCAGCCCCCTCAGTGACCGTCTTTAGAAAGGAATTAGTAGGGCCGGAGCGATAGCACAGCAGGTAGGGCGTTTGCCTTGCACGTGGCCGACCCGGGTTCGATCCCCAGCATCCCATATGGTCCCCCAAGCACTGCCAGGAGTAATTCCTGAGTGCAAAGCCAGGAGTAACCCCTGAGCATCGCTGGGTGTGACCCAAAAAGCAAAAAAAAAAAAAAAAAAAGGAATTAGTAGTGATCACCACCAAAGGTAAATCTAGAACAAGATCCCTTTAACAAACAGACCTATTATAAAAAGAGGAAGGGAAGAAGGAAGGAGGGGGTGAGAGTAAAGAAAGGAAGGAAGAAAGGGAGGGAGGGAGAAAGGGAGGAAGAAAGGAAGGAGGGAGGGAGGAAGTTTAGCTGAGGAAATCAAGGCAGATTTCCTGCTCGCGTTGGATGGGAACACAGCATGCTTCTGGGCCGGGACTGGCAGGCAGCATGCCTGGCACTTGGTTTGGTTGAGGCCACACCTGGCAGTGCTCAGAGCCGACTCCTGGCTGTGCACTCAGGGCTCACTCCTGGTGGCGCCGGAGAACCATGTGTGGTGCCAGCGATGGAACCCAGGATGGCTATTTGAAAGGCAAGTGCCCTACGGATGTGCCATTGCTCCGCCCCCCCCTTCCCCCAAGAGTCCATCTTTTATCCCGATGTTCATGTTTAGAGGATTTCCTGTCATGTTGGGAACCCAGGTCTGGCCCCTCTGGCATCTCCCGGGCAGCCACCTGGCTGCTAGTATGGGCCATGCCGAACCCAGGAGCGGCCCCCAGCAAGAAGCCTGCGCAGTGACCGAGCTGAGGGGCTGCAGGCCTGCAGGCGGCAGGGCAGAGAGGGCGTCCCTCACTAAGAAAGGAGGCAACTTCCTGCAAAAGCCACATGGGGGAGGTGCGGTGTGCAATCCCCGCTGCCAGCCCAGGGTTGAATCCACAAGGACACGAGTCCCCCAGGAGGCAGCATCCTGCCCCCAGCACCCTCCACAGTGGGTGCTCCTGGAAGCCCCTCCCAGGCGTGCCCAGCCAGGGCCCCTGCCACTGCAGACCTCAGAAGGGTGGAGACAGTGCTGCACGGATGTGGGTGTCCCGATTCTCCCTCCACTCCGGGTCCTTCATCACCCGCGTCCCAGACCCCAGCAAGGGCGATGGAGCTGCAGTCACCGTTGGCAATTGTCTAGGGAGGACAAAGTGGACAGCGGCTGACTGTCCGCTAGTGCTGTTGAGAGGGCTGCCCACGCCAGCGGACAGTTCTTCGATTCCTCCGTACATGCGTTTCGAGGTGCAAACGTGCTTGTTCCCAGACTGTACGGCATGGGGAGCTGCGACTCAGTGGCAGAAGCTCTCCTGGCAGGCATGAGGCCCCCAAGCTGGATCCCTGGTGCCACCCACACATTGAGGGTGAGCCCTGGAGCTGCATTAGGTGGGCAAACACAGCCAAGGGCATGACACCCACCCTGCCGAGAATCGCAACGACAATGAGGGGAAGGATGGGGGACAAAGGGGTGGTTAGCTTTTTTTTTTTTTGCTTATTTGGGGTCACATCCGGTGTGTTCAGGGGTCACTCCTGGCTCTTCACTCAGGAATTACTCCTGGTGGTGCTCAGGGAACCTTATGGGATGCTGGTGATTGAACCTTGGTAGTCCGCATGCAAGGCAACGCCCTACCTGCTGTGCTATGGCTCCGGCCCCTGATGGGTAGCCTCTGTCCCTTTGTTTCTGCAGTTGTGGCGGTGTGTATATAGCTCCTGCACAGACGCCTTAATGGAAGGGTTCTCACAGGGCTTTGGGGAAGAAACAGAGAAATCGCAGAGAGGGGCTGGAGAGATCGTACAGGGGGTAAGGCGCTTGCCCTGCATGTAACCAGCTGATTTTATTCTTTGTTTTTCTGGTTTTTGGCTTTTTGGATTATACCCAGCAATGCTCTGGGGTTATTCCTGGCTCTGCACTCAAAAATTACTCCTGGCAGTTCTCAGAGAACCATGTGGGATGCTGGGGATTGAACCCGGGTCGGCCACATACAAGGCAAATGCCCCCCCCCCACTGTTCTATTGATCTTGCCCCAATGGATTTTTTTTAATGTAAGCATACTCCTATTTATTCAGCCATTGATTTAATTGGGCATGAATTCCACATTACTTTTTTTTTTTTTTCTTTTTGGGTCACACCTGGCGATGCACAGGGGTTACTCCTGGCTCTGCACTCAGGAATTACCCCTGGCCGTGCTCAGGGGACCATATGGGATGCTGGGATTTGAACCCGGGTCGGCCGCGTGCAAGGCAAACGCCCTACCCGCTGTGCTATCTCTCCAGCCCCTACCTTTTTTTTTTAATTAAAAAAAATGTTTAGGGGCTGGAACGATAGCACAGCGGGTAGGGCATTTGCCTTGCACGCGGCCGACCCGGGTTCAAATCCCAGCATCCCATATGGTCCCCTGAGCACGGCCAGGGGTAATTCCTGAGTGCAGAGCCAGGAGTAACCCCTGTGCATCGTCAGGTGTGACCCAAAAAGCAAAAAAAAAAAAAATTAAAAAAAATTGAATATCCATGAGATAGACCATTACAAAGCTGTTCATAATTGGAGTTCAGCCATACAATGATCCAGCACCCATCCCTCCACCAGTGTACATTTCCCACCACCAATGTCCCCTGTTTCCCTACCACATCCCCCCAAACCCCACCCGCCTCACCTCCAGCCTCCCTCTATGAGAGGCACTTTCCTTCTAGTTCTCTCTCTCCTTTTTCTTTTGTGTATTATGGTTTGCAATACAGGTGCTAAGAGGTCATGGTGTCCATTCAGGGCATTCGGTATTTTTATCTGGACAGTAAGGCTGGAGTAGCTTTTCAATTGGGTGGCAGCTTTGGGGTGTGGATATGACTGCCAAGACTTCTGGGAGTACAGGAAGGTGGGGGGAGGTAGCCCATACTAACCCTGAGAAAGCCTGAGATTTCAGTCACAAAACCCACATATCCGAATTTTCAGCAGATTATATCTTTTTTTTTTTTTGCTTTTTTTTGGGGGGTCACACCTGGCGATGCTCAGGGGTTACTCCTGGCTCTGCTCTCAGGAATCACCCTTGGCCATGCTCAGGGGACCATATGGGATGCTGGGATTTGAACCCGGGTCAGCCGCGTGCAAGGCAAATGCCCTACCCACTGTGCTATCTCTCCAGCCCCTCAGCAGATTATATCTTGGTGAGGTCCATCATGAGATGGTGGAGTCAGGTGTATGGCAGCAATTTTAGATTGTGGAAGCAAGTGGCTGCCAGGGGCTCTGCTTGGGTGGGCCCCTGGCCAACCCGCCCCCCTCTGATTTACCCTAGTCTGTTCAGTCATGCGTAGGTCTGAGATTAACTGAGGCTTCTGATCTCTTTCGAGATTTCTTTATGAGTCTCTGAAATAAAGCCAATAGATGAGCTAGTGTAGCTGAACTGGAGGTGGTTTGTGGGTGTGGCTCCACAGAGTTCACTTTTGGCTATTTAATTTCTTGGTAAACTTGGCCCCAAGTTGTTGGGTTCAGCCAAAAGCACAGTGGAAATCTTGGGGTATCAGGAAGCCTGAAGTCACCATTAGGCTGCTGATGCACTCGCCCTGCAGGTACAGTGACCTGCTGACGGCACCATATGACCGTGGATTTTATTCTTGCATCACATAGAGTCCCTGGAGCAGTACCAGGAGTGATCTCTGAGCACTAAATCAGAGTAAGCACTGAGCACCTCTGGTGTGACCCAAGATCCTCCCAGCCTCCCAACAACAGCAACAAAATACCCCAGAGAGCTCAAATAATGGGGTTTATGCCCATTCCATATTAGTAACTCACAAAGCTCAAACCCTAATGTTTGTAACATCAAATGTTGGTGTTAGTCATATGTTACCACCCACCAAGTTATTTTATAATAAAAAAGAAGTATTTAGAGGTGACATATTTTCCTTCTAAAGAGCTGGATTCTTTGGCCTAAAATGCTGATTTCACTGTAAATATTCCGAGGCTGTTCTCCCCTCAGAGATTTGGGGACTGGGGGCTGTGAAGAAACATCGGGATGATTTACGAGGAATAAAGAGGCTCCGTCTCCTCGCATTTGTGAGCCGGGTGGGGAAAATCTGCAACCCTTCACACATCTGAGAGGCACCAGCTTTCCTGTCCTCCTCCTGCTGCTAAATTTGGTGGCACTCGAGCTGCTGGTGCCACCCTCCACCCACACTGAACTGGAGAGCAGTGGGGAGGGTCCAGGATGGCTCTCTGGGGCCTGGGCGGGAGAATCAGGGGAGTGAGTCGCGGGAGCTGGGCCTGGGGGCCGCTGTGAAGAGTTTCAGCTCAGCTCCCTGTGCTGGGGTGGGGCGGGGGGAGGTGTGCGTGCTGACTCAGGGAGGGCTGGTGGGTGGGAGATGGAGATATTTGGGGGGTAGAGAAGGAGGGTCCTAAAATGGTTGGCATTTGGGGAAGAGGAGAGATCACTTTTTAAATATCTTAAAAATACATACATACAGATAGATAGATTTAAGTGGGCTTGGGGCTGGAGCGGGTAGGGCGTTTGTCCTGCATGTGGCCATCCAGGGTTCGATTCCCAGCATCCATAGGGTCCCCTAAGCACCGCCAGGGATAATTCCTGAGTGCAGAGCCAGGAGTAACCCCTGTACATTGCTGGATGTGATCCAAAAAGCAAAAAAAAAAAAAAAAGATTTATGTGGGCACATCTAACAGTGCTCAGGAATTACTCCTGGCTCTGTGCTCAGGGATCACTTCTGGCAGCACTCAGGAGACCATAAGTGGTGCTGGGGATTGAGCCCAGGTGAGTAGCATGCCAGGCAAGTGCCTTACCCATATGCTCTCTCTCTCTCCGGGGCCTAGGAAAAGGTATTTTGCTGAGAGCTGCTCACACACCCTGCCTGGGCCTGGTATATGCTACTTGGAATCTTCCCTGTGCTGAGCTCTGACCTCATCGAGGACCAGGAGGATGTGGATAAAGAGAGTCAGGCTTCCCAGCTTTCCCAGCTGCTGTGTGTGTATGTGTGTGTGTGTGTGTGTGTGTGTGTGTGTCTGTAAAAGTATTTCTGTCTAAGGTTGGTTGCCTTCTACTTTAAATCCCATCAAATGTGGTGCAGTACTCTTGGAGTATGAGTGGTGTGAGGTATGGGATTTCCGGGGATAAGTTTACTCATGGGTGGGGCTTGGTCGTGAGCATGGAGAGCGGCGCCATGAGCGTGGCAGTGGTTGAGTTCTGGAGATTTATGGCTGCTGGTGCTGGATCCTTCACCCGCCCCACTCCAGGGCACCCTGAATACAACAGCCTGGCATGGGGTCCAGTGGCATGGCTATGGCGAGTCCAAGATATTAATTCTTCTTCGGTGGGGAGTACTTGGGCCACCCCAGGCGGTGCTCAGGGCTCACTTCCAGTTTTGTGCTTAGGGATCACCCCGGCTGGTACTCAGGGGACCACATGCGGTGCTGGGGATGGAACCCCAGGAACAGCTATTTTTAAGACAGCTATTTTAACCCCTGTAGTATCTCACTGGGCCCGATATTAATTCCTAAAGAGCGCTAAACTCAGTCATAGAATTTAGGTTCCTAAAATCATCCTTAAGATGAGAAATTCTCACTGAATTAATTTCAGATACTATGGAGAAATAGAGTTGAACACTGAGGCTTCTAGAAAGTTCATGAGAAATCCTTATAAACATTTTTGAGACTTCACCTAGCAGTGCTCAGAGCTTACTCCTGGCTCTGTGCTCAGGGATCACTCCTAGTGGTGCTCAGATGGCCACACGGCGTGCCTGGGATCAAACCCAGGTAGGCCACATACAAGGCAAGCATCTTTCCCAGTGTATATTTCTCTGGCCCTATAAATATTTTTATTTTTCCTAAAATGACACTGACACACCAAATCAAATGGCTCAGATTACAGAAGGTGAGCGATGTTAGTCTGTCTGGGGGTGTGGGCTTGGCCATATCCAGCGGTGCTCAGGTCTGTGCTCAGGGATTATTCCTGGCAGCCTCCAGCACCCCAGATGGTCTCCCAAGCCCTGCCAGAAATGATCCCTGAGTACTCTTGGGTGTGGTCTGACCCCACCCTTCTCCATCCCTTAAAATAAAATGTTAAGCTGGAGCCAGGTAGGAGCGTGCGCTTGGCACCCATTGCTGACAGCGGTGGCCGAGATAGTCAGGCTGCTCCTGATTGTGACGAGCTAGAGAAGGCTGCCATCCATGGGGTGCAGATTTCAGGCATGGGGTTCCCCAGGCCTCTGTCTGCATGGCCCTGGATGTTGCATTTTCAGGTGCCCCATGCCTCTTGGGAAAGTTAGGGACCTGCCAGGACATGAGCATGGGGAAGCCTCACCTGTCCCTTCTCCCAGGAAGAGCCAAGAGGACTCTGTCCAGGGTGTGACTGAGTCACTAACTCAGACCTCTTCAACCTTGTCACACACACGCAGATCTATCCTTATCTTGCAGACCATCCATGGACTGGCAGTTCGAACCCCGCCGGTGACCCAGGTTATATTTGGGGGGATGGGAGAAGGGTGGGGGCACTGGGGGAACCTTTCTAACCCTGCAGCCTGGGGTTGTTCGTAGACTAGAGGTTGCCCCAAAGCTGCTAACAGACCCTCGCTGCCGGCAAGCATGACGGCCTCCGTCATGGAAACCAGAACAGGAAAGGAGCGTGGGTAGACCCAGCACGTTCCCACACGCGGCCTCTGGGGTGGGGCTCGGCACCTCCAACACACACACACACACACACACACACACACACACACACACACTCCTGGGAGTCTCCCAGAGATATTAGGATGTAAGTGGAAGGTGAGCATGTGACCCAACGCTCTGGGCAGAGGACAGTCACTAACTTCCTGCAGATGCTTCTTGTCCTAACAAGCATGAAGGCAGCTTGCCAGCCTGCCATCAGTCTAGATCTCGCTCAGGGCTAGAGAGCAGACCATGACCCGTGGCTCTCCCTGCTGACACTCGGCCCTGCCCAGACACGAGGATGGCAAATGCCCCCTTCTTTTCCTCCTTTCTTATCTCACTGAGTTTGTGGCCTGTTTCTCTGCACCCAAGCTTGCTGCAAAGCCCAGGCGCAACCCAGCGCAGTACTGTGTGGTCTGGGTTGGTTTCCGCTGTGGGCTTTGAATTCAGAATCTGGAGCATTCTGATGAACAGCTTCTCAGAGTAGGTCAGCTCATTGACGTGCTCATTCACTCTTCATTCATCAAACAGGTGGCAGGCGCCTCCTTCTGTGCTCGAGGCACGTGAGAGCTCGTCACAGCTCAAAGGTGGTCCAGCTTCGGCCTGGGAAGTGGCTCAGGGGTAAAGGGCATGGTTCACACCAGGCAGGGTCCGGGTTCCATCCCCACCAACACCACCGCCAAAATAGTCTGGTCTTGGGGCTGGAGCGATAGCACAGCGGGTAGGGCATTTGCCTTGCACGTGGCCGACCCGAGTTCGAATCCCAGCATCCCATATGGTCCCCTGAGTACCGCCAGGAGTAATTCCTGAGTGTAGAACCAGGAGTGACCCCTGTGCATCGCTGGGTGTGACCCAAAAAGCAAAAAATAAAATAAAAATAGTCTGGTCTTGGAGAGTCTTCTTTGCAAATAAATGAACTCATTGAGAAGTGGGTTAGGAGCCTTAGGGTGAGGGATTGTCCCCTCGGGAGGATGTGGGGGCTCAATGGAAGAGGATCGCGGGGAGAGGTCTCAGGTCTGGCGTGTGGCAGTATTGCCTACCGACTGTGTGGCTCTGGCCCCTCTCTTCCGACAAGGGAGCCTGACTTCCAGCAGCAACGCATCCTGGGGACAGAGTCCCTCTCCAGACCCTCGGGCCCTCTGCTGCGCAGGCTGATGCATGTCTTTGTGTCTCGGGACTGCAGGTGACATTTAAGGAAAAAGTGACCTGGTCTGGGTGGAGGGGACTGTGGTTGTGATACCCACACAGGCAAGGCAGGACTGTGTCCGCGGTGCCGGACATCACAGGAAAGAGCATATGCAAAGTCCTGGGCAGCTCCAAGTGTCTCTTGGCGGGTCAGAGGGTCGAAGTGGAAAGATTTTCAGGCAACAATACACAAGTCACACCTGGCTCATCACCCAGACATTGCGGTTTGCACAGGATACGGTGGCTTGGCATCTGCCCCCACCCCTCTTCCTGCTGTGCCCCACGGCCTCCTCCCCATCCCCCTCCTCCCCAACTCCTCTTCTGCCTTCCATTTCTCTCTGAAGCCAAGTGCCTTCCAGTAACTCCTGCGAGGCGTTGAGTCCCAGAGCTGCGTCCCAGCTTCAAGGGCGAGTTGACCCGGGGAAAGCTGGACACAAGGAGAAGAGATTCATTCCCACTCAGGAGGAAGGGGTGAGGGCTGGGTGGGCCAACCCGGAATGAATCAATCCACGGGCCCCAAACCTCAAGTACCACCCCAGCCTTGTACTGCAGGGACTGGACAGAGAAAGAATCTGGCATACACCCATCAACTGGCTCAACATCTGGTCCTGCCTTGGGGGGAGTAGGGGACAGTTCCAAATGAGGACAAAGAGAAGCCTCAGTGATTATTCTGAACTGGAACCCCGAGACTCCCTCCCCCCTCCCCCCTCCTCCCAATTACAAGTGACAGCTGTCTGAGATGTTCCTGTGCAGGAGAAAAGGACAGGGAAGGGGAGAGAGACCATCCAGGCTCCACAAAGTAGTGTCCATGTCATGAGCAGAGCATGGCTAGGGCAGGAATGTGGGGCTCAGGGGCTGGTGGCACCTCCCAACAGGTGGCCTTCTCCTGGAGTCCCCAGAAGCAACCAGTGTCCTTGGAGGTGCAAACCAGTTTCTCCAGCAAACTTCTAGAGCCAGTTTCCTGCTGCACTGGGGCCAATCCCTCTGCCCCACCCTTGGTTGCTCCCCCCAACACACACACACACACACACACACACACCAGCCTTCCCACCTTCTAAAGGACATGGGAACCTACCCGGAAGTTGCTCTCGCCATTGGCGGTATCTATCTCTCAGGACTCGGCTCCTTCGAGCCCTGAGTCCCGGAAAGACTAGGCCACCCGTAGTAATGCCTCTGAGCCAGACCTGGGGTGGGGAGGTCTGAAGGGGCCCTGTCGACTTCCGTGGGAGGCATCCGTTCCAGTTCACTCTACGTACCGAGCATCTGAGCTGCAGGGGCTCGAGACATGGCTGTAGAAGGGGCAGGGCAACAACAGTGAACAGAGGAACCACCAACCCGGGCTCCACGCAGAGCCGGGCACAGGGAAAACACGCAGCACACGGCACTGCAGCTCCTGGGTCTCGCCAGAGGGGAGAAATGCAGTCCAGAGATCTCCTCACTCTCGGCACTGGGCATCTCTCCCCGCCCTGCCAGCTGGGCTTCAAGGCGGCGGGCTTCAACCCTAGGCAGCTCCTGTCCAGTTGCACCCCAATCCTCTCTCTCTCTCTTTGGAAGATCTCCAAGGCGCTGTCTCTCTAAATACGACCCACCCCAGGTTCCATCCCTCCCCATAGGGGTGATCCCTGAGCCTAGAACCTGGAGTAGGCCCTGAGCACCCCCAGCTCTGGCCCCCAAACAAAACCAAAGACAAGGACAGCAGAGGTGGTGGTGCTCTGCCATCAGGACTCACAAAAGGAAAAACTGAGGAAAAGCCAGAGCAGTCTCCCCTACAGGCCTGGGTCAGCCCCTGCTCTAGCTTCTGGCCTTGACAGCCTCCTCCAGAAGCCAAACCAGTGTTAAAAATACGCTTAAGAAGGATGGGGCTGGAGGGATAGCACAGCGGGTAGGATGTTTGCCTTGCACGTGGCCGACCCGGGGTTCAATTTCCAGCATCCTATATGGTCCCCTGAGCACCGCCAGGGGTAATTCCTGAGTGCAGAGCCAGGAGTAACCCCTGTGCATCACTGGGTGTGGCCCAAAAAGCAAAAAATAATAATAATAATAATAGACTAACACCCAAGAATAGAAGAATAGTAGTAATAAGTACCAGGAGGTTGACTCCATGGCTTGGAAGCTGGCCTCACATTTTGGGAAGAAGGCAACTCAGAGAAGGGATCACCAAGTATAATATGGTCGGAGGCCATGCGGGGGAAGGGTGATGCGGGCTGAATGTAGACTAGAGACTGAACACAGTGGCCACTCAACACCTCTATTGCGAACCACAACACCTAATTAGAGAGAGAGAACAAAAGGAAATGCCCTGCCACAGTGGCAGGGTGGGGTGGGGGGAGATGGGATTGGGGGGGGTGGGAGGGATGCTGGGTTTACCTGTGGTGGAGAATGGGCACTGGTGAAGGGATGGGTTCTCAAACTTTGTATGGGGAAAACATGAGCACAAAAATGTATAAATCTGTAACTGTACCCTCACGGTGATTCACTAATTAAAAATAAATAAATTAAAAAATAATAATAATAAAAAGAAGGAGCTGTAGCGATAGTACAGGGGGTAGGGTACTTGCCTTGCCCATGGCCGACCCGGGATCAATCCCCAGCACCCTATATGGTCACTCAAGCATTGCCAGGAGTGATCTTTGAATGCAGAGCCAGGAATAAACCCTGAGCACTTCTGGGTGTGGTCCAAACAACAACAATAAAGATTTTTTTTTTTGAAAAGGAAGGATCCAGAGGCCTTAGGATATAAACTTGTCTCTAATTTTGGTCATATCATTGTTCTGGCCTGTTGGAGCCTAGGGCAAAAAAAAGAAAAAAGAAAAAAGTCAAAAGGCTATTTAGAATGTCCTGCAAAATATTTCTACTATTTAAGTCCATACCTCACCTTTATCTGACCAACCTTATCGAAAGGAAAATGCTGATGCACTTTGTGAGCTGTTTGTACAACTCAGTTGAGTGCCTAGTGCTTCAGAGGTGAACGGTCCTCTCACGAGGTGAATGGGGAAATCAAGTGGTCAGTGACCAAAGGGACCCGCCTTGCCACTGTGTGCCAGAAATAGCTCGGTGCAACTGATCTACAGTTAGAGATTAAAAAGCAGGTATGGAAAAAAAAAAAAGCAGGTATGGGTACTCCATTCCTATATCGCCTGTGTGTCTGCTCAGAAGGTATCATTCATTTCTCTTCCTTGACTTACTATTTGGGACCATATCCAGGATGTTCAGGGATCACTCCTAGCTGAGTTGTAGAACCCTCAGGGATGTCAGGGCTCAAACCCTGGTCAGCTGCATACCGGGCAAGCACCTTATGCATTGGGCTAGCTCTTCTTGACTCTCAACGGAGCCTTTCTTGACTTGAATGGGACTTTCTTCCTCCTTCCTCTCAGATTTCCTCCATAAAACTATTAACTTTAAAAAGAAAAAGAAAGGGGCTGGAGCAATAGCACAGTGGGTAGGGCGTCCGCCTTGCACGCTGCCGACCCGGGTTCGATTCCCAGCATCCCATATGGTCCCCTGAGCACCTCCAGGGGTAATTCCTGAGTGCAGAGCCAGGAGTAACCCCTGCGCATCGCCGGGTGTGACCCCAAAAAAGCAAAATAATAATAATAATAAAATAAAAAAGAAAAAGAAAAAGAAAGAAGCAAGTCTGTTTTTCTTCCCCTGACTCCCCAGAAAGGAGGGGTTAGCAGGAGCATGAACATATGAACGGAAAGAGATGCCCACTCCAAACAATGTATTTGTATACATACACACACTTTAAGATTTTTCTCATTCATTAAACCTATTTTCAGAACTTCAGGAAGAAAGTTCTGGAATTCATCCCTAGCTGTAAGAATGCGTTGCCTTTAAGAGGTAAGACAGGGACTGGGTGATAGCACAGCGGGTAGGGTGTTTGCCTTGCACTCGGCCTACCTGGGTTCGATTCCCAGCATCCCACATGGTCCCCTCAGCACCTCCAGGAGTTATTCCTGAGTGCAGAGCCAGGAGTTAACCCCTGTGCATCGCTGGGTGTGACCCAAAAAGAAAAAAAAAAATAGGTAAGACAGTATGAAGCAAGCCAATTCCGGAGTAAAAGTGACTGAATGGGTTAAAAATGAGTGAAGAAAGAGGAAAGGCAAGCCGTCAATGGTTGCTCATCATAACGGAGGGGGTAGAGATCCGACTGAGAGCCTCTAAACGCATTCATTAATAATTTGAGGAAGGAAGTGTAGCGCAAGTTTGTGTCTGATGCAATATTGTCCAAGTTACTAAACAGCATGAAGAAATGAGAGGAACTCGACATGAATTAAAAACACAGCATGCAGGCAATAAAGGGAGGGGAAGCGACTTTCCTGTAATTGTGCTGTGAGTAAATCTTATCAGTCTTCACAAACCCATATTTTCTAACCCTCTCCCATTACGGAAACATCGATGCTGCTAAAGATCTTTGCAAAGCAGATACCAGTATCTGCACGAGGATGCTGATGTTTTTCAAAGTTTCTTCAGCAGTGGAGTCATTTAGAATGGTATCAGGTGAAGGAAAAACCCAATTTCTGGTTTTCAATAAAACAGTCTGATAGCGGCTAAAGCCTGGCCCCAAAGACCGTGCTGGGAAGGAAAAAAAAAAAAGAAGTGTTGTGACTTCATGTAAAATTGTTTTTGTGTCTTTAGAAACAATTTACAAATGCAGTTCTGGATTCAGAGTGAAGTTTGTGGGAAAATGGGAAACTGGAAGACTCTGGCCTAGGTACTATGTCAAAGAAAGACAAGACCCTTTACCAGGCTTTCAATGGCAAATGATGTTATTAAAGCTTCCTGTTCCTCTTAGAACCCCTCACCCCCTTCCCCTAGGTTAATAATTATGATGGAAAAACAGAAATCACAATATTCTTTGTGAAACTCAGGGTCTCACACATGCAAGGCCTCCCTGGCTCCCCAAATGGCAATTTTCAAAAGAGGAAAAATTCCATCGCAACAGATTAAAGGAATACAGTGAGTGACTAGGATTCAATCCCTTCATCCTGGGGCTGGAGCGATAGCACAGCGGGTAGGGCGTTTGCCTTGTGTGCGGCTGACCCAGGTTCGATTCCCAGCATCCCATATGGTCCCCTGAGCACCGCCAGGAGTAATTCCTGAGCATCACCGGGTGTGACCCAAAAAGCAAAAAACAAAAACAAAAATAACCAATCCCTTCATCTAACAGATGTTTCCTGAGGGAGTTAAATCTACAAAACTGAAGGAGATCAAATATACAGGTACCGAGAAAGGCATCTAAACCACAGAGCGGTCCACCTATGATATATCTCTAGGAAAAGAATTGCATGAGGCGGAGAAT
Organism: Sorex araneus; assembly: GCF_027595985.1. Taxonomy (NCBI): domain Eukaryota; kingdom Metazoa; phylum Chordata; class Mammalia; order Eulipotyphla; family Soricidae; genus Sorex; species Sorex araneus. Next base: position 275,156,085 of record NC_073303.1, on the reverse strand, counting down.
GGACGAGGTCATTCTCAGCGGTCCAGATAAGGGAGGTGGGTCCGTCCCACCCCCACAGGCTGGGCTGAGGAATTTGAACTTTAGTCTTTAAGTGATTTCTACTCTCTGCATGCCTGGCCCTGGCGCTTCCTGGCTGGCTGAAGGGATGAATGAAACCATTGATTTTTTTTTTTTTCAAGCAGACAAGTGACAAACTCCAATTATTGCCTTAGGAAGATTCATTTACATGGTACGTAGAAGGAAGGGGAGGGCCAGGAGCCTAGTTGGTGAGAGTTCGAGTGAAGGCTAACTCTAGTATCCATTCCACTAGCTGCTTGGCCCATGGCTCTCCAGAATGACTTAACATATTGACAACGGTGTTGCAATTTGTGTTTATTAATCAAGTGAGGGCCACCAGTGGCACACACCAGCATCAGCAGTGGTAGTCATAATAACTTTTTTTTGGGGGGAAGGAGGGTTGGTTTGCCACACCTGGTGGGGCTCAGGGGACCTTATATAATGTTGGAGTTCAAGCCCAGGTCAACTGCAAGATAAGCACCTTACCTGCTGTACTATATCTCTCTGCTCCCCCTCCCCCTTTCATAATAATTGAAGAAGGAAGAGTAAGAATAGCAGTCCCATTTTCATTGTTAAAACAAACAACAACCCGGGTCCGGAAACCTTGAGTAATTTGCTCTGATGATCATACATGTGAAAGTGCTCATTTCAATCAGGTTCCAATCCAAGTCTGTATCTTGCCAGCTCAGCCCTTCATTGAAGAAAATCCTCCTCCCCCCCACCCCCCCCAGTGAGGACATGTTGACGAGACTCAAATGAGGATGGTTGGAACACGGATGAAGGCAGGGAGAGAGAGGAGACATTTCCGAGGGAGTTAGAGGATGTGGCAATTGAAAACAGGAGGGGAACTGGAGACTGGGGGGGAAAAAAAGAAAGAAAGAAAAAAAGAAGATGGGAAACAAGTTTGGGGCTTTTGTTTGAAATGATAGCAAACATCCGGGCCAGAGGTCTGTTCACTTTCTCCAACCTCGCTGCCCTCCTTTTCACACGTGTGAAGGGGTCATCTGCAGCAACCCCACCCCCAAACAGGAAGTGCTTCTTCTCAGCGATCACTATCTGCTAAGATTGTTCTTTCTGGATGTTGAGCCTTCCCTCTGTGGCTTCTCCTGCCTGGCCAACTTCTGCCTCCTTGGCTTGCTTTCAGCTGCCCCCTCAGCATCATTTCTTCTCCAAAATGCCAGTTTCCTCAGTTGAGTTCTTTTCTCCCAGGGTCGCTCCTTTCTCCGTGTCACGCCCCGCTCCAGACTAAGCTTGAGGAGGGGAGGTCTGGGCTCTCCCACCTTGATGGACACGTCGACACTGAGGCTGTGTCACTAAATCTAACCCTCACAAACTCGTTGTTACAGATGGGCAGATGCGATGCTTCTTCAGCCCTGCCCTGTGAAGTCAGTTTCTTCCTACTTAGCAACCTCAAAACCAGGAAATCAGCGCCCTCATCACATACCAGGGCATTATTCATGCCGTTTACTCACGGTAAAGAGTTTCCCGGACTGGATGGCACCGAGGGACAGTGGCCGAGGATCTGCGGCACTTGTCCAGTGTGGGAGTGGTGGCTGGTGGGTGGGGCAGAGACTTGGTTCGCCAAAAGCATCAACATTAACACTAGTGTAAACCTTGTTACCTCAGTAAAAATAAACCAAGGACAGTTCCCTTGACAGGAAGCTCGCGACTGGGCAAAAACAAAGGGTCTCATTTTCTGGGGGCCATCCACGTCTGAAGAAGCGCGCGCCTGCGGAGGGCAGGGCAGAGGGACGGACAAGTCCCTGTGAGTTCTTTGTTTCTGAAACGTGACTCCTAGTTGTGAATGAAGCCCATGTTGCAATTCAGGACGCGGTCCTTTTTCTGAGACACCTTGTGCAAGCAGTATTCTTGCTCAAAGTCTCTGGTTCGGGGGAGTGGAGAACTCGCGGATCTCATTGAGGAGGGGTCTTTAATGCACTCAGTCCCTTTGGGGGGAAAAAAGTAGCTTTGAGGTGCGTCCAACTGCAATGTTCCTTTCTCGCTTCTTTTCACGTGGAGTTCCCCTAAGCCTGAGGAGAAACGGGGGTCCGTGGGGAAGGGCGAACGGGGGTGGGGCGTCCAGTTCACAGGAGGTGGGTTGAGGGCTCCGGGAGCGCCGGAATTCCCTCAGCGGGGTTTCCAGACTGCTCAGGGCAACCACGTGGAGCTACCCGGGGCTAGCGCCAGGGCTTTTATGGGGCAACTAGGAGGAGAGCCAGGAGTCCGGTGCGCGCCTGGGCAGCCGGCACCCGAGAAGGAGGAGCGGCCGGGCGGGGGCCCGGGTGGGGTGGGGGCGGGGCCTGGCGGGGCGGGGCCGGCCGGCGGGGGCGGGGCCAGGTGGGCGGCCCGGGTGGGTGGGGGCGGGGCCTGGCGTGGCGTGGCCGGCCGGCGGGGGCGGGGCCAGGTGGGCGGCCCGGGTGGGGCGGGGGCGTGGCGTGGCGTGGTGGGGCGGGGCCAGGCGCGCGGTTCGGGTGGGGCGGGGGCGGGGCCTGGCGGGGCTGGGCGGGGCCGTCCGTCCGGGGGCGGGGCCAGGCGCGCGGCTCTCCTAGCCGGGCTGCCGCGGGGCTCCGCCTCGCCGGGCTACGCAGGCGGCGGGGCTGCGGCACGGGCCGGGCAGCACCATGGCGGCGGCGGCGCCTGCTGCGGCGGCGGCGGCGGCGGCTTCTTCCGAGGCGCCGGCGGCGACGGCGACGGGCGAGCCCGAGGCCGGAGACGAGGACTGTCGCGAGGTCCGGGTGCTGCAGAGCCTGCGGGGCAAGATCTGTAAGCGGGGTCGGCGGCGGCGGGGCGGGGCGGGCTCGCGGCGGCGGCGGCGGCGGCGGCGCTGAGGGGGCGGCGGGCGCGCGGGGGCGGAGGCGCCGAGGGGGCCCGGGCCGGGCGAGGCGCGCGCGGGGCGCCGGGGCGCGGCCGGCCGCGGGGCCGCGGGGCGGGGGGCGCGCCGGGCTTCCGGCGGGCGGGGGACTCGGGCCTGCGGCGGCCGGACACCTGCGCCGCCTCTGACAGCGGCTTCCCGGGCGCGGGTGCCCGCGCCGCCCGCGCCGCCCCTCGGCCGCCCCCGGCCGCCCCCCGCGGGCGGGCGCCAAGTTTCTGCCCCGGGTCCGAGCCTGGCCGGAGCCCCGAGCCCCGTCGGCGGGCGCGCCGGACGTTGGTTCCGAGCCTCCTTATTTTCAATGACTCCGGGGTGTCCGCGGGCCGTTGTTCCCCGCCCCCCGCCCCCACGGTGAACCGGAGGAAACGCTCTTCTCCTCCCCCCTTCTCTTGCTGCGTTCGTGAGGTTGTAGCCGTCAAAGTGCTGCGGGCTGGGGGCGAAAATCAGCGTTATTTCCTTTCATCTGCAGCCGCGGCGTGGAAGCGCGCTTCGTGTTTCCTGTAAATAGCCCTGGCTTAGGAGAAGCACTTCTTTCCCTTTACTCAGAATGAAGAAAATTGTCTGGCGTCGGCACGACTGGCCACGCGTTTCTGGCCCAGGGACCCCAGGGGCGCGGACTGGCCCCCTTTCCGGAGAGTGGTGTTCGTTGAGCTTGGATTCTCCCGTTTGGGTTTTTTTTTTTCCTCTTCCCCCCCCCCCCCTTGTCTCTTTCTCAAGTTGCTTCCCCTTTTCAAAGGCTTTTGGGGGAGTTTTAGGAAACCTCAGGAGCAGGTTAAAATTTCTCACCGCTTTATTCCCAGAAGTAGTCAGGGACTGCTAAGGGGACCGTTCTTGTAACCTGGGAAACAGTACAGTTTGTCTCTTCTCCAAATTCCGAACATTTTAAGGTACCTTCCAGGTATAAGCTTCTTTCTGCTTTTCATTTTCTGGCACTGGGTGCCAGGTACTGGTCACTGAAGCCCTCTGACCAGCTGGCCGCGGACCGTCCTGTGGAATCCCATATGCATATCTTGGAATTGAGAATTAGGGCTGGTCTTCCTGCACGTTCACCTGCTTCGTGGCAAAGATGTATGAAAAGGTTCTACTGTGAGCGAAACTTCCACCCACAAGAGAAAACACAACTTTCTTTGTCTGCCTTTAGAACTACTACCCAGACTGGCGAGATTGATGGATCGGCAGGTTGCTGGGAATGCTATTACCGCGTTCACCGTGCTTGAAATCTTCCATCTGTTATCTCCATCCACTTCATGCCTTTGGAGTTGCCCCCGTGACGGGGCAGGTCAGGGAGGAGCTGCTGTGTAAGAAGCCGGTGTCGGGAGGCTTCCCCCCATCTCTGCTCCGTTCTTTTGCCCTCTTTTTAGCTGATGTCATCCAAAGTTGGTTGACCGTGTGGCTTTCTGTTTCCCTGAAACTGGCATGTGGGTTTGACGTGGGTTTTGCAGGGGAGCTGGAGGAGTCATTAGCAGGTGCTAAAGCCACAGTAATGGGAGATGGCGGTTCTGTGGAGAGGGGGGTGATCATGCAGTTTTGCTTTTTGATCTGGGAGACTTGGACAGAGAGCTTGCTTAGTGCCTGCTTGCCTGGAGACGGCCTCACAGACTCCAGGCTGCCCCAAAGCCTCAGAGCCGGAGAATGAGAGGGCTGGAGCGCTGGAAGGAGCCTGCGAGGAAGCCTCCTTTCCCTGCACCTTTCAGCTCCACGCCCAGTTATCCCAGGGCAAAGCCAGGATGGAGGGTTTTGTCTGTCTTTCAAATTCCAGCGATTATAACCTGCAACGTTTGGTAGGAGTTTCCTTTTTCATGTCTATTAAATTGTGCATGTACTTTGTAAAGGTGGCTTGCCAGACTGAGAGACTGCAAAACCATTTTGTGGCCGCCAACTGGCATTAATAAACCCTGACAATAATTTGGGTTTGGGGTACCCCAAGTCTTGGTCATTTTAGTGAAAGACAACTCAAAGACAAGTCCTTGAGATCATGTTAGTGCCCTTGGAGATCGTGGCAGCTTCAAAGGGTCCATTTTCTTAAATCTGTTCCAGAGGTAGGGTTGATTGGTGGATGGCCGAGCCTTGTTTCGTGAACTGTTTCGATGAAGAAAACTAAGGGAGAGGGGGAGGGGCTGGAGAAATAGCATTGGACTTGCTTTGCATGTCACCAGGTGTGGCTTACATGCTTCCTGGGTGTAGCCCAGTGTCCTCTCCCCCACCTCCCTCCAACCCAGCATAAAAAGGGAAGAAACTAAGGATGTATTCCACACTGCGTCCTGTGGTCTCCACTCCTGTGCCGCGAGTGGCAGTTGCCAGGGCACCTGGAGCACATTTTCGTCCACTACCCAAATACCCCGGGTTCGATTCCTTCCTCCCTCTCGGAGAGCCCGGCAAACAACCGAGAGTATCCCGCCCACACGGCAGAGCCTGGCAAGCTCCCTGTGGCGTATTCGATATGCCAAAAACAGTCACAACAAGTCTCATAATGGAGACGTTACTGCTGCCCGCTCGAGCAAATCGATGACAGTGCTACAGTGATACCTAAATACCCGCTGCCCACCACATTTGCACAAAAGAAGGGACGGGATTGAACTTTCTCAGGCCGTAACCTTTTATTTTGCGGTGTCCTGGGTTGCTGTTTTCTGTTGAAGTTTGCTGGGAAATGTGTTGAAAGAGTTTGGACCATCTTAGGCCTGGGTTTCCCTGCTCAGGGAAGACCTGATTGATAATGGACCCCAGAGCTGAGAGTGTGTGCGAGTAGCGAGATGGTACAGTTCAAGATCTGTGGGCCGTGACCTTTCCCAGAACCCACTGGGCCTCCCTGAAGTGTTCGGACAAAGTGCGGAGGATGTGTGAGAGGACTGTGAGGGATGGAGGGACGGTCAAGTGCTTGAGTTTAGAGACGTGGACAGGACAGTCACCGGGTTTTGAATCTTTACTTCCCCAATTTTGCTAACCTCTGGGTGCCTTTGTGTTCTCTGGTGTAAATGGAGAAAGTACGAACACCTGTTTCAGGGGACTGATAGGATTAAATAAATCCTATCCGCTGATCATTTCTCCAGTGCACTCGGAACTGGGTCAGAATGGACCAAGTCTTAGAACCAGTATAGTCGGAGATAATAACTAATCTTTATCTGATATTCTCGTTCAGCTCGTGCTGGTGTTTACTGCTCTACGAAACTGATTAAAATCAGAAGACCTGTATTTTGTTAGCTGTCACTTTTTTGATTTTAGGTAACCCACTCACCTTTACACTTTGTCTTTCTTATCGTTAAAATGCAAATAGTATCAGGGCCCGAGAGGTAGTACAGTGGGAAAGGCGCTTCCGCCTTGCATGCAGCCAACCCTGGCTCAATCTCGGGCACGGCATATGGTTCCCCCCAGTCCTCCCAGGCATCCTCTCTGAGCACAGAGCCTGGAGTAGTCCCTTAGCACCTCCGGGTGTGGTCTCAAAACAAACCAAAAAAAAAAAAAAGTGGGTATAATGTTTCATTATTAGCTATTTTGTTCCCTCTGCCTGAGAGTTTCTTTCCACCCGGCCATACTGATGTGAGGGAAGGCTTCTCCCTGCTTCCAGAGCCGCTCTGTACCCAGACCAGAGTCTGCTGAAGGGCATTGCCACCCCAGCCCCGGAGAGGGGTCAGGCCTGCCGGGGCATGCACTTCCTTGTCCATTTCCTTTTACTAGTACATTTTGTAGAAATCATGTCTTTGTTTCTCCTCTTAGACCAGTATTTCCCAAAGTGGTTCATGCTTTTCTCCCCCCACCCCTCCATGAATGAGTGTGTGTGTGGTGGGGGGGCGGTAGTAGCTTCCTGTGCAATTGGGGTACTGTTTTTGTTTCTCTATTTCAAGGGGAAGATGGGGGGGGCGGTGGGGGGCGCTGAGTCACTCTTTTCTTCTGCCCGAGAGGCAGTGGGGCAGTAGGCCAGCTAAGTTTGGGATGCCCCACATCAGGCTGTGAGCTCTTGCAGGGAAGAATTCATTCAGCAGGCCCAGAGTCGGCATGGTACCCCGGGAAGAATAGCCCTTTAGAAAAAGCCCTGAAGATCTGAGATGGTAGGAAGGAAATTGTCTGGCGAATTTTACCACGAAACAAGCTAGAAGAGGATGACTTGATTCAACAGAAAACTGTCCACATCTCTGGCGGAGGAAGCTCATCCTTCCAAACTCCCCGAGCCTGCTGAGCTGCAGCTTGAGGGGCGCCAATGTTGCTGCATTAGAAAAGAGATGAGATTTTTCTGAGTGCTCTGATTACTTACTCTTCGGAGATTTGGATATTGGTTCAAGCCGGTATTCTGTAAATTTTGTTATTAATCCATGGTTCTGAACCTGGAAAAGAAAAACCTGGTGTTCTCACACATTTGATGCTTTTTTGTCATGGCATGTGTCTTAGGATAAAGCATACATCAAAACATTTTTATTCACTATGCCATAGGATTCAGACAGGCGTGAAAACGTCTCTTGGTGCTGAGGCTTTCTTATCAGCTACTAGAGCTATTTAATAAATTAATAGCAGGGAGGATTTTTAAAAGGGCTTGTTCATGCTAATAATTTGTTATTGTCAGAAATTTGAAATGAGATGATGAGTTATGTAGAGTGAAGGAAGAATCCATCTTTCAGACGGCTGGAAACAAGAGAAAGGGGTTCTTTGTCAGAGTTCACGGGCACTCTGCTAATCATTGCTCTGAGGAAGACAGGAGGTGAACCTCAATGAGTTCATAGACTTGGTTTTTTTTTTTAAACTTAGAACTCTTTGAACAGACCTAGAGACTGAGGAACTAATGTAATGAATAAAACTATCATTCTTTGAATCATAGATGCTAATCTTACTTCCTTGTTAATGTGCGGTAAGAATTGACAATATTATCAGGTCACGTGAGAAACATGAACAAAATTTTACTGAGCCATTGTTTAAGGTAGATTATTACATTGTCTGTTAAGAAATTTGTGTTATGTGTTGATCACCAAAATTTTTTAGCTAAAAGAATAGACCTTGTATTGATGCAAATGTAAGCATCAGTGAGCTATACATGACACATTTGTTACCACGAACTTAGTTCTAAGAATATCGCTTAATGCCAGGATGACTTTATTGAAATTCTTTAACTTGGTTGAGTTCCCATTTTCCTACTCGTAAAATAAGATATTTGACATCCCTTCAAGCGCTGTCTTTGATTACTGCTTCTCTATTTTTAGCGGGGGCGAGGGGGTAGGTGTGTAGGGGCTCCTGAGCAGTGCAGGGGTCTGGGAGCCCCTCCCTGTCAGTGCTTGTGTCTAGCATTGTGGTGCCTTGAGGGGAGCCGTAAGGTGCCAGGGATTGGACGCAGGGCCTCTCGCACGCCTGGCTGTCCTCTGTGCCATCTCCTCGCAGCCTTCCTGCTTTTAACCTGGAATCATCTGCTGTAAGACAGCGCCTCAGAGGGCTGGAGTGATAGCACAGTGGGTAGGGCGTTTGCCTTGCACACGGCCGACCCAGGTTCAAATCCCAGCATCCCATATGGTCCCCTGAGCATCGCCAGGAGTAATTCCTGAGTGCAGAGCCAGGAGTAACCCCTGTGCATCGCCGGGTGTGACCCAAAAACCAAAAAAAAAAAAAAAAAAAAAGACAGCGCCTCAGAATGTTTACATCTTAATGCATACATGTATTTTTAAGACGTGTATACCTAATTTTAATGTGAGTCATTCTTTTTTAAAATATCAAAGATAACCTTTATATACCTGTATTGCAACAGAGAGAGAGAGAGAGAGAGAGAGCGGGCGAGGGAGGGCAAGAGAGCGAGCTATAGAAGCAGGCTGGGGTGAGTGGGGCAAGGAGGAAAACTGGGGACATTGGTAGTGAGAAATGTGCCCTGGTGAAGGGACAGTGTTGGAACATTGTATGACGGAAACCTAATCATGAACAACTTTATATTTATCTCATGGTGATTCAGTTAAAAGAAAAAATCAAAGATTGTTCAAACCCTAAAAATGCTTTTCTTTCCTGTGACCATTAAATTCTTAAGCAGTACATGATAGATAACCCAGTTTCTCTTAGGCCTTCAGTCCACGAGCATATATATTGGAACTTAGCATAAACTAAGCTGTGAAAGGAAGAAAAATGTCTTTACTAGTTTCTCCTAAAACCCCCACTAGGCAGTAATTGCCTTTAGACACCTGTATGTGTGAAGAAGTCTGGAACAGGCCTTCTGAAACTTCGTATGCTTGTGGCTCTTTTTCACCGGAGAAGTTTTTACTCGGCCCCAGGTATGTAGGTTTATAAAATAGGTATACATATCAAATATTCACGGGCAATCAGTCACAAGTGGATTCACTTTAAAGCCAAGTTCTAAGAAGTTACATAAAACTCCATATGGGGTCATGGCCCAAGCAGTTTAAGACGCTGACGTTTAGGGGTGCAGAGCCGGGAGGTAAAGTGTCTACCTTGTTCTGTCCCCTCGTTTTACAGATGAAGTTCACACCGCGGATGCCTGGGGCCATGCAGTTCAGTGGCCTCATGGATTCAGTTCATACTAAAGGTTCCTTCACCCACATCTGTGAACTATCCAGAAGTAATAAAATATTCCGCTGCCACCTGCACACCCTCATCTGTTCGTTCAGTGCTCTGTGATTCGGGAGATTTGGGGGGTGCGGGGGGAATGAAACTAGGAGAGTGGCCTTAGTGGAGATCCGGCCAGCTCCCTCCTGTTTGTGTCAGTCTGTAACTCAGCTGATTTTAGTCTTGACTGCTTATCAGTGTCAGCTGTGAACTTAAAAAATACTGTTATGTCTGGGCTCTGCCGGAAGCCAGTGGTGAGAGGCCCCCGAAACTGCAGCTGGCACTACTTGGGGCCCATGCAGTGCTGGGGATTGAATTGGGGGCCTCGTGCAAGCCCAGCCTGCACTCCAGCCTGTGGAACCTATGTTTTTTCTTTTGTACACTCAGCGGTCTTGGTTTTAAATATATATATGTGTGTATATATACATATATATATATTATAGCACTGTCTGCACTGTCGTCCTGTTGTTCATCGATTTGCTCAAGCGGGCACCAGTAACGTCTCCATTGTGAGACTTGTTACTGCTTTTGGTATATCGATTACGCCACGGGGAGCTTGCCAGGCTGTGCCGTGTGGGCGGGATAGTCTCGGTAGCTTGCTGGTAGCTCTTTTTTTCTTTTCTCTCTTCGGGTCACACCCAGCGATGCTCCTGGGCTTTTCGAGAGGAATGGAGGAATCAAACCTGGGCTGGCCACGTGCAAGGCAGACGCCCTACCCGCTGTGCTATCGTTCCAGTCCGATGTATATATTTTATATATATATACATATATATAGGAAATTGGGAGCACCCTCACTTAAAAATATGAATAGACTTCACAATAATTCGTCTTGCTAGACTGGAGTTTCTTTAACCTATTCCCTATTATTGTTTAAGGTTGTTTCCAATATTTGTCATTACAAAGATTATGTAAGTAACCTTGTGTCTGTTTTTTTAATATGAGTATGGATATCTATATGTAGGATAAATTTTTAGATGCTAAATTGATGGTATGTTGTCTTTTATTTTGGAATGGCAAAAAATTGCTTTTTATAGAAGTGATGGCAGTTTCCCACCAGCAGTATATGAATGCCTGTTTCCCAACACCCACATAGTGTGTATTTTAAAATTTCTTGATCTTTATAGGTCTTGGAGATGAAAAAGAAACATCTTAATTTATAGTTTTAATTTTGTACTTCTTCTAAATAAAGACTGAACGTCTCTTCATATTTTTAAGTTATTTTTATTCGTGTTTGTGTGTGTATGAGATAGAGAGAGAGAGAGAGAGAGAGAGAGAGAGAGAGAGAGAGAGAGAGAGAGAGCGCTTGTCTATTTTATTCCCTTTGTCCTTTTTTCCCACTGAATTACCAGTCTTATGATTTGTGGGAATACTTGAATTCAGTAAGGAAGTTCACTGTTCTTTTCATGAAAAGATTTTTTAAAGTTTAGATATTTTGGCTGATGCCTGTGTTTCTTGAGAAGTTGATTGTTTGACACATGAGGGCAATCAGTTGTTGGTTTTATCTGCTTATATGTTTGGTTCAGTATAGAGATGGAAAAAGAACCAATGAAAAGATAAGTGAAGACTTAAAATCAGGAATTAAAGACAAACAAGATTGAGAGCTGATCTTTGCAGACTATTTTAACAGAAAATAAAACAGGACAATTTTTTTTTTTTTATGTCAGACCCTGATTTAAAGCTCCTTATGCACACTGATTTGCTTCTCACGGTAACTCTCTACATAGTTATTACCCACATTTTAAGCAGACTCAAAGTGACTGCACTAAGGAATTTGGCCAGGATCAGACAAGCGAGTATAGTTCAGACTGTTGACCAGTGCTCCACTTCTTGCTCGTGATCCTAAACCACTGCACCGTGTTGCCTCTCTGCCTCTCTGCATATCAGAACGCTTCTAAAAATTTATGCAAAAGGGTAGTAAGTTGAGACCAAGTATCATGACGTGAAGACCTAAGTAAGCTTTGCATGTAATCCTGAAATAATCAGCTCAGCTCTTTTTTTTCTTTTCTCTCTTCGGGTCACACCCAGTGATGCTCCTGGCTCTTCGCTCAGGAATTACTCCTGGTGGTGCTGGGGGACCATATGGGATGCCGGGGATCTAACCTGGGTTCAAGCAAACGCCCTACACCACTGTACTATTGCTCCAGCCCTTACAATTTTTTTATGCCAACATTAAATTGTATTGTACAACAATTTCACTGGAAAAGGGTAAATAAGATACTTTGCTTAAAATAAAAAACAGACCAGACTTCATAAGGAAAATTTTGAGTAATAAAGAATATGACTATATATTTCACAGAAGGGTGATACAAAGAATTAGTCAACATAAGAGAATACTTGTGGGGTTGAATAGAAATCAGGGAAATAACATTTTTTTTAAAAAGTCATAGTGTGAAAAAAATAAAATAAAAATGTCAGTGTGAATGGGGTTTAGGGCTTGTTTTGCGGCAGATGTGTACATGTAAGAGAATACTTGTAGGGTTGAATAGGTCGGGGAAATAATTTTTTTTAAAAAAAGTCATAGTGTGAATGGGGTTTAGGGATTGTTGAGGGCCAGCATCTGCCCTGCAAACATGAGGCTGAGGGTTTGATCCCTGGACCATATGGCCTGAACCTCATCCCCAGTCCCTGCCCTTTGGGACCCCCTGGCACCGCACAAAGACATGCGGGCCGCAGTCAAGTGTGCCACCTCCGTCAGCACTGTACACAAGATGTGTGACCCCAGCCTGACTGAGCACCACACCACAAGTGTGAGAAGCACAGCCAAGAGTGTATGTGTGGGTGGAGGGGGGATGCAGGGGGGAGGCAGTCATTGCAGCAAGGAGAAGGAAGGGAAAGATAAAAACATTTCAGTCGCCAGTGTGTGAACAAAGCTTGTTAATTTCAGTGCTTGTTTCCTTCGGATTTAGAGAGCAGGTATTTTCCTCACTGTTGGAGTAACAGCATTCAGCGTTTAATTTCTGCAGTCTATTTATGTATTGTCTGTTTAAAAAAAGAAGTGACTTATAAAAGAATTTGTCACTGTATTAGTTTGAAGATGTAAGAGGTTCTCTTAATTTGTGTTGCCAGAATGTCCTGTCTGGGATCAGAAGTGGGGGGGGGTGGTGGGTAAATAAAATTTCGGGTTAGATATAATGCATGCTGTTCTGTCAAGTGTTGGGGATATTTTTATTCTGACATAATTGCAAAGAAATATCAAATAGTGAAGGAATTTTCCTTCTAAAGAAATGTTTCAAGGGGCTGGAGCAATAGCACAGCAAGTAGGGCCTTTGCCTTGCACGTGGCCGACCCAGGTTCGATTCCCAGCATCCCATAGGGTCCCCCGAGCACCGCCAGGAGTAATTCCTGAGTGCAGAGCCAGGAGTCAGCCCTGAGCATTGCCGGGTGTGACCCAAAAAGAAAAAAAAAGAAATGTTTTAAGAGAAATGTGGTAAAAATGTTGATTTGTCCTTTAAAATATTGTGACACTTGGGACTGCAGTGAGAACACAGAGGTTAAGGCACTTGCCCTGCTGTGTCTGCAGTTTCAGTGGTTTGAATCCCAGCATTACATCCAATTCCGTGAAGCGCCAGGTGTGAGGCAAAAAGCAAACCAGCATATGCCGTAATATCTGTGTGTGTGGTGCAGAACTCAGAGTTTTGAAGTTGGATAGTTTGGTTTTATTTTTATATATATATATATATATATATATATATATATTTTTTTTTTTTTGCTTTTTGGGTCACACCCAGCGATGCTCAGGGGTTACTCCTGGCTTTGCACTCAGGAACTACTCCTGGCGGTGCTTGGGGGACCATATGGGATGCCGGGGATTGAACCCGGGTCGGCCGCGTGCAAGGCAAACGCCCTACCCGCTGTGCTATCGCTCCGGCCCCTTTTTTATATATTTTTTAATTTTTTTGGTTTTTGGGTCACTCCCGACGATGCACAGGGGTTACTCCTGGCTCTTCACTCAGGAATTACCTCTGGCGGTGCTCAGGGGACCATATGGGATGCTGGGATTTGAACCCGGGTCGGCCGCGCGCAAGGCAAACGCCCTACCCGCTGTGCTATCGCTCCAGCCCCGATAGTGTGGTTTTATATGAAATCTTAGTGGGCAGGGGAAAGTGAGCACTAACACATACCCAGGCACTGTGTTTGGGTGCTATGTAAATTAATGTCATTTAATCCTCGTTCCTGAAGAGTCTTACTACTCCTGTCTTAGGAAAGACCCATCCGATTATTTACTCAGGTTTCTCTTTGCTGAGTAAGCCACCTGTTAGATGGTATATTGGAAGGGACACGGGGCACTTTGATTTTTATTAAGAAGCTGATAATTATCCATAAATCACTCATGGTCTCACATAATGCTGTGTCAACAAAATTGCCAGGTTGGAATACTGTGAAAATTTATCTTTAGTGTTGTTGACCCAAAAAAACAGGTTTGCGCTTATGATTGATTCTACTGAAAAATCCACAGACAGACAGACAGACAGACACACACACACACACACACACACACACAGTGGTACACTTCTTTAGATCTTGTGCATTTTATGTTTTTAAATCACTCCCTAGTGATGAGTCCCATTGGGGGTGGGCTAGACTCTGTACTGCTCTCGGGAAATCACATGCGGGCCCAGTGGTGGCCTATCTGTGGGGCTCGTCGTTTGAGCCCCCGTCCGGCGCTGGTTCCTGCCTCTGCTCGCCACACCAGGCACGCCTCACTGGCTCAAGGCTGAGCTCAACTTCGTGTAGATGGAGAAACCAGTGTCCTGTGCCAGGAGTGCTTCCTGTCACTTGTGCTTCAGGGTTTGGTGTGCCACTGAGAAGGGGGATGTAGGGTGCTTATGGTAAAAGCATATGTTGAAAAACTGCACACGTTAAAAAACTGTAGCCGGAAGTGGGCAAGGCAAACCACAGGAAGATCCTGCCCGCAAGTTCGTGACGTCTCTCTTAAGCCCATGGACGCTTCCTGGCAGCACCTTGCGAAACTTGCCTTTTCACGTACTGTAGTTTCCTAACTTCTCGCTGTAGACCAGGCTTCGGGCAGAGGTGGTTAATGTGATAGCAGGATAGGTCGTTGTAATCATCATGCGCATGGCCGGTGGGAAGCAGCTGGCCTCTAATTATATCCTGGAGTGCGGAGATCTCTGAGAGGGTTAATTTGGAAGTCTTGTTGTAGCCTTGATTTGACATCTTTCCGAGAAAGGCGCTTAATAGGTTGTTCAGGTTTTATCGTTTCGTTGTGTTGAACAGCGCTGTCGCCAGCTAGGGGTGCTTGTGACCAAGGCCTTGCGGTGCCAGGGATCAGACCTGGCATGCTTTCTGCCGAGTTCACTCCCTAGTCCTGGTGTGATAACCATGAAATGGTTCTGTGCTCACAGAATTTAGGTTAATTGTTGAAACGGTTCTGACTTCCTGGAGCCCTTTGTCCATTCAGGTGCTTGCTTAGTGGTATTGCTTTGTTTTTCTGCCTCTTGTTAATCGCTGCTCCAGTTTTCCTTGATGAGCCTGGATTAACGAGACTCAGTTATTCCCCGTATCTCTAACCTTTGGGGCCCAGAGAAGTCTCCAGGTCTGTTTTCAGGCAGAAATGTGTATCTGAAGAATCATCTAATGTGTTGATTTTTAAAATCACCAGTGTAATCTTAAAGGTTTGTAGAATCTTGTATTACTGTTGTTAGTTTTTTTTGTTTGTTTGTTTGTTTTCGGATTTGAGCCATCTCTGGCAGTGCCTCGGGCTTTGGTGGACCATGTGGTACCAGGGGTGGAACCCAGGAACCCTGCATGCAAAGTCTGTGCTCCAGCCCTTGAGTTTACGCCTCAGCCCTGTGGATTGTTGTTTTTTTTTTTTTTTAAAAAGAACATATATCATCACTGTGTTTTTTACCAGTCAGTTATTGAATCCTGATCGTTTCTGCGTTAGAAATGAATATCAAATGGTTGTAGATAATATTACATATTGAGAGCATGCTCATTTACCAGCATTTTCTCTCACCTCAGCATCTTCCTCTTTAAGCTTGTAATAGTAGTTTTCCTAATCATATAAAGTGGCTGTGGAAATAGAGGTTGTCTTAGTGTACTTTGTGAGTGTGCATACACTCTTAGTGTGGACTGAAACATGATGAATAGTAATAGTGTAATTACAGTTTTGGTGATGATTTTTGTTTGTTTTGTTATTGTTTTTGTTTTTGAGCATCGTTAGTGCTTGGGACTGACTTCTTGCTCTGTGGAAAGGGATCACTCCTGGCAGCGCCTGGGGGACCCCATGGGATGCTGGAGATTAAACCCAGGTCTGCCTGTGCAAGGCAAGCACCCTCCCCACTGTACTATTGCCCTGACCTCTTAGATGGATCTTGAAATATATATCCAGTTCCTGGAGTGTTCATCATGTGGTCATGTGTAGCTGTGCCTCAGAACGTTCGCAGCCATTGTTGCTATCCCCTTTTAAAGTCTGAAATGTGGGGCTGGAGCAGTAGCACAGCGGGTAGGGCGTTTGCCTTGCACGAGGCTGACCCGGATTCGAATCCCAGCATCCCATATGGTCCCCCTGAGCACCGCCAGGGGTGATTCCTGAGTGCATGAGCCAGGAGTGACCCCTGTGCATCGTCGGTGTGTCCCAAAAAGCAAAAAAATAAAAAATAAAGTTTGAAATGTGCTTGGGAACCTTTGGGCTGTGGGGAACCTAGAAGGTTAATGATTAAGGACCGCAGACTACAGTCCACGGAGACCACAGAGATCAGGTGGGTCGCAGAGCTGGCTAGAGGCTGATGAGATTGAGACGGGCTATGTCCAGATCAGGGATGTAGTTCTGTGGTGAGAGCACCCACCTCTCAAACGTGAGGCTCTGCCTCGGTTTCCTGGCACCGGAAAAGAAAAAAACTATTGGGCTTTTGTGTCTCCACAGCAGTTTTTAACAGATTGGGGGGGATGCTTTTATTTTTTGTTTGCTTACACAAGGTTTCCATGGTGTGCTCAGTGTTTTGTTTTTTTCCTTCTGGAGAGGGGGTCGAGACCAAGAAAGTTTGGGGATCTCTGGTCTATAGTTTCTACCTGAAAGTATGTTATAAGATATTAAATCGGACATACACACTTTTCTTTGAGCCACACCTGGTGATGCCCCAGGACTTATCCCTAACTCTGTGCTCAGGAGTCACTCCCTGCAGTGCTCAGAGAACATGTGGGGATGCCAGAGATCGAACCCAGGCTGGCTGCATGCAAGGCCAGTGCCTTATCTGCTGTACTGCCTCTCCAGCCGCTATTTATTTTTAACTCTTCCAAACCAACAACGGTGAGGCCAGGGGTGTGGCTCCAAAGGCAGAGATCATCTGTGCCTGTATTTGGTCTGTGGTACCGCAGGGCACCCGAGCACTTGTCAGGTGTGGCTCCTACAACAGTTGGGACCCTCCCCAAATGTTACAGCAAACAATATATCTTTGGTTAGCTGACATCCCTGCCCCCACTCCCGCTTTGTAACCTCAGGTACAGTCCGATTCCCTCAGCTTAAGTAGAGTGAGAGAGTGGCCAGGTGCTTCCCCGGGCATTCACTGTAAATGTATTACTTCTGTAATAAAAACCTCATTTAAAAAAATGAGCTCCGTGGGTGTACCCAGTTATAAAATTACAGATTATCTTTAGTCCGGACTGTATGGGTGGGGTGAGAGAATTGTGTACAGATATAATTTTCAGGAATCTCTGACAAGGAAGGGCACCAATAATTACTCTCTGCTGGTGCATGCTCGCCTCTGAACACTGTTGCTTTACCTCAGGTTGTTCTTGCAACAGTCCCGCAGGGTTAGCGGCACCACTTCTCCTGTAGGAAGTTGAAGCCAAGGACAGAAAGATGGGAAGTATATACCTGAGACCGAGATGATTGGTCTCCAGAGCGAATTCATTGAGCTTGAAGGTATTGATTTTCAGTTTTAGGTACACCTTTTATGTTACTGCAAAAATTGAAATTAAACTTTGCAAAGAAATTTGGAAGACCTTTTATCTTGCCATTTGCATCTTCTTATGAATAATTAGATGGAATAATAACATTTAGAATTTACTGTAGGGGCTGGAGTGATAGCACAGTGGGTAGGGCATTTGCCTTCCATGCAGCAGACCTGGGTTCGATTCCCAGCATCCCATATGGTCCCCCGAGTTCCGCCAAGAGTAATTCCTGAGTGCAGAGCCAGGAGTAAACACTGTGCATTGCCGGGTGTGACCCAAAAAGCAAGTAAATAAATAATGAAATTTACTCTAAACAACACCAACGTCTATTATATTTTTACATGATATTTGGTTTCTTCACTCCATTTGTTGGTGACTATAAATGCTCGAGTTCGCGTATTTAGTGTCACTTAGATTCTGTGAATTCCATCTTTATTATTTAGCTTCCATTTTTCTTTTCCTCCCATTGCCATTTAATTGCCTTAGTTTAGGTCCTGTAACTGTCAGAATAATCTTTCTGTACCTTGGTTCTGAAGCTCTGAGTGACCCTTCTTGAAGCCCACTGGATAAACTTAAGACCCGTAGCTTGGCATTCAGTTTCTCTGCTTGAGGCCAGTCCTCCCTCACTGTCTCGGCCCTTCTCAGACCCCTTTTATACTTCGCCAGTTTGTACTATTTCTTACCTCCATCATTTCTTCACAATGTGCCTTTCTTCTGGAATATTATCCGGCCCTTGTTTCTATGCTTTGAAAAATTGTTCGGAATTGTTTTATGAAGCTCAAGTGAAGTGGTGTGTATGAAGTCCCTATAAATCATTTGCTGTGTGTAGGTTTTGTAGGGACTTCCTCAGTAAATTGTAGGTATTATTATGTTTGGTCTTTTTTCTCACCCTCTTTAAAAATGATATTCTTGTCCAGGACTTTGGTCCTTCACAACTTTTTTGGGGGGTTGATCTCACAAGGATTTTTGGTGTCTAACCCCGAATCTTAGGTATTTGGTATAGAAAGGGGTCTCTCTGGTCTCTTAGGATGTCCTAAATTTCAGGAAGGGGACTGCCTGTCACTTTCTCGAACTCTTGCTGTGCAGAGTTTGGGAGTGGAAAAGAAGTGGTCGGGGGTGGCTCAAATCCCTGCCGCCTTATGCCCCCGTCATCTCAGGACTGGCCACCATACAGAGTGCTTCCCCACCGTAAAGGACGAAAACCCAAAAAACCCGAGCTGAATGGGATGACGACAGCTTTTGGAATCTGATTTTTGTCCAGCCGTGTTTTATTTTATTCTGTTTTGTTGCTCTTCCAGCTAGAAAAGGGATTACTCTGCTCTTTGGGAAAAGGTCTAGGACTGTCTGCGAGCACCCGGCTCCTGGGTAATCGCCTCTTACTCCCCCGGCCAAGGTCTCTTTCAGGAGGACCTGTGGAAACAAACCCCAACCTGTGAATGAAGATGGCCAGGCATGTCTCCCACACGTCCACAGAGCTTCTGCGCGCCACAGCATGTCTGAAAGCATCACACTAGAATCTCTCTCTCCCGTGCAGTCTTATTCCCCAGGCCAAGGGTTAGATCTTGGGACACCTGAGTCTTAGTACCAGTCAGATTTTTTTTTTTTTTTTTGCTTTTTGGTCACACCCGGGGATGCACAGGGCTCACTCCTGGCTCATGCACTCAGGAATTACCCCTGGCGGTGCTCAGGGGACCATATGGGATGCTGGGATTCGAACCCGGGTCGGCCGCGTGCGAGACAAACGCCCTACCCGCTGTGCTACCGCTCCAGCCCCACCAGTCAGATTCATGTGGTAGGAGCTGGACTTTGTTTTGTTAAGCTGACTGACTTCTCAGTTTTGATTCAGAGTAATGTTTTTCTGCTTGGTCTAAATTGCTTACCTTTTTGCCAATGGCTAAGGCCGATTCTGATTTCTAGAAAATGTTTATTTACCCATCTTCAGCAACTTAGGCCCCTGTTACCTTCTTTAATGGAACCTCTCCCATAGCCATTTCCTGTGTCATTCCAGCCTGACACCCACACCATTTGTTTTTACTTCCTTATTTATTGTTTGTCTCTCCGGCTGGCTTAGCTCACGGGAATTACATACAGACTTTGGCTTTTCTATTTTATTCCTCATTTCTTGGAACTCAGTAAATACTTGCATTTCAGATATTGATGTGAATTTTAGCGTTGGTTTGTTTATCTTCAGGATATTTCTGTATTAACAGTGTGAAACTTCTTACGTTTAATGCTTTTGGTAGCTGTGCAAGAAAACTTATTTTTTAACTCTTGGAGTTTAGATCAGCTTCTATCAACTGAGAGAAAGCTTATATTCATCTTTATAATTTGCGATGTGTTTATTTATAGTTAACGTTTTAAACACACACACATATATGTATTCAGTAGATACTTTCCTTTCATAAGCTGAGCATGGACAGGTTGGTCCTTTACCTCAAGAAATGTGTGGTTCAATGATGAGAAATCCAGCCCTCGAGCGCGCTGCTTCCTTTCCATCTTGACTCAAGATGAGGGGAACAGGGTAGTTCATCCTTCGCCGCCTCCTTCTTTTCTCAGTGGGCTTCGCAGTCCTTCGGCTTTCTCAGTGCCGCGTCTTGCTCCCGAGTGTGAGCTCTGTGGCAGGCAGGTGTGCTTGCACCCCGGGATGTGTGTGTGCGTCTGGGAGGCCGGGAGACGTTGGCGTACACACACCGCTCTCCTCCCGCATCTCCAGGATGCCTAGACACAAGCTCTTAGTTTTCATGGACCCTGTTTCTCTCCCCTGCCCACGTTCAGAATGCCTGGAGTCCTGTCTCAGAATCCATGCGCCCCGAGACCCCCTTCTCTCTGAACTGCCTCTGAGCTCCTCTCCTGCTGGCATCCTTCCCCTTTTTGCAGAGATTATTTGAGAACAGGTTAGATCATGCCCTTCTTCTCAAAATCTTTTCTCAAATTTCTCTCTTCACCAAGAAGGACAACAACAATCCGAAGACTTGATATTGGTTTTAAAAAACCCCATTTATCCTGTCTCCTTCCCCCTCCTACCTCATGGCTTACTCTTTGTTCCCTTTCGCTCTGCTTGTACTTTTTTTGGGGGGAGGGGGTGTTATTTTTGGGCCACGCTTGGCAGTGCTCAGGGCTTACTCCTGGTTTTGTGCTCTGTGGTGCTTGGGTGATCAAGTTGGGTGCTGGGATTGAACCCGGGTCTGCCACGTGCAAGGCAGATGTCCTGCCCGCTGTGCAGTCTCTCCAGCCCCTGTACTTATGCTGTTTCAGTCGCGCCCGCGGGTAGCTGCTAAGCGCGTTCCCTCATTGTCCCTCTTCTCCTGTCTGCTCTTAGAGAGAGGCCTTCGCAGCCACCCTCTGTGAAACACTGTCGCTCTCTTTCCTCTCCACCCTCCGGGCCTCACCCTCCCTACCTCTTCACCCTATTTTGTGTTCTTCCATGGTAATCAATATTTGTTTTTTCCATGGCTATACATAGGGACTTAGTACTGTAGCGTTTCTGCTGTTTGCCTTTCCTGCCTAGACTGTACGGTGGCTTCCGGTGCAGAGACCCATTTTCCTATATGGTTATATGTCCCTACCTTGTTGGAGGTACTTAATAAATGAAATCAGGTAGGCTTGGGTTACTTTAGAAGCACTTGTAGGATGTAGTAGAAAACTAGAGGCAAGAGTGGAGT
This sequence comes from Sorex araneus, assembly GCF_027595985.1. NCBI lineage: Eukaryota > Metazoa > Chordata > Mammalia > Eulipotyphla > Soricidae > Sorex > Sorex araneus. Next base: position 275,135,061 of record NC_073303.1, on the reverse strand, counting down.
GGCTTCTAGAAATGGGGGAAGACTGCAAAAAAAGGTGCCCTGAAGCAGAGCTTTTTGGGGTGCGGGGCTGCGGGGGAGGTGAGGGGAAGCAGGTGAGGACATTTCTATACAGCAAAAATAGCGTTGTGGACACAGACCCGAGAGAACAGAGTGTTCAGGGAACCCAGAGTACAGCACTGCTGGAGCATGACCTGAGGGAGGGTAAAGATTAAGTGACTGAGGCTGAGTGTGGAGGAGAGGGTGCCAGGTCACGAAGGCTTTGTATGCCACGCGAAGCGAGCTTGAGATTTTATCCTACAGGCTGAGCGATGGTAGGCATGGCGGAGCTGCTGCAGATGCCTGAGCAAGGTGTGAGCTCTCGCTCGCATCTCTGTCTGGAGCCGCGCCTGAGGAATGGGGTCACAGCTGAACACTGCATTGGCCTTAAGAGATGGCTCTTGTTGCCAGGGAAGTGTGACGCCAGTTCCTACCACAGGAATGGGCAAGAGGCAAGTTCACGAGGAGATAAAACTGTGTGTAGGATGAAGGTCTTCTTGGCACACTTGTAGTTCATTTTTGATGGAGAAGAAATGCCCATCTCTGAAAATCCTAGTTGTAGACATTTCCCCCCCACCCCGTGTGTAGTTGATAATGTTATAAGCCCTCGTGAAGACTAGCAAAGTTCTGAGGAATTACTAATCCAACAGGAAGTGGTTGATGGCTGTCGCCTTTCTTCCTAGAACAGTGGTTTTAACAACTCTGTGCCTCTTGAACTGGACCCCTTGTTGAAGGGAGTAGTCACAGTCTTTATTTTTATTTGTTTATTTATTTTGCTTTTTTGGGTCTCACCAGGCGATACACAGGCGTTACTCCTGGCGGTGCTCAGGGGACCATATGGGATGCTGGAATTCGAACCCGGGTTGGCCATGTGCAAGGCAAATGCCCTACCCGCTATGTTATTGCTTCAGCCCTGGAGTAGTGACAGTCTTCAACAGAACCCCTGCGGCTGGATGTGGGGCCCTACAGCTAGCTGTGAGGCCAATCCAGTTACCTCTCTGGAACAAATTGCTGCCATTGCAGATTGCTGTACTCTGTTGTGATATTTTTTTAAAGGAGACAAAAAGTCTTCAAGGCGCAGAGAGACAGTACAGCAGATAAGGCCTTGCATGTGGCTGCTCTGGGTTTGATCCTCAGCACCACCTATGGCCCCTGGGCCCCCCAGAGTGCCGCCTGCGCAGAGCAGAGCGCCAGGGGAAGCCCTGAGCACCACTGGGTGGAGCCCAAAAACCAAAACCAAAACATACTCAGGTGTTGCCACAGTTAATGAAATGTTTCCCTTGAAATCAGGTTGGACAGATTTAAAGATCCATTCATCTCCATTTCACAAGTTGAAGTATTTACCTTGTGTGTTGTGCTGTGTAGTTCACTGAGAGAGCAATAAAAGTAATTTTTAGTGTCAGATTGCTTTATATAATTTCTCAGTCTACACTCCATCCCAAAACCCACATCCAGCTGACAGGTATTGCAAACTCTGATGACCATTAATGTGAAGTGGAATTTTGTTAATTGTTAGAAATTTTTCAAATTGTTAGAAAGTAATTGGGGGTGAGGGATGGCTGGGGTTTAGTTACAGAATCAACTATTGTTTAAACAAAGAGATTTAATTAGGATTTTTTAAGTGTTTTATAGACTCTAGAGAGGAGTGTAGAAACGGACTTTTGACTTTCAGGACTTCTGATTTGAAAGCCCCATTTTGCAGTGGGACTAAGGGAGGTTTAGAAGTTTCTTGAGATCAGAAGCGCTCCAGCCTTTCAAATGCATCGTTAGCATTTTGTTGTAAGCCGTAATGTAGACTAGAAAAGTTGTCCGCGAGTGCCAGTTACTCAGCCGAGTTGGAAAGCTGTAATTTTTAACTCTCATCTTAGGCCTCGCCACCTCTGCGTTACCAGCTATCTTGCCTCTGTTAGCAAACGGCCCCCGCGTTTATCAGTAGGCTGCGGCGGCTGCTGCTGCTCCCAGCGCAGAGCCTTGCCTGCCACAGACCGTGACAGCGGGACTCTTGGTGTCCCTCATCGCATCAGTGAAACCGGGGGCCCGATACAGGAACTTGTGCCAGTGCTGCTCTAGGTTTAGTTTTGTCCAGTGTACTTGCTCACATATATTCTGTAATAATTAGAAAGAGTCTCTCCACAGAAATGCACACGCAAGACGAGATCAAAAGACAAGAATTCTCCTGTCGGGGCTGGAGAGATAGCACTGCGGGTAGGGCGTTTGCCTTGCACGCGGCCGACCCGGGTTCAAATCCCAGCATCCCATATGGTCCCCTGAGCACGGCCAGGGGTGGTTCCTGAGTGCAGAGCCAGGAGTAACCCCTGTGCATCGCTAGGTGTGACCCAAAAAGCAAAAAAAAAAAAAAAAATTCTCCTGTCTTTTTGTATAGCTTGATGTACAGTGTGTGCTGTTACAGTAACCTCCTTCTGCTCAGAGATTATAATGGGTACATTATTTTTGTTACCCCTTCACTTATTTCTTCATTTTTGCATTTTTTTAAATAAACGTCATTATTTTGGTCAGTGCTGCTTATAAAGTCTCAAGTAATCTCTCCTGTTGTGTGAATTATAGTTTATAATCCCGATGGTTGATTTAATTAACATTTGTGTGATGAGCAGAGCATTGATTACAGGAATTCACTTTCAATATAATTTATTTTAACATTAAAGATAGTACAGGATGTGATGATTTTTCTTATAGACATGGTAGGGCATATTTCTGTTACATAGAACTAAATTTATTCTAGTTAGATATCTGATAATTATTGGCATCTGCATATGAAATAATCCCATTGACTCCATGCTAAAAAGTAGTAGGTTATGTGTTCACTTCACTGTCCACTAGTATAGTTTTTTCACACTGCGTTATATAAGTGAAACAAGAACATGTTCAAAGGTAGGGATTTGCTGTTACAAATTCTCCTGGACTGGAGCGATAGCACACCGGGGAGGGCATTTGCGTTGCACTCGGCCAACCCGTGTTCAATTCCTCTGTCCCTCTCGGAGAGCCCGACAAGCTACGGAGAGTATCCCGCCCACACGGCAGAGCCTAGTAAGCTACCTATGGTGTATTCGATATGCCAAAAACAATAACAACAAGTCTCAATGGAGATGTTACTGGTGTCTGCTTAAGCAAATCACTGAACAATGGGATAACAGTGCTACAGTGCTTGTTAAATATGGGGCATATTTCTTATGCCGAAATCATACTTATTTACATTCCAGGTCCTGTAAAGTAACTTAGTTGTATGTGGGGTCTGCTTTAAAAAAATTTTTTTTAAATATCTCCTCTGGATTATACACAAAGGAGGTATCAGAATATGAGAGATAGAGAAGAGAGATTCAGAAAGAATGAATGTGGGGTTGCTATGCAGTACCTTGGAAGGAGGTGTAGGGAGGAGAAGGGGAGAGAGCGCGCGGGTCATGGAGGAGACTGACTCAGAGGCCAGACATCTGGTCTTTGGAGGAAGAAGAGAAAGGATGGACACAAGTTCAAATGCATATATATTATTTCCCGGTTAGACAACTGATTTATTTGTAAAGGCCAGCCCATCTTAGGCAACTTTTGGATCATTTAAAATGTTAGATTCCTTGGTTCTGACTCAAGATGCACATAAATATGTTTACTCTGATCAACTCAGTGACAAACATAATAACAAAGAGTATCTTGCTGGTGCCTTCCCATTAATTTTCTTCATTTAAAAACAAACAAAAACCAAAAACATGTTTATTGTTGAGTTTTTAGTAGATCGTATCAAATTTTGTATTAAGTTCTTAAAATGTACTGACTGAATTGCTTCAAGTGTTCTTTTTGTTTTGTTTTTGTGTTTTTACCACACCTGGCTGTGCTCAGAGCTTACTCCTGGCTCTCTGCTCTCAGGACTTCATGTGTCACTGGGAATCGAACCTGGGTCAGTAGCATGCAAGATAAGCACCGCAGTTAGTCTCTGTACTAGCTGTCAAGCACTTTGAAGTGTGCTCTAGTTTTAAATATGATAAGTAGAGAGAGATCGAGTTTGTTTGGCCCCAATGCTCAGTGATTTATTGACCTGAAGTTCCTGAGCCCCTCAGTAGCAGAGGTGAGAGGAACGTTGGTTTCGTGATTTGTGGTCTTTCCCTTCAGACAACTGTTTTGCTTTTCTGACTTATCACTGGTGTCTAATTTCAGTACCTCCGCTTTTGGTGTCCTTTTGGCTCGAGAGTATCCCATTAAAACTGCAAAACTAGACTTACTGGCTTCTTCTGTGTTAGTTCAAATATTTGTCAAGTGTCTCCTTACTATATGATGGTCATTATTTTAGATGGTGAAGGTCAACAAGTTCTCAGGCCAAAAGCTGAGTGGAGAGGGTTAAAGAATGCACGGAAGGTGAGGGCAGATTCCCTGGGAAAATTTCACCATGAGAGTCCAGAAATGAGAAATGGGGAGGTACCGAGAACTGAGAGGAAAATGCATGCTGTTAGAGGAAGGAGGGATTCGCTGTGGAGGCAGGTCGTTGTGGGGGGGCCCTTGGGATCGGGGGGAGCATGAGTCAGGGATCGCTCTTCACAGGCAGCGGCAAGGTCGCGTCCTCTAGCCTGCCGTGCCCCTGACACAGAGCTCGTCCCCTCTCTCTGACTCCTTTGGGCCACATTGATCCAGCTTCCTTTCCGAATCACAATTTTTATTAAATTTTTAATTGTCGTAACTTGATTTGTCCAAGTTTAATATGTGTGTTTCCAGCTGAATCACCACGCTCCCCCAAGTGCCGGACACCCTCCGCACGAGTCCTGGCTTCTCCCTCCCAGCCCTCTCTCCTCCCCTCTCCGCCGCCCTCGTCGGTAATCTCAGTTCTGTTGTCGGAGTTCAAGTGTTTGTTTTCACTGGATACTGTGGATTTCCTATTTCACTGTTCCGTGTACGAGTGAGGACATCTGGCAGTCTGTCTCCCCTCGGACCGTCTTTGCTTAGCAGGATACCCCCTGGTTCCGTCCAGCTTGTGGCAGGAGACAAGGTTTCCTCCTGCAGCTGAGTACTGTGCACTGTGTAGACTGCGGCTTCCTTATTACTCATCTGTTGTTGGGCGCTTGGGCCGTTGCCAGGCCATGGCTCTTGTGAATAGTGCTGCAGTGAACATCGTTGGGCACGTATCTTTTTTGAGTTAATGTTTTTGTATTCTTGAGGTTGGTGCCAAGGAGTGGGTATTGCTGGATCCTATGGTAGTTCTGTTTGAGAAGCCTCCGTAGTGTCTTCCAAAGAGGCTAGCCCAGTGGAGGGCCCCACCAGCAGCGAATGAAGTTTCCTTTTTCTCGACATCCCCACTAATGCTGGTTGTTCTGGGATTTTTTCCTACAGGGCATTCTTACTGGTTTGAAGTATCTAATCACTCCTTCTCTTTTGTGTAGGGGCGCACACCTGGCTCTGCTGAGGGCTTATGCCTGGCTCTGCACTCAGTGATAACTCCTGGCAGTGCTCTGGGAATCATATGTCGTTCTGGGGATTGAGCTCCGGTCGATTTTGTGCAAGGCAAACATCTTATCACTCTACTAGCTCTTGGCCCCATCTAGTCACTCCTTTTAAAAAATTTATTTTTCATGTGGCAACATTGACTTGCAAGAGTGCAAATGTTTGGGTGAGAGGTAGTACAGTGGGTGGAGCGTTTGCTCTGCAGGTCGCTGACCCTGCTTCAATCCCTGGCAACCCATGTTGTTCCCTGAGCCCCACCAGGAGTGATTCCCTGAGCGCATAGCCAGGAGTAACCCCTGAATATCACCAGGTGTGGCCCAACCCCTGCCCGCCCCTCCCCCTGAAGAGAGCAAATGTTTGTGTTTTAGAGGCCCAGTGTTATATGCCATGCCAGTCACCGGAGAGCCAATATTCACCCACCATACATTAGACTCTTAGCTCACGCCGCCTCTGCTTAGTAACCTCAGTTCTGTGGTCAGGGACTGGGGTTTGTTTGAATTGGATATTTGTTTGTTCTCTAGCTTTGTTTTTTCATATCTCACTTATGAATGAGATCATCTGGTATTTCTCCTGTTGACTTACTTCTCTTAGCACGACACCCTCCATGTTTGCTGTAGAAAAAGGCAAAATATTTAACCTTTCCTTAGAATTGAGTAGTACCCCGGGGTGCATATATGCCGTATCTTCTGTAGCTACTCCTCTGTCACTAGGCACTTGAGCTATTTTCAGATATTAGCTATGGTAATGGTTCTGCAATGAAAACAAGTGTCTGTCTTTTCAAATTTATGTTTTAATAGTTTTTGTAAGCCCTATTATTTGTTTTTTGCACTTGACGCAACTGGTGATACATAATACTAATTTTAATATTTTTACCAATAGGTGAAGCGAAAAATTTACTGCCATATCTTGGACCCAACAAAATGAGAGATTGTTTCTGCACCATAAATTTGGACCAGGAAGAAGTTTATCGTACACAAGTTGTTGAAAAGTCTTTAAGGTTCGTAAAAAAATGTGATAAGTTATGATACAAATGTATATTGTGTATATTGATTAACACATTTTATGCATTTTTCAGACTAATCAGGAAGATTTCACTCATTCAAAGTGCTATTTTTCTTTTACATTCTGAATTTATTTTTTAAGTTACCAAGTCTCAGATTCTAACTGAATCCTACTGTTAACGGAGTCAGACTAACTCCCGTATGCTTGATTCCTTCACCAAATTGTCCACTGCTTCCTAAGCAGCCTGGTCAATCTTGGCACTGTTTTGACGCGTAGAAAGCTGCTTTCATTTAGTCGATTAAAGTCTATCAAACTGAGAACCTTCTTTATGCCAGAATTTGCTGGATGCTGTTTGTTCATACATCCACGAGAACAAGATAGACACAGAGCTTGCTTTGATGTGGCTTTTCATAGCCTCAAAATGTGTTTTCCTCTTAATTGCTTCTAATTCTCTCACTTGACTTTTTGGAGTTCGAGCATATTTCACATGACACTCTGCAAGTTTTTGAAAACAGCTATCACGTACTTCCGCTTCTTTTCTCAGCTTAATTTCGTACACTGTGTGAATCTTTGTGGAAGTACATAATTATTCTCTGAAAAATAAATTACTTCTTGGCTATTCAAGTCATCTAATGAAGTAGTTTCTCGTAAGGACTTTCTCATCTTTTCAGACTGTAGTAGCACTTTGGGCAACATCATACTAAACCCTTGTTGATAACACTGAAGTGTGCCCCCTTGCTCTGTAACAGTGTTTGTGACAGAATTCTCATGCAGAGAGCTGTGGTTTCAAGGAAGAATGTGTCTGGCCCAGAGATCGGTTTTAAATCCAGGTTCTGGGGTTGGAGGTCATGATTCAGGCTAATTATAAAATGTTTCAGGTAGTTATTTGGTACACTTGCACTTTTTTCTCTATGTTTGTCTTTTTTTTTTCCCCTGTAGCTTTTCTTCATGTGTCTCTTTCAGTATATATAATTTCAAATACCTCTTAAGTTTTTTCTAGAAGAGGCTTCGTATAAAAGCTGAAAATACTTTAATATCCCCAAAGACTTTGAAGTTAATACTCTTCAAAGGTTTACTTGTAAATCACCTGTCCCTGTAGTGGAATTCTGGTGTTGTCGTTATTGTTTGAGACACCGAAGGACTGCATAACTGCTGTACATAATAACATTAGAGGCGGATTTTAGATGGGATGCCTGAAGCTTTCTGAATCCCACTTATTGGTGTACATAGATTTCATATCATACAATAATCAGTCATACCTAAAGCTAACTAGTCATTATATGTAAATTGAATACTTATGGCTATTATGTATAGCTTTATAAATGCATTACTAAAATCTACCTACTAAAAGAACAAAACCAAATATGCTTTTATAATAGTAATAACTATTATTATTATTAATTTGGATATTTGGGCCACACCTGGCGGTGTCAGGGGTTACTCCTGGCTCTGCACTCAGGAGTTATTCCTGGTAGTGTGTAGGGGGCCATAATGGGAAGCCGAGGATCAAACTCAGGTTTGCAAGGCAAACGTCCTCCCCACTGTATTACGACTCTCACTCAGTTTTTTAATTTTTTGTTTTTATCTTTTTGGGTTTTGGGTCATACCCAGCTTAGAACTTAATCCTGGCTCTGTCTCAGGCATCACTTCTGGCTGATGTTTGGTCAGTCCTGTGCAAGGCAAGCCCCTAATCCCTGTGCTATCACTCGGACCCTTATAAGTGACATTTTTAAGTATCCATTTGTTCTTTAAACATTCCGGGGGGCGGGGTGATGGGGGGCGTAGAGCGATAATACAGCAGGTAGGATGTTTGCCTTGCATGCAGCTGACCCAGGTTATATCCCCAGCATCCCATATGGTCCCCCGAGCACTGCCAGAAGTAATTCCTGAGAGCAGAGCCAGGAGTAACCCCTGAGCATCACCAGGTGTGACCCTCCCAAAAAAATAAAATAAACATTCTCAGGAAAGAGATACTTTGTTTACAAACATTTTAGAGATTTGTGTATTTATAATATTTTATACATTATAACTTTACACTATCAAAATGGCATTCTTAAAGTAAATTTATATAAATTTTCTGTTTCATAGGAGTAAATCTTAGCAGCTTGGGAATTAGCAAAGGTTTCATAGATTGTTCAAAGCACTACTCATAAAAGAGGAACATTAATAAACTAGATTTGAGCATTTGAGCTGTCTGTTCTTCAATAAACACTCAAGAAAATGAAATGGTTGAGAAAGTATATTCTGATAGAAAACAACACTATTAGAAGATAAATTCTCTGAAGCACTCAACAAATAGTTGAGAAGGTACAATCACATTTCACAAAAGAAGGTGTATGATTGGTCACAAAGCATATAGAAAGATATTCAGCATTTTAAATGATGTCATTTGAGAATTCTGTTGAATTTAAATTTCATGAATTTTTCCCATTTCTCTCTAGCCCATTTTTCAGTGAAGACTTTTACTTTGAGATTCCAAGAACTTTCCAGTATTTGTCTTTCTATGTTTATGATAAGAATGTTTTACAAAGAGATCTTCGTATAGGTATGTACTGTTCAGAATTCTCTTTGACCACAATATGAGTATATATGTATATTTTTTTCTCTAAGTATGAAATGTTGAAAACAGTAGATTTATGTGTCAGTATGTCTCATTGTGCTTAACAGACTCCGTGTTCCTTAGAGGATCTGATTTTTAAGTACTCTTCTTATAGATAATGCATCCTCAAGAAAGTGTGTTTCAGTGCTGTGTGTTTGGGCAGTAGTTTCCGTAGGGTTCATTATTTCTTGCTTCTCAGCTTGTTTTAATTTCTAGATTTTTCTAGTTGAGTATGATACTTACAAGGGCGTGGACTATTATAGAGCTTTTATTTCGTAAATTGACAACTATTTGTTGAGTGCTTCAGAGAATTTTTTTGATTTGGTTTTTCTTTTGGTGCCACACCTGGGAAGTGCTCAGGGATTACACATGGCACTTTGCTCAGGGTCACTCCTGGTGATGCTTGGGGGACCGTTTGTGGTGCCAGGGGTCGAACCTGACCCAGCCGCATGCAAGGCAAGCACCCTACCTGCTCTGCTGTCTCGCTGGCCCCGTGTTTTGTTTTTCTCTTCAGATGTCTGTGGGCAGTAGACTAGGGCACAGCTCACCATCCGCGTGGGATCTCATCTGTGGACTTTGCAGCACTGCCTCTCTATTGTACTATAGGCTGACGTCTGTAATTTACATGTCTAGCCCTCTCCCTTTTGTGTCCTGAATGTATCATCCCCTTTTCTCCTCTGTGGTTTGAAATATCCGCAAGTCTGCTGCAATTTAAATAAGTAAGCTTTGACTCTGTTCTCAGCTACCGTCTCATTTATTTCTCCTTTTGCTGTCAAATTCCTTAACAAATTCAGTACTCTTCTGCACATCATTTTTTCTTATTTAAGTCTGTTATCTGGTTTTACATATTTGTGATAAACCTTTTTAGAATATTGCCAAAATTATATCATAGTAAGCCAAATAATCCTGTGAAACACTATGGGTTTTCTTAATTATAAGATTGTTACATGTTCTTCATAACCAGTAGTGATTTCCGGAGAACAGCTACAATTATTCTTCCCATGCATTGATAGCATTACATTGTACTTGTTGCTACTCAGTTTTTACCTTTTTCACTTAGTGTCATCCAGTGATCCTTTCTCTGTATCATCAGATAGTTTTCAAAAATATTTATCTTATAGTAATCTTTGTATAAATGTATTGTTTTAACCAGTTCTTCGTTGAACATTTATTTTTGTAGATATTTGGTATTACAGTGCTATAAAATTTTTTCACTTATCTTTTTCTCTAAGTCTTAAATTTTATTTTCATAAGGTTGTTCACATTGATTGCATTCAATATTTCAGCACCAATCCCACCACCATTACATCTTCCCACCATTATTTCGAGTTTTTCCACCATCATTCAAGCCTGACTGCCACAGGCAGATGCTAGATACTTTGTTTTCTATTGTTTGTTATGAATATCATGAGAGGTTGTGTGGCCACAAAAGTGGCTGCGCGCTCCTGGGATTCTACAATTATTAATGATTGGTGTCCAGAGACATCTCTGTAGGGAGCTAGTCCATTTTGATCCATTTATCTTTTTCTTAGGATGAATTCTTAGAATTAAAAAATGAATCAAATAGTATGAATGTTCTTCAGTATATACTGTGGTCTTCTACGTATATTTTTACACTGACTCCCCTTAGCACCACCATATTACTCAATTTATATTTCATTAGATGAAGAATGAGGATAATCTTTCCTGCCTACAGCCTTCTCTTTATGTGTAGATGTTTGGGGTAGTTGGGGATCCAGTCCCCTGAGCTACATTCCTAGCCCTTCCTGATCATTCTTAAATGTTGTTGTTGAAAAAAAAAATTAGAGTTTGATTGGTAAAAAGTAGTTTTTATTTTAATTTGTAGTTTTCTGTCAGTGAATTTGGGGGATTTTCAGATATTTCTTGGTTATCATTTTTCTTCTGAAATTAGTTATTCATTCTTTTGCCCACTTTTAGGTAGAGTTTTATATATTTGTTTTGTTTGGGGGCCACACCCAGTGATGCTTATGGCTTTCTCCTGACGCTGCATTCAGGACTCATTCCTGGCAAGTTTGGGGTAATACATGGGTTACTGGGGATTGAACCTGGATTGGCCACACACAAGAAGAGCCTTACCCACCGTACTATCATCCCGGCCCTGGGGTTATCTTTCCGTATGCATCACTGTTAAGTGTACTAACTTTTGTCAGTTATGGACTTTACAATTTTCCTTTCCTAAGGGACAAGTTTCTTAGTTTTCAGTCCTCGCCTACCTCTGCTGGCTTATTCTGCTTTGTCGGAGCTGAGGGAATGAGCTTAAAGACAGTATTTTCGTAGTCGGTGTGTTCTACCTTCTTTACGTGTTTGCAGCCTCTTTAGTCTTTCTAACCCTTAATTATAGCTCACCTCGGAAGTTCCATTCTCAGTTCCACTAAAACATTTTTAAACACTTCTTTGGAGCCAGCCAGGGACAGAATGCTAATATTAGCAGATTCAGGTTGCTCCCAGAGAGGTACTCTGGTACTCTCGTTATTAACGTGACCTACAGTCTGTGCTGGAGGTTTGCACCGAGTACTGGGAGCACTGAAAGGAGAACAGTTCCGTTTGGTTTCAGGTGCAGTTAACAGGGACTGGCCCGGGGAGGGGGTGGCAAGAACGCCCCACGTTCCGGGCTCTTGTCTCTGCGACTGAAGAGTTAGTGGAGTCGGGAAGGGCCCAGCCTTTGACTGCAGCCTGCAGTGTGAGAGCACCGGAGGCTGAGAGGCGGGGAGAAAGGTGATGGCGCGGCCCGCGCTCTTCAGCGAGAGAGAGGCCGAGTGCAGCTTTGCCGGGAGGAGTCGGGGCCGCTTCTTCTTTTGTCCGGACGACAGACTTTTCCCTGGACGTGTGATGGTCCCATTTCCCTAGGGTGGCACTCAGTGCCTGCACTGTCACCAATGCTGCCTGAGATAGGAAGCGTCCGGACAGTCTGTCCTCCCTCCAAGGTGATGCCCAGCCGTGTTTCGGTGTTTCGTTCTTTCCCTCCCGGACTGGCCCGATGCCCCTAAAGATGGGAATATAAATTGGGCCCCAGGCTTTTGCGGGTTTTGTTTTGCTTTGTTTTTCTGTCACACTTGCCTGTGCTCAAGGCTTAGCCGGGCCCAGAGACTTCTGAGAGTGTTTCGGGTCTATGTGCCATTACAGGGATTGAACCAGGGTCAGCTGTGTGCAAGACAAGTGCCTTACCCTCTGTCCGGTCTCTCTAGCCCTGGGGCTTAGTTTTTGATGATGAGACTAGTTTTTCATGATCTCTACCAAAGAATCTGGATTTTAGCTTATGGAGCATAGTATTGAGTGTAAACTACAGATCTTTAAAAAATTGCGTATAATTATATAGACGTACATGTTTTGGTAGGTTAACAACTTCCTGTGGTCTGCAATACCTTCCAAACTACAAACTCAATGTTGATAGATTACATATTTAAATATATATATAATTATATGTAGCCATATAATTATATGACACGTATTTTTCAAAGCACATATACCTATACTTGGAATATGTAATCTATAGTTTATGGCTTAGGTTAGAGGGAGATTAGAGACAGGGCCCAATAAGGAGTCTAAGCAAAGGAGATGAGTAGGGTATTGGCAGGAAATGTAGACGAGGGTGTATACTTTGGTTGTAACTTCAAATTGGAGTTAACTAGGAACAAAGACAGCGACAGGGGGGAAAAAAAGACAGCAATGGGAAGGGACAAAGTTAACAATGCTTTTGTTTGTGTGGCTTTCAAACCTGGGAAACAGTTTATCTGGGCAGACACCTTGGTTGACTGTTGGAAACACGGATCTGAAGATTAGAGGAAAGTAGAGCTGGGGGTGTGGGGTTTAGAGTCTTTAGTGCAGTGGCCGGGAGATGCTCATTGGGCCGCGCATGCGTATGGGAGGCCCAGGCTCCATCCCTGGCCCCGCAGGGCCCTCGGAGCGCCTTTGGGAGTGACCCCCAAGAATAAGGGCATCTTGAGTCGGGAGTAACTCCTGAGCACCACTTGTGTGGCCCAACCTCCCCCAGCCCGTCTCCTGTTGCCCCCCAAACCTCCCCCCCAAAAAAACCAGGAATCTTTAGTATTAGGAAGAGGAAACTGCCTGGGAACAGGTAAGAAAGGTTGTGGAGAAAGTGAGGCTTCAGTGAAGACTGAGGTGGCGAATCGGGAAGCTTTGGAGACAGGAGAGATTAACAGGGCAGAGGGTAAACCTTGAAGCTGTTCACAGCTGGAGACGTCCAGTAGAGTAAGGGCTGGTAGAGGCTGTTGGGGATTCAGTGGGTCTTGAGATTGTCACCTTCATTGATGGTTATGTCTGTTGTCTCTCCTTTCCCTTTATTGTAGTTGCATTGACTGGGGGTCACACATGTTTGGTTGTAGGGCGTACACAGTTGTTGTGTTCCCCCGGGGTCATATGCTTTTAGTTGCAGGGCTTGCCCAGACACGCTTGATCGTGGTGTTTGCCTGGGGTCACACACAGTGATGGCACGTATGGTCTCTTGTCTTCAAGGCAAACTCTCCATGGAGCTGTCCCGGGGACCCAACTTCTTTTTAAGAAAATGGTTTATAATTTTGATTGTTTTTTACACCTAATATTGATGTCTTCACATAGTACTTATGGTTTCTAAAAGTTGACTTTTTGTGTGTCCGAGGTTAAAATTTTTTTTTTTCTTTTTGGGTCACACCCGGCCACGCACAGGGGTTACTCCTGGCTCTGCACTCAGGAATCACTCCTGGCGGTGCTCAGGGGACCATATGGGATGCTGGGAATCGAACCCGGGTCGGCCGCCGCGTGCAAGGCAAACGCCCTACCCGCTGTGCTATTGCTCCAGCCCCACCGAGGTTAAAATTTTTAAGTGAAGTATTTTATATAAAAATTAATTCTGGGGGGCTGGAGCAATAGCACAGCGGGTAGGGCATTTGCCTTGCATGCAGCTGACCTGGATTCGATTCCCAGCATCCCATATGGTCCCCTGAGCACCGCCAGGGGTAATTCCTGAGTGCAGAGCCAGGAGTGACCCTTGTGCATCGCCAGGTGTGACCCAAAAAGCAAAAGAAAAAAAAATTAATTTTGTAACTTGGTGTGAGAACTTTTCTTCTTAGTTGATTCATATTAAAAGTTTTTTAAGTTTAGTGGGAATATTTTTTACACATAGGAATTGTTATTAAACATATTACATATGTGTGCATTAAATTTGGAAAGAGGCCTTGAGATTTTCACTTAACTGAAATCTTTTTCCAGTTTCAGTTGACTTTTTTTTTCTTTTTGGGTCACACCTGGTGTTGCACAGGGGTTACTCCTGGCTCATGCACTGAGGAAATTACTCCTGGGGGTGCTTGGGAGACGATATGGGATGCTGGGAATTGAACCCGGGTCGGCCGTGTGCAAGGCAAACACCCTACCTGCTGTGCTATCGCTCCAGCCCCTTCAGTTGATTTTAATGATGTATTCCGCCTAACATTTAAGGAAGAATTGACTTCAATTTCCATAAACATTTAGAAAAAATTTTAGAGAAAATTGAAAAGAAGGAACTATGTCCCAACTCATTCTAGGAGGCCAGCATTACTGATAGCAAAACCAGACAAAGACATTACAAAATTCAGATCAACCTCCTCATCAACCTAGAAGTAAAAATTCCCTAAATTTTAGCAAAATGAACCAAACAATATGTAATTTAATAAGGATAACACATCCTATGCAGATGGAATTTGTCCTATGGTGAAAACTAGCTCATTTTCTCATAGTAATAGACCATAAAAATATCAGGAAACTCAGAAAAATCATTTGAAAAATTCAACATTATTTAAATTTTTTTAAATTTTGATTTTTGATAAAGTTGCTTATGGTGATTTGTTAGATTCAGTATTCTGTCCCACCACCATTGCATCTTCCCACCACCGTTATTTCCAATTTTCCCAACCTCTCAAGCCTGCCCTTAAAGCAGGCCGTGAATAATTTATTTTATATTGTTGTTATAAATAATTCACTAAAAATTATTGAAATATGTTAGAGAAGAAAGCATGTGAAGATTGTTATGTCTCACCAAGGAGCCTTTAAGCCCTTGTATAAGAGATTACTAACATGCTGTTACAGGTTAAGCCTTGTGTGTTTGTATCTTGTTAATCGAGATTGGTTGCCTTCTACTCTGCATCCCATCCAGTGTGGTGTGCTACTCCTGGTCTATCAATGATTGGAGTTTGAGATGTTGCGCATTTACATTTACGGCCACACACTCCTCAACACTCATTTTTGGGTTTTTTTTTTTTTTCTTTTTGGGTCACACCCAGTGATGCTCAGGGGTTACTCCTGGCTTTGCACTCAGGAATTACTCCTGGCAGTGCTTGGAGGACCATATGGGATGCCGGGGATTGAACCCGGGTCATCCGCGTGCAGGGCAAACGCCCTACCCGCTGTGCTATCACTCCGGCCCTCATTTTTGTTGTTTTTTTTTTTAAAAAAAAATACCGTCAGTGGCTGGAGCAGTAGTATGGCAGGTAGGATGTTTACCTTGCATAAGGCCCACCCGGATTTGATCTCCGGCATCCCATAGGACCCCCCAAGCTGTGCAGGAATGATACCTGAGTACCACTGAGTGTGGTCCTAGAATCAAATCTAACCAAACAAACAACATCCTGTCAACAAAGAGACTAGAAGGAAACTTCTTGCATCCAATGAAAAGCTTTTCCAGCAAACTGCAGCTACCTTATGGGGAATGATGAAATGTTTCTCGCTGCAGTTCATGATGCGTATTCATTCTCGACACTGCTGTCTCAGTGGCACTGAAGGTTCTTCTGCAATAACAGACACTTGTAATTTTTTAATTTTTTTTTTGTGAAGCAACGTAATTTTTTTTTTCTTTTTGGGTCACACCCGGCAATGCACAGGGGTCATTCCTGGCTCATGCACTCAGGAATTACCCCTGGCGGTGCTCAGGGGACCATATGGGATGCTGGGATTTGAACCCGGGTCGGCCGCATGCAAGGCAAATGCCCTACCCACTGTGCTATCACTCCAGCCCCAGCAACGTAATTTTTATTAAAACTTATTTCGAAAGATGTGAAGGGAAAGGAAGAAGTACATGTTTGAGAGAGAACACGGGCTTCTCCAGAGAGGAAATTAGCAAGCAAAGAAACGGAGAGACAGGCAGGCATGTTCACGGAAGAACATGGGCTTGAACAACAAGCCTAATGTTTGGTTTTTCAAATTTTTAAAATTAAAAAAATATATAAAGTAGTTCACAATCTTTGATTAATAGTCGCACACCAGTCCCACCACCGTAACACTTTTCCACCACCATATTCGGGATGTTTCCATCCTTAGCCCCAACCCCTGCCCCAACGCAGAACCGAAATAATTTATTTTATATTGTTTGTTAAAAATAAACTGCTGAAAATGCTCCAAAAAACTTTCTTTAGAGGAGAGTGTGTCAAAATTGTTGTATTTCACCCAGGGGCCATTAAGTCCTTCTATAAGATATTACTAATATGCTGTTTTTGTGAAACATCTTAAATTATAGAATAACAGAAAATTTTAGCGATTTTGGCCACTCAAATTCCACTTCCCAGAAGTAATACTTAACAATTTGGACACAGTTTTTCAGATTAAAGTCTTTTAAGAGTCCAGAGATAAAAAAGGTGTAAGTACTCAATAATATGAATTAAAATATATAAAAATATAAAAACTTAAGACCCGCCGGAGCAGTAGCACAGCGGGTAGGGCGTGTTTGCCTTGCACTCGGCCGACCTGGGTTCAATTCCCAGCATCCCATAGGGTTCCCCTCCAAGAACCACCAGGAGTGATTCCTGAGTGCAGAGCCAGGAGTAACCCCTGAGCATCGCTGGGTGTGACCCAAAATGCAAAAAAAGCAAAAAAAAAAAAAAGACCCAAGAACCAGGCTGCAAACAGATAAAAGTTGTAAAGTTAGGCTGAAAGCTCTCTTCTGCATGGTATATTCTAGGGATTATGCATCTCCCTTAAAGAGAAACATTTTTTCCATAAGAATATCTTTTCAGGGGTTGGAGTCATAGCACAGTGGGTAGGACATTTGCCTTGCATGAGGCCGACCCAGGTTCAATTCCTAGCATTCCGTATGGTCCCCCGAGTACCGCCAGGAGTAATTCCCGAGTGCAAAGCCAGGAGTAACCCCGTGCATAGTCAGGTGTGACCCAAAAAGAAAAAAAAAGGAATTTTTCTTTCCACTTCCAAACTGTAAGTAATATTTTCATTTCCTATAAGGATCTTAATAATACTATACAGCAGTTGTATTTTGCCTCCTAATGTGTATTTCTAGCTGTTTTAGTTTTCAGGGGGATGAATGTAGGCAAACAGCTGACCTGTGTATATCTTGGTTGACTCCAACAACTTCTGTTTCATTCCCTTTGGTTCCAAATGGTTTGAGAATTTCTCAGGAAACTGGAGGCAAGAATTCCTGTTAGGACTGTCCCTAGCCTCCGTGTGACCTTAATATGTCCCTCTCCCTTCAGAGACATGGTACCATAAAATACTGCAAGATGATAACTGCTGCTGACATTTAGCTTTTAGAAAAACCCACTGTTTAAAATTTAGGCATTTGTTTGCATAGGGGCTGTTTTGGCTATCTATTGCTACATATACATTTCATCCCATATTTCATGTTCTCATTTATAAACTATACACGTGCTCGGGATCCTGAAGATTGTCAGTCTGGACCAGCTCCGTCAAGTTGTTCTACTGGTGCTCCCTAGGTTACTGCTGGGTGGCAGCGTAAGAGGCAGTTGACCCGTCTGATGCATGTGTCTGAGGGTGGGCACTGTCACCTGAGCCTTCCTTGGGCTTCCTGAGGTCATGGCTACTACACAGGTGCTACTTAAGCCTCTACTTGCATTACATTTGCCGATCTTCTCCTGGCAGAGGGGTTTTTTTTTTGGGGGGGGGGTCACACCCAGCCATGTTCAGGAGTTCTTCCTGGCTCTACACTCAGGAATTACTTACTCCTGGCGGTGCTCGGGGGACCATATGGGATGCTGGGAATCGAACTTGGGTCTGCCTCGTGCAAGGCAAACGCCTTACCTGCTGTGCTATCGGCCCCCTGGCAGAGTTTTAAAGAAATTTTTATTGTTGTATAATACACATTATATAAAATTCACAATTAAAATGTCCAGTACCATCATACTTACTATACTCCCAGTTGTACATCTGTCACATATACCAGGATAAAACTTTTTTTTTTTGTCCATTTTTGTGTTTGTCCATCTTTCTACTTGGTACACAAAATACAGATAATATCCTGAGAGAATTTTTTCTTTACTGTTTTTCTTTCCTTTTGGCTTTTGAGCCACACCAGGCAGCCCTCGGGCCTTCCCCTGGTTCTGCACACAGGGATTATCCAGGGGCTGAGGTGCTGCACTGCCTTTGTCCCACCACTCCAGCCTCTCCTCACAGTTTCCTTGAAGTTTTCAATTATTCTGCTGTAAGACCAGGATAGGTCATTAGTGAAAGGGCTTGAAATATCATTAAGGTACCTTATGAAAATTCTTATTTGACAAAAGAAAACAAATTATTTCAGGCATTGTTTAAGTTCTTGGTTGTAACTTTTATGTAGAATCTCCAGTTGTTACTTACATGCAAAATTGCATCTACTTCTTAAAACTTGAATGAGGAAGGAAATGGTTTGAACCGACATGGCAAGTGCTTCATTATAATCGGAACATTTTTGTTCTTCCTCTCATACCGCTTTGTTCACTGTACTGTGTCACAGAGAGGTAGAAACTTTAGGGAACTGCCTTGATTTCTTTTTCCTTTTACTTCCCCCTCCCCCTGTATTTGTTGAAGCAGTATAATGAAATGTTGTTTACAGGGTCTTGATAAAGAGCAGATTTAAATCAAATTATTGTTTCAATCTCCCAGATTTTCAGGGTCTTTTTTTTTTTATCATTTATTAATGATAAATGGTGGTTTATTTTTCTTTCTTAATTGGAACCCCTAAGCTCATTAAATGTAGATAGATTTGCTCAGACAGAATGTTTAATTTATTCATGGTATTAAAGAATTAGGAGGATTAGTTTATGCTAACATTGTTCATTGCTTTTTAAGCAGTCTGGATGAAAAGGTGTATCTGTCTGAGTACTAAAAAATGCAGGGGCTGGAGAGATAGCACAGCGGGTAGGGCGTTTGCCTTGCACTTGGCCGACCCGGGTTCAAATCCCAGCATCCCATATGGTCCCCTGAGCACGGCCAGGGATGGTTCCTGAGTGCAGAGCCAGGAGTAACCCCTGTGCATCGCCAGGTGTGACCCAAAAAGCAAAAAAATAAATAAATAAAAATTAAAAAATTAAAAATGCAGTTGCGTGTAAATACAACTCAAGTCTTTTCAAAACCTTGACTCAGAAAACCCTCAGGACTGGTCTGCAATGGGGCCAGGGACTGGAGACTCTTCCATTCTTTAAATTATAGAAAATTGCATTACCAAAATGGATTTTTAAATATCAGTGGATAAAAAAAATCATTTCAAGATATACAATCTGTTACATATAACAGTGCTAAGAATTTCTGTCTAAATATGTTTTCTTACATATTTCTTATAGGAAAAGTGGCCATCAAAAAAGAAGACTTATGTAATCACAGTGGCAAGGAAACGTGGTTTTCACTACAACCTGTTGACTCCAATTCAGAGGTGCAGGTAAATACGAAGGTTTAAGTCGTGTCAGTGACTGTCACGTACAAACAATGGGGCAAACATGGAGCTGGAGTGGCAGTGGAGCCATGTGGTCTCCACCACATTCGAAGCCAGCCCAGGCTCGAGCCCCAGCGTCCAGTGTGGTCTCCTGAGCCTCTGACAACTGAGCCCTGAGCACAGAGTCAGGAGTAAACCCTGAATACAGCTACGTTCGGCCCCAGAACCAAAGAGAAAGGAAAAAGTAATGGGTGTAAAACAAACTGTACTAATCCAGATAGCTCGAGCTTAATTTTGGCACTTGGAGAGGTAGTACAGGGAGTAAAGCACTTGCCTTGCATGCAGCTGTCCCCGATATAATCCCTGGTACCACACAGGGTCCCCTGTGGATGGCCAGGAGTGATCCTTGAGCACAGAACTAGGAGTAAGCCCTGAGCTCTCGATGGTTGTGGTTCCCAAACCAAATTAATTGTGGCATTAAATATCCCAGGCTTTGGGTAATGTCTCTGGAAGGGGATGCTCTTTGCCATATGAATTTAGAAATGGCGTGTCTTGTGCCTGTATTCATTGAGGGCGGCTCTGGTAGAAGTAACCTTTTTTCCTAGTCTTGTCTTCTTTTGTTTGAATCATGGCAGGGAAAGGTTATAAAGGAAAGACATCTTTATATTTTAAAGGTTTTAAAAGCAAAAACCTATGTTTTATGAACTTGAACTTTGAGAAAACTCCTTTAGAAATCTGCGATTATATCTATTTCAGTGAGGAGACGGATATTTCTGTAATTAATCAAATTTGGAAATGTATCTGATCATCCCAACCATGGCCATAATCCCCTTATCTGCTCTTAGACTTTCTTTTTTATTTGAAATGGTCTCATTTATTTATTTATTTATTTATTTTTGCTTTTTGGGTCACACCTGGTGATGCACAGGGGTTACTCCTGGCTCTGCACTCAGAAATTACTCCTGGCGGTGCTCAGGAGACCATATGGGATGCTGGGGATCGAACCCGGGTCAGCCTCATGCAAGGCAAACGCCCTACCCGCTGTGCTATTGCTCCAGCCCCCGGTCTCATTTTTTAATAAGATCTTTTCTGTTGTCAAAATAGCAGGTCTGACAAATTGTACATGTGACAGATTCTTACATGACATTGTAAGCATGTAGATTGTGCCCTGTAGCTAAACTTTTTGTAGCTAAACTTTTTTTCTGAAAAATTCTGAATTGCTTTTCAGAAATTGTTACATAAAGACCTAGAAGGCAGTTTTTGGGGGGTAGCCCTGTTATTTATAAAATACTGTAAGGATTGTGAATCATTTCCCCAGAGCACAATTGCAAACAGAATTCTTCCCCTCTAAAAGAGTTATAATTTGTTACTGTGACTCAAACAGAAGTTTAAGACAAGAAAAAAAATGTCGTACACATACCCGCAGGTAATTGCAAAAAGTACTCTATCCATTTCCCCATAAACTCCCAAGCATGTTTTTCCATCAGCTCTTTTAAAAATTAAGTATATACTAAAACCCATTTTTAAGTATAAAATATAATTGAAAATTTTCCCTGTTGTATCCTTTTCTCTCTGTTCTACTACTATTTTCTTTCCACGTGATGATAACTACTCCTCAGAGCCCCGCTATACAGTATGGTAAGGACTCCCTGAGGGTGATGTGACGAAGGGGGCAAAAGGTTTTAAACTATAAGTCAGAGAAATTAGCCCCTAAGCATGGACCTACATTTTCATGTTATTTTCACTGACCTTGAATTTTGCTTCTCCTCATTGGGAATGACAGTTGTCATATTCGGGGCCCGGAGAGGTAGCACAGCAGGTAGAGCAGTTGCCTTGCATGCAGCTGACCCGGTTTTGGTCCCTGGTATTCCATATGGTCCCCCAAAAGCACTATCAGAAATAATTTAATTCTAAACACAGAGCCAGGATTAGGCCCCGAGCGTTTCTGGATATGACTCCAAAAGCAGAACAACAGCAAAAAGTTGCATATTTGACTCATGGTTGTAGGAATTAGGGAGAGCCCTTTAAGAGGTGAGTACTTTTTACTGCCAGTTGATCAGGCAGCCTAACATTCAGAATATAGCTACTATTTCTAATACATCTTTTCTAGCCGATAGATACGAAAGTTGAATTCTTCTTAATAATTTTCACAAAAAGGGCAGGATAAGAACAGACACATTGATACTTCGGTCTAAAATGAAATTTGACACTTTTTAAAAGAAGATGTAGTTTATTAAAACCAGTTCTTTTTCTTATGACCAACATAAATTTGCTAAAGAGAGTGAAGACCCTGCTCTCAAATGGTAGAAATTTTTATAACAGTGCTCTTTATATAAGTCTTGAAGTTAGTATTCGTGTTTTTTTTAATTTATTTTATTGAATCACCATGTGGAAAATTACAATGCTTTCAGGCTTACGTCTTAGTCATACAATGCTGAAACAACCATCCCTTCACCAGTGCCCATATCCCACCACCGAAGACAAAAAAAAAAAACAAAAACCCACAGTACACCTCCCATCCCACCCCCCCGCACCCCCCCCGCCTTGTAACTGATAAATTTCACTTTACTTTCTTTTACTTTGGTTACATTCAATATTTCAACACAAACCTCACCATTATTATTAGGAGCACCCCACTAGAGTCAGACCTGTTGTGAAGAGAAATGAAGTCGCACGGCCGCAGTAGCGGCTGCGCGGTTTTGTAATTCTGTACTTTAACAACTAAGTCCAGGGAGATTTCTTCCAGATATTCGATCATTGCAAGCTTGTAAACCCCATCTGTGGTCGTCATAATATGGCGGTCCACATACCCTTCATCCCCGGGAAGGGACAGGTGGGAGAGAGAAATACCTTTCCCCTCCTGGGCGGGCATGGGGTCGCGGCCTAGTTCTCTGGCTGGAGACAATATGCAAGGAGCTGCCCATGTTGAAGTTGGCTAAGCTGGGTCTGGATTCACGCTCGTGCAGCTGCGGAGGAGCCGCACGCGCGTGCGGCCCCCGGGGTCACATCTCGGCAGCGGTGGGAGAGTATTCGTGTTTTTTATTATGTTCTAGGACTTGATATTTACTAGGACTTATTTTCATAACCATAAGTATTAACCTTTTTTGTCTAAATGGTACTTAATTAGAAAGTTCTACTTACAATTTAAATCAAATTTTAGAATGTGTGTTTTAAAGGGTGGGAGAGAAAATAAATTTAACAATATTCAGATCAATATTGGTACCATTGGGAATATTGTTATTTGCACCCCAAACTGATCTAGGAGTATTGAATCAATTCTATAATAGAGACGTTTGAAAGCGACCTTCAAATTCAGACAAATCCTGCTTTGTTAATAAATTTTTTTCACTTAAATACATTTTATAGGATTTACAAAAAATTGAAAACTAAGTGTAATTGATGGGGAAATAAAAGTAGTGAGATTTTTTTGCAAGAACTCAATCTAATAATAATTAGCAATTATGATAGTATATGTCAAACATAGCACTAAGTTCTTAATGTACTTACCTCATTTAGTCCTCAGATAGTGGACTCAGATGAAGTAAGGAGTGTTTCCTCCATTTAGAAATAAGGAAAATCAATTCACCGGGGTTGAATGCTATCTCCCGAGTCAGAGAATTCCTACTGATTGAGGGGGTCGTGATTCTGTGGCGATCTAGCCTGGCTCCCAAACCCAGCCCGGTGCTTCACCGCCTTGCACTTTTCTATTTTGGGTCATGGGAAGGCTCCGGAGCTTACTAGTTAGGAGGATCACTTAGGGACCCTCTGAGTGGGCGGAACAAGAGCCTTCTCAGATCAGCGTGGCAAGTGGAGGGGCACTGCGGTGTGGGAGGGAATCCCCGGGTATGGCCACTGCGAGCTGGAAGGTCGTCAGGCAGATGCGGGAGCTGAGAAATAGATCGCAGGGCCCCCGGACAGGCCTTGGAGGGCTGGAGTCTTGTTTCCCACGTGGGAGCCCCAGGGTCAGGCCCCACCTCCACATGGCCCCCTGAGCACTGCCAGGAATGCCTCTGAGCACTTTGTGCACTACCAGGTATGGACCAGAAAAGCAGCAACAACAGAAACCCCCAGAGCAAAACGATACATGTTCTTCATGTAGTTAAGATTATTTGGAGGAGGATTTTAATTTCTCATGAACTACACTAAAATATTGGGTGGCTTGTTTGTATTAGGTTGACAGCTTTCTAAATAGTTGTTTTCCATTTGGAGTCAGGTGAATGAACATCTTCCCTTATAGACATTGAGGGTGTCAGAGAGATGGTCTGGGGGTGAAGGCACATGGCCCAGCCTGGGTCACTCGGCACTGCAGTGGACCGTAAGAAACATGGGAAATGAGACCCACTGGTCCATTTCTCTGTCCTCACGTTGAATGGAAATGTTCACTATTTAAGTTGGTATTTTCTTTCCTCTTCAAGTTGCCAAGTGAATAGTTCACGCTTTCTCTCTTTTCCTCTCATTATAATTTCACTTGGCAAGATGAAAGGTAAAGAAAAAAAAATCTCATCTGCTAATGAGATCCTGTTATTCTTCTTGTATGTCTAATGAGACCGTGTCTCTGACTTCTGCATTTCTGTAAACCTGCTCTAATCTTCTGTTGACAGCTGGAAAAATGGCCACATCAGCCTTTGAGTCTTCCTGATCATCTAGCCGCTCACTCGCTTAAGGTCTGACTCATTTGCTGCCACGGTGTAGAGAGACTTTGGCCAGGCCTGGGTCAGCTATCTCCTGCAGTCTGATTTGACATGACCCAGGCGAAGTCAGTCATGTGGTTCATCTCGGAGCTCTGTTCCTGCACAGAGATGTTTGGATGATAGAAGCGATTGGTAGCTCTGCCACTTACTGGCATTTGCACCCAAAAGAGTCGCTAACCTATTGTCTGCAGCTCTCCATCTGTGAAATGAAAACCTCAGTCTATCACGTTCTCCGAGGTTCTGTCATTTAGGGAAGTAATGTGCAGAAACATTCTTCCCTCACAGGAAAAATTCTAGTAGTAGTGAGATGAATTTCACACCAAAACAGTTGCGAAGAATTGCTTTACCTTGAATTATTTCCCAGATGCTTTTTTATTGCTGTAATAGTTCAACTAGTTTCAGTTTTCAGGCTCACAGTGTCACTACTCACATCCATGAGTCCACTTTTCTCCAGACTTGGGGGGGATCTGTTTTTCGCCCTGAATCGAGCCAGCGCCCAGTGGTCCTGTGGGAGAGAACACCGTGGGGTTCCGGCCATTGCTCTCCAGGACAGGGGGCCTCCTCGGTGGCCTCTCCGCAGCCCTGAACCCGGGCCAGCCCCTCGCTCTTCCTGCTCTCTGCGCCCGGCCCTGCTTCACTTGGGGTTCTTCCTCCACATTCTTGGAGTCTGACTTCAGGGATCTGGATTCCTGCTATTCGCTCCTGGAACTTAGAACTCATTGATGCGTTTTCCCTTATTTCCTAGGTGCTATGCTAAAAAGCGTGCCTTAGCACAAGCCCAGTTAAACCAGATCTTTCCTCTGGAGAAGATGATGCTCTCATTTAATTAAGAGTGTCTGTCTTACACAACTTACACAAGCAGTTAAGCCAGACGCACTGTCAATCATGCCCTTTTGCTATTAATTACTTAACTAATAAGTCTTTACCAACAAGCTGATCTTGAATTTCTGGATTGTGCCAGAAGTTACTGATTTTTTAAAATAATATGGCCTCTGACCTACATACTCAGACAAACATTAAGAAAGAAATTCAGTGATTATAGCTAGTAATACATACACAGTTTGAATTTTTATTTCTTTGGGGAGGGGGTTTGCCACACCCGGCAATGCTCAGGGGTTACTCTTGGCTCAGCACTCA
Organism: Sorex araneus; assembly: GCF_027595985.1. NCBI lineage: Eukaryota > Metazoa > Chordata > Mammalia > Eulipotyphla > Soricidae > Sorex > Sorex araneus. The sequence goes on along the minus strand of NC_073303.1, from coordinate 275,109,524 downwards.
GGAACTAATCCCAGAGATGCTTGGGGGGCCCTATGGGTCCCACATGCAAAGCAGCATCCTACCTGCTGTACAGTTTCTAAATGTATGCCTAAGTAAGATAAAATGTGAAGGCAAAATTCATTGTTGCAAGTTAATTATTTTGACTTTATAGATTTATAAATATGAAGTAACGAAGAGTGAACCATTCTAGATAATAATAGTTTGTAAACATGAAATAACAAAGGAGTGAGCCATTCTACATAATCATAAGTACTTCTAGAAGTTGTCTGAAATTGTTTGCAGGTCATTAGTATGTATAAACACACTTTGCCAGAAATTCAGAAATTGGGATTTTTTTTCCTTTATATACTAAGGAAAATTTTTCCAGTTGAGACAAGCTGTGTTATTTTATGTGGGATGGTTGAAGAAATTTAATGTATTGTGATGAAAACTAATGAAATATTTATTTTCGTTTACTAATTTTGTGAGGAACTATTATTTTTTAAAAATATGTGAAGTGGGGGCTGGAGTGATAGCATAGCGAGTAGGGCGTTTGCCTTGTACGCGGCCGACCCTGGTTCGATTTCCAGCATCCCATATGGTCCCCCGAGCAGCGCCAGGAGTAATTCCTGAGTGCATGAGCCAGGAGTAACCCCTGTGCAACGCCGGGTCTGACCCAAAAAGCAAAATATATATATATGTGTGTGTGTGTGTGTGTGAAGTGAATATATAAATATATAAGGCCAAAGAAAATTAAGATGTTATTGTATTATAATTCTGTTACCTATAGAACCAAAATTTCATTTCTTTCAAGCATGCACTACACATTTTCAAGGTATCTTAACGCACACATACGAATAAATAAATTTATTTTAAAAATCTATTAATAAATTCCAACTTCAGAATTGCTTAAGCCACATCATCTGTATTCAACAGTACAACATAAACTGGAAAATTAAAAACAGTTTTTAAGTGTCCTCGAAATTTTTTTAAACATTTATTTTAGGGGGGCTGGAGCGATAGTAGGGCATTTGTCTTGCACGCGGCCGACCCAGGTTCAATCCCCAGCATCCCATGTGGCCGCCCCAGCACAGCTAGGAGTGTGCAGTGCCAGGAGTAACCCCTGTGCATCACTGGTGTGACCCAAAAAGCAAAAAAAAAAAAAAAAAAAAAATTTCTTTTAGGACTGGAGAGATAGCACGGGGTGAGGCGCCTGCCCTGCATGTCATGACTCCAGTCTGATTCCTGGCATGACGGGTGGTCCGCCAACCCTCTGAGGCTCGACCCCTGAGCGCAGAGCCAGGAGTAACTTCTGAGCATCATTAGTGAGGCCCACAACCCAATAAAAAAAGTTAAAGTTTATTTCTGTTTTGTTTTTCTTGGGTCACACCCAAAAATGCTTAAGGGTTACACCTGGCTCTGCACTCAGGAATCATTCCTGGTGGTGCTCAGGGAACCATATTTGATGCTGGGGATTGAACCCAGGCCAACTGCATGCAAGGCAAGTGCCCTACCCACTATCTATTTCTCCAGCCTTGTTAAAAATTATTTACGTTATATCAGGGTGTAATGGGTATATCAGCCTCCACCCGTTTGGAAAGACGAGTAAGGAGAGGCTACTAAAATCTCAGGGCTGGGACAAATGGAGACGTTACTGGCACCCGCTTGAGTAAATTGATGAACAACGGGATGACAGTGATACAGTGATATCAGGGTATACCATTATAAATCAGTATAAATTGACTCTGCATTCGGTGGTCTGCTAAAAGTCCACTTTGAGGGTGGCAGGATGGCCAGGTGGTCTAAGGCACCAGACTTAATCTCCCCTAGAAGCCCATCTGCCCATCAGCATTCACATAGCCCCTTTTACCCGACTCCCCGTTTGTCCCCTTTTTCTTGCAGGTCAGGGGTTCTGTACCAGCATACATTGTGATTCCTGTCCTTGCCAAACTAGCACTTGCACGCCTCTACATGGTATCAAGAATATGCAGACTGTAAAACTAATTACCACAGATTTTTCTGTGTGAAATCTTAAAGTGGCAAAAATGCAGTTAACATATAAAAGATTGTCTTTGAAAACACTCAGATAATATGTTTCTGGATGTGATGTGATTTCACATAGAACCCTGGCATACTAAATGCTAGTTAGATGTATATGGAACATAGCTCTCAGAGTAGGATGGTGCCTCCTGATCCTTTAGTTTCTCACTGAAAAGTGTAGAAAACAGTGCCAGGCATCTAGTCTTCGGCATTTTGTAAGCTATACAAAAACTGTCGTTAAATCATTAAATCTCCTAGAGGAGATTGGATAACAGGAAAGCACTTGTGGACCGAGCCACATCACATGTATAGCAGCAGTTATGGTTTCTTGTCAGAATTCTCTTAGTCCTCAGTGTAGATAATGTCTCTTTCTGTCTCGTTGCCTTTAGGTTCTCCTGTTCCTCTCCTGTTTTCAGCAGTTTTCCTCTGCCTGTGTTTCGTTTCCTTTCCATCGAGCCTCCTTGGGTGTTCTGTGTTCTGTCTCTTCCGGGGCCCGTCTCAGGCACCCATTTTCCCACATCTCATCTGTCACTTTTCTCCTGACCAATCTGTCTCCCGTTTCACCCACCCTCATTTTAGCTGTGACTAACTTGCTGTTAAATATATCGTCCTTTCAGCTTTTTACTTCTCGTTTTAAAATGTCATTATATAGTTTCTAGCTCTTTGCTGGGGTTTTAATTTTTTATGTGGAAAAAAAATGGTAGTTGGCAGTTTTGTTGCTCCAGGAGGTGAACCCAGCAGCACACTGCAGAAACGCATCCTTGATCCCTAGACCAGTCTCTGCCAAGGTGGGCAGCATTGCCCCCACCCCCGGGGGGTCAGAGGGCACTGGGACAATCCAGGGGAGCAGACGTAGGTGGGACGGGGACAGGCACTTTCTGTTAGGTCACTTCAGGAATGTAGGTAGACTCCGAGATGCTTTTCCAAAGGGACCGATGACTTCAGTCTAGACAGCTGCTTCAACCTGTCAGTTTGCGCCGACAGCTGCATCTCCTGGAAGTCTGCTGCGGCCAATGTATTTATATGTTTATTTGTATCTGCAGCATACTTCATACTTGTTCACAGAATGTCGTTGTCCAATAATCAAATACCTTAGAGATAATTTGAGTTTCTGGATACTTTTCCTCCGGAGATTCACTTAGAGGCAAATCACCTCGACAGACGCTGACGGATCTCAGGCTAGGTTTCAGCCTCTGCTGGAAGGACTGGCCTCTGAACCCTCGTCCTCCACACAGATCCTCTGACATGCCATCAGAAAGCCCGGTAGGGGCCAGTGCTGCTCTGCCTTGGCGAGCCAGGGACTCCAGTTTGGCTCAGCCCAGCATCACAAGGACACTGGGAGCTTTTTTTGTTAAGTATTTTTGTTTAGGGTCACATCTGGCAGTGCTCAGGGGTTACTCCAGTTTTGCACTCAGGAATCAGTCCTGGCGGTCTTGAGGAGACTGTATGGGATGCCAGAAATTGAACCCGGGCCAGCGGGGTACACTAGCTGCTGTACTGAGAGCTTTGGTGAAGCCACTGCAGAGTTAGGGAGCCCCTTCCAGCAGGCCTCTGGGGTGCCCCACTAGCAACTTCCGTCTTCGTCTCACTGAGCATATATGATTTGCTGTCCTAGCCACCTAGCCCTTGCCTCGTGGAGACTGGAAAAAGTTATTTTATTTCCCTCTGTGTGTGTGTGTGTGTGTGTGTGTGTGTGTGTGTGTGTCAGGGCTCTCATATATGCAGAGCATGTACGCATATACTGAACTATTTGTCCCTGGCCCCAAGGAGATGTTTTCTGGACTCATTACCCTCTTCCAGCCCAAATCTTGTTTTTACAACTATCCAAATATATATAGGAATGATCATTATACTATCTCATATACATTAACATGAAAATATGATAATACTTAACCAAAGAAACAAGTTACAAAATGTGGTGCACGTGATTTTGTAAAAATACACACACACATTACACATACACATACAGAATATTTCGTGTGAATTAATTTTTTTCTAAAATATTCACCAGTTAGTTTCTAACTCTAGAAAGCACCATTAAATACTTAACCATTTGTTCATTTTCTTATACTAAAAAGAAGTACACTTAGCTGGTAGAAACAAAAAGCCCTTAGATGAGCAAATAGAAAAATCTCTGAAATCTATCAGTTAATGGTTCCTTTAGTGTTCCTGTAGTGTTTTGGCTTCTAAACGCGCGCGCGCGCACGCACACACACACACACACACACACGTTTAAATGTGTGTATTTTGTATGTGTGTGTGTATTTTTACAAAATAACATGCACCACATTTTGTAACTTGTTTCTTTGGTTAAGTATTATCATATTTTCATATTAATGTATATGAGATAGTATCCTACAGTTTAAAAATCATTTCCCTAATTTTACTCAGTGCTTTTTCATCTTAGTGTTCTACCCTGATAATCTAAATCTTGTGTATACCTGTTCTGTCCCCACTTTTTTCAACCAGGTTAATACACAATTATGTTATTGTTGGCTAATACCAAAAGAATGTTCTATTTAACAGTCAGTGGGTGTAATAAACGTATTTGGCCGTCTCTGACTCAGTGGTAGTGATCCTGGTAGTAGGCCATTAAATACCTTCTTATTTCTAGGCATGACTTGATACACTACTGTGATTTTTTGTTTTGAATAAAATTGGAATACTTTTTTCCCCTGTTCTAAAATTTGTGATTGTTAGAGAATGAAGAGTAGATCCTAGACATCTTATGAGAGACTTTAGAATTGCTGCTAGTCTACAATTCTGTCATACATACTGAAATAGTAAAACTGCGTTAAGCATGGAGTGTTAGGCTCTGGGTTCAATCCCCAGCACCTGAAAAATAAAAGAGGTTGTGAGATGGCAACACTTGGAGCAGTTGGCTCAGTGCTCTTGTTACGTCAAGCGACATGTGTACTGGCAACAGCAGACGTGAATTGGAATTCTGGTTATTGTAACACAGATTGCTCTGTGACATACCTTGGTGACGCTCTTTTAAAAAAAAATTTATTGAATCACGGTGATTTACAAAAGTTGTCCATAATTGGGCTTCAGTCGTATAATGTCCCAACAACCATCCCTTCACCGGTGTACATTTCCTACCACCAGTGGTCCAATTTCCCTCCCGCCCTCTGCACCTCACCTCCATGCCCGCCTGTATGGCAGGTACTTTCTCTCTGTCTCTCTCTCCCTCTCTCCCTGTCTCTTCTCTCCCTCTCCCTCCCTCTCCTTCTCCCTCTCGCCGTATGGTTTGCAATACAAAGAAAGATTATCAGCTATATCCCTTTACCTACTTACCTACTTTCAACACTCAGTTCTTGTCCAAAATGATCATTTCCAAGTATTACTGACCTTGGTGACTCTTAATGAGCAGGGGTTGTAAAGTATTAAATGCAGGACTAGCCAAAGGTCATTGTAGAAATGACATGTGAGAGCGGAGGGGCCATACCTAGTGCTAGCAGGAGCTCCTGACACCGCTGTCTCGGGGGTCACTCCCAGCCTGACTGCACCCAGGCCTCCTGCATTAGGGTGTATACTCAGCCCTCTGCGCTCGCCTGCCCCTTATATGTGACTTCATAAATATTTGTCTAGATTTTTCATGTAAGTTTTGCTGAGTTAGTTCCAATTCCACGTCCCGACTGTTTTTACTGCCAGTGGTGTCTTGTCTGTCTTTGAGGTTTTTGCTTTCTCAGACAGCCTTTTGTGTTGAGTCCAGTCATGCTTGCTCATTTTACTGTCCATCTTCATCTGAGCTCATGCCTTCTGTTCCTCAGATTCACTGTGGTCTCAGATTCCCTCTGTCACTTCGGCAGATTCAAAATAGAGTCTGTGACTGTCCACAAGAGGCGTTCCAGAGAGCGGCATGACTGGATGATGAACATTCCTGCCTCTGATGCAATCACTTATGTCATCAGCCCCTACACCTCACACCCCTGAAATCTGCATTTGGCACGGTGGAAATGTGTCTTGTCAGCTGGGCGGGGGCGGCATAGCACCCACTGCTTCTCGGCCAGCTCACAGCTGCTCACAGCCAGTTCAGAATTCCTCGTCACGAGCGGCAGGTTAGCCGCGTCAAGCTCTGAGTTCCGTAGTTCCTAAATGTTTGTTGCTAGATAAATTGATAATCTGCTTTAAATTCACTATCCTAAAGTTAAAAAATTCCTTTATTAATGGCTGTTTAAGAAAGCCTTCCTGGGCTGGAGAGAGTCACCGGGCCGGGCGCATTCTTCCACGCGGGAGGCCTCGCTCGCTCCCCAGCACCCCGTGTCCGCTCTGCACCTGTGGGTGTGCTCCCCAAACCCTTGGGACAGAAGAGATGGTACACTTGTGTATGACACTTGCCTCGCATATGATGGGCCTAGGTTCCGTCTCTGGTGTCACATATGGTCTCCCAAGTGCCACCAGAAGTGATCCCTGAGCACTGGATTGAGGAGTGATACCTGAGCACCGCTGGGTGTGGCCCAGAAATGTGTGTGTGTGAGAGAGAGAGGGAGAGAGAGGGGGAGAGAGACAGAGGGGGGGAGAGAGAGGGAGAGGGGGAGAGAGCGAGTGAACCTGTATTTCCAGTATCCCACCTTTTTTTCACTAGTCCTCTTGACTATGTGTTGCCATCGTTAGCTTCTTGTCCCCAGGCAGACGGGGGCAGGGGGGTCTGGTAGGTGACACCTTTGCCTTCTGTGTCTGCAGATCCCTTGCCACTCCTCAGTGGCTCCCACGCAGCTGATAGTCCACGGTTAGTTTCTGATTAAAGGGTTAGCAACTGAGACTTGCTAGCTTTAACAGTTAAACTTTAACTATTTTATAATTGTATGATTTATGTATCTTAATGATAGTGCTTTATCTTTTCTGGGATAATCATTCTAATGTTTTATAATTGATTCGCCTTCAGAATTTCCCAAAATATTAGTGTGGTATTTTTTTTCTTGGATCCAGGACAATTGAGATACATAGTATTGTCGATTTAATCATAAAATTCTTACTTTGAATACGTGTTTGATGTATTTGCTTCTTCAGAAATTGTGTTTTATATTGTTGGTTATTTAACAGGTAGCTAAGTATTACATTTAACAAGTGTAGATAGTGTTCATGTGGACAGAGCTATGTGCTAAGGATCACCAGTATTTGGTAGATAACTGTCATGGGTACTATTTTATTACTTGTGAAAATACATATCTTTAATATTTTGTCAAAAATAGATGACTGTAATTTTTTGTCATTATAGGGTAAAGTTCACCTTGAATTAAAACTGAATGAACTGATAACAGAGAATGGAACCGTGTGCCAGCAGCTTGTTGTACAGTAAGCATCTTTCTTTGACCAAAATCTACTGGAAAGAATCCTATTTCATATTCTTTGAATCCTAATAACGCCTTATTTTATTTTTCATAAACTCCCTACACAAAGTAAACTCTCTTCTGCCATTCTTTCATTAAGTCGATTTCATACGCTTGACTTACATTCTCACATCCAGTCCACTCAGCTTTTGGTGAGTCATTAATTCACTCAACCAGTGTCCATATTATGTGGGTTGGATGACAGAGGCAGGCAGGAGGGCATAGTAGGGTCACAGGAAACTGTTCCTACCTGGCAGGAGGCATCTGGAGAGGCTTTCCAGGACGGGAGGCCCTTCTCGGAACAGACCCCACGGAGAGCGTAGGGCCTGTGGGACGAAGGCCAAATGCTGATCTTGAAATGGCCAGTACTGACCCTTTACTGTCACTGTCACTGTCATCCCGTTGCTCATCGATTTATTTGAGCGGGCACCAGTAACGTCTCTCATTGAGAGACTTATTGTTACTGTTTTGGGCACTTTAAATTCCTTTCACATCTTTGGCCCCGATGTCTTTTTTTTTAACATTAGTATTCTAACATCTGGAAATCTAGTTTAAACCCGTAACGTTCTGAACCACCCATCTCTCCTCCTTATCATTAAACTAAGAGCATCCCTGGCTTCCACCACTCTCCCTTGTTGCGATGCCCAGGTAGCCCCCGTGCTACTTTCTCTTGCACTTGCTTTAGACTCGGGAATAGATGACACTTCCATTATTGCCCCGGCTGGAAGTTAGTCTCCTTATTATGTACACCCCAACTTCTCTGGGGTCTATTTTATATATAATTATGTATTTTACATGTATTTTTTACTTAATTTTTCTGAACTCTCTTAAAGGAGATAGCATTGTAGCACTGTTGTCCTGTTGTTCATCGATTTGCTCGAGCGGGCACCAGTAACGTGTCCAGTGTGAGACTTGTTGCTGTTTTGGGCATATCAAATACACCACGGGTAGTTGCCAGGCTCTGCCATGCAGGCGGGATACTCTCAATAGCTTGCCGGGCTCTGAGAGGAACGGAGGAATCAAACCTGGGTCAGCCGCATGCAAGGCAAACGCCCTGCCCACTGTGCTATCGGTCCAGTCCATTTAAGGACTTAAAGGAGATACATAAAATTATTTACAGGCATATATAAGCATATTATCAAAATATGTCTGCGTATGGGCTGGTCACCCCATCGAGACAGGTGGTGTAGCATGGGCATGACCTCCCTCTGCTCGGTCGGTTAGGGTGCACATTCAGGACGGTTGAGTTGATTTTGTTGATATTTGGTTCGGTGCTTTCTTCTGTCCTGTCTTATGTTTAGAGAATTCCCTCGGATCTTTTAGGGCACTGTTGCTCTTCACAGAAACATTCTCTCAGTTTGCCTTCATTCCTCAAGGATATTTTCACGGAATACAGAGTTCTGTATTGACAGTTCTTTTTATTTTTTCCCCAGCACATGCTAACTGTACCTTTCCCCTCTCATCTCCTTAGTTTTTGATCAGAAAATCACTATATTTTCCCATGTCAGTAATGCGCTGTTTCTTTCTGGTCTCAGGAATTGTTTTACCTCACTGTCTGTGCTTTAGTTTGGTGTCACATATTCCACTTAAAGAATCAGTACTTGTGCTCAGCTTCTTGAGCTGTGTTTTTATGAATTTTCATTTACCACTTCTTCTAATACTCTGTCAGTCATGCCATATTTTGCCTCTCATTAGATTTTTTTTTTTTTTTTTTTTTTTTTGCTTTTTGGGTCACACCTGGCGATGCACAGGTGTTATCCTGGATTTACACTCAGAAATTACTCCTGGCAGTGCTCAGGGGACCATATGGGATGCTGGGAATCGAACCCTGGTCAACTGAGTGCAAGGCAAATGCCCTACCACTGTACATTGCTCCAGCCCCTAGATTTTTTTTTCAATAGTCCCACTCCCACAAGTCAGACTCAGCTTTTTCCTCTGCCAGTCTGTTGTTTCCCCTCTGTTGTTCATAGCGGGTCATTTCTGTTGAAGCTCAGTGAATCTTTCTCTGTGCTTCTTTATGTTTATGTCTTTTATTTCTTTGGTGAACTTTCAAAAAAATATTTTTTTTGCTGTAAATTTCTATTTCTTCTAAAGTGGGTAAAGGACCAAAAATGTATCTGTATTGAATCTGTATTGAAATCTGTATCTGTATTGAAATCCATAATGCCCAAGCGGAGGGGAGAAGGAAGAGGAGGAAGAGGGAGAGGGAGAGGGAGAGGGAGAGGGGGAGGGGGAGGGGGAGGGGGAGGGGGAGGGGGAGGGGGAGGGGGAGGGAGAGAACTGCCATAGAGGCGGGCAGGAGGGAAACTGGAAACTGGTGGTGGGGGGTGTGCACTGGTGGAGGGATGGTGCTAGAACATTGTTTGATTAAAACCCAATCATGAAATCTTTGTAACTATCTCATGGTGACTCATTTTTGGGGACATGTTTTCTTGATGCTTTGCTGGTAGTGGTGGTACTTGGTGGAGGCCCATCAGGGTCACACCTGGCAGTGCTGGGGAAGGAGGGTCAAGGCCACCTCTGGTGCTCCGGGCAGTGTGGCCAGGGATGAAGCCCGGGGCCTCAGAGAGCAAGGCATGTGCCTTAGTCTCACGCTGCGTCCCTCGCCTTCATTTGTTGTACTGGCTGCTAGACATTCTGAAGTTGCTGTATGTTTTAATTCCTAGGGATATGCTGGTGGTCTCAGTTGAGGTACTTGAAAACAGCTTTTTTTTTTTTTTTTGGCAGCTTAGGCTCTGTTAGATGGAACCAGAGTTGCCAGTGACCTAGGGCTTATGTTTTCTTATTACTGAGGCCGCACCCATGAAAAACCAGGTTTTCGGGGGTCTGGAGCAATAGTATAGCAGATAAGGCATTTGCCTTGCATGTGTCTGACCCATGTCCAGTCCCTGGCATCCTGTATCATCCCCCAAATCTCACCAGGAGTGATTCCTGAGTGCAGAGCCAGGAGCAAGCTCTGAGCATTGCTGGGTGTGGTCCAAAAAGCAAAGAAAAAAAACACAAAACACACAGGTTTTGTGCTGTGGTCAGCGGGACCTCTTGCTTAGTCATTTGTGGGCTTCTGAAATTGCTCCCTCTTCTTGCTCATTCATTCACATGTATTGAAATAATACTAGTTTAGCACATCTCATCGGCTTCACAGGGAGAGATCAGTGCCTATCTATACCACAGACACTTGTCATCAGCAGTCTGGTTGCCGTCTATGGCCACGTAATTGGCATCTCTGTTCCTTCCCCCTCGCTTTATCCTCCTCTTCCCTTCTGGAAACGAGTTTTGTTCTTGTAGTCTAATTGTTTTTCGATCTCTCTGTTCATTCATTCTGTTTGTCTCGCTGGCGTGAGTGGAATCACATGCTGTTTGTCTTTCTCCATCTGTCAGCACGGCACCCTCTCGGCCACCCATGCTGCAGCTGGGAGGGTTTCATCTTGTTTATAACTCAGTAGGATCCCATTGTGTGGAAATGCCACGTCGCCTTTATCCACACATCCATCTTCGGGCACTGAGGGAGTTTTAGGTGCCTGACTCGTGGCGCGCGCGTACATGGATGAGGCGTTTCGTGTCGAGTTTCTTATCTCTGGATAAACACCTAGTACTGGGAGAGTTGGAGAAATACCTAGCACTGGGGTACTTGGTATTTCTAGTCTTAGTTTTTGGTTTTTGTAAACAAGCTTATTTGGGAAGTAAGGAGAGAAAGTGCAATGCCACACGCAGCAGTGCTGGGGTAACTCCTGGCCCTCCACTCAGATTCTCCTGGTGGTGCGCGAGGGGCCGAATGAGATGCCAGGATTGAGCCCGGGTCCGCTTAGTGCAAGGCCAACGCTGCACCCACGGTCCTACTGCTGGCCCCAAACGTTGCTTTTAAAATAGGTGTCTAAGGCGGCAGGGATCCAGCCCAGGATCTCAGTGGATTTGTGTTTTATCACCTGAGCCCTCTCCTCAGCCCCTTCTTTTCTTTCTTTCTTTCTTTTTCTATTTTTTTTGAGGCCCTTACCTGCTGTTTTTCATACCAGCTGCACCATTTACATTCCCACCAAGTCTACAAAGGTTCCTTTCTCTGCATCCTTACCAGCACTTGCTTCAAATGGCCATTTTCATAGGTGCAGTATGATTCCTCTTGTTTGATTTGCATTTCCCTGGCAGTAAGATCTGCTACCTTTTCTTTTTTTTTTTTTTCTTTTTGGGTCACACCCAGCGATGCTCAGAGGTTACTCCTGGCTCTGCACTCAGGAATTACTTCTGGCAGTGCTTGGGGGACCATATGGGAAGCCGGGGATCGAACCCAGGTCGGCCACGTGCAAGGCAAACGCCTTACCAGCTGAACTGTCACTCCAGCCCCAAGATCTGTTACCTTTTCGTGTGTACCTTTATTTAGTGAAATACCTTCAGAGCCTCCTCCTGTTTTTAATTGGTGGTTGTTGTTGACTGTGAGTTTGTCATTTTTTAATATTATTTTCTGATATATGATTTGCTCTTTTATTTTTCCAGCCTGTGGATTTCCTTTTGTTATAATGTTGGTTTCTTTCTCAGTTCATTTATTTTTGTTTTGGGGCCTCACACAGCAGTGCTCAGGGCTTACTCCTGGCTCCGCGGTCAGGGATCATCCCTGGTGGTGCTTGGATGACCGTATGAGGTGCCAGGGATTGAATTTAGGTGATCTGCACGCAAGGCAAACCCCCTTCCACAGGGCCATCTTTCCAGTCCTCTCTGTTGTTTTTATTTTGTGTGTATGGTATAAGATAGTGGCCTTCATTCTTCTGTGCGTGGCAGTTTAATACTGTATTTTGAAGAGCTTTTCCTTATTCCTTGCTCTTGGCTCTTTTGTCATAAATGATTCGTTCATGTATGTGTTTTATTTCTGGGCTTTCAGTTCTATACCTTTGATCTTTGTGTCTGATTATTTTAATTATTACCAGGTAGTAGTTTAGTTTGAGGTTGAAGAGCGTTGGATACTCCTGATTTTGTTTTTGTTTCTTCCTCAGAGTTGTTTAGGTGGCGGTGAGGGCCTTTGTGCTTTCAAGTAAGTTAGATGCTTTTCTTTGGGGGTTGGGAGGAGGGTTGTGCCACACCCAGTAGTGCTCAGGGCTTACTCCTGGCTCTGCACTTAGGAATCACTCCTGGCAGTGCTCAGGGGACCATATAGAATATCAGGAATGAACCTGGGTCAGCTGTGTGCAAGGCAGGTCCCCTCCCCATAGTACTATCACTCCCACCCTTGTTGCATTTTTGTGAATATGCTTTTGAGATTTTCATAGGGATTATAGCTAATCTATATATTGCAGTAGGTAAAATGGTTATTTTACAATGCTTCCTGTTCGTAAGCATGAAATGTGTATGTGTGTGTGTGTATGTGTGTGTGTGTGTGTGTATTTTCAGCTTCTTTCAGTAATGACAGTACTCTGTGTGCAGGGCTTAGTCAAGTTAAGGCATTTATAAATATGTACAGATAGTCTATCCCCAAGTCTCACAGTGGAGATGTTACTGGTGCCTGCTTGAGCAAATCGATGAACAATGGGACTACAGTGCTACAGTCTATCACCCTTGGTGGAGCTCTAAATAATAATTTCTCTATCTTGTTCATTGTTTATGAAAATGAAGCTGCGTTTTGAATATTGATTTTGCAGCCTGAACTTTTCTATTAAGTTATTACTTCTAATAGTTTTTCATTTTAGTCTGAGGGTTTTCTCTGCAATAAATTAAATCATCTGCAGATATTTGCAGGTGGATTTCCTGTTTGGATGCCTTTTGTCTGATTGTGAGATCAGAACTTCAAGTACAGTGGCAGCAGATATTTCTCTTTCGTTTATGATCTTTAGAGGAAAGACTTTCTGGTGAAAAAATCAGTTTTCACTGTTGTCTACCAAGCTAATTGTGAGTTTGTCAGTATTTAGTCTTTATTATGTATTTAAGTGTTTTTTCTCCTGTATCCATTTTTTTAAAAAAGTTTAAAATGAGTAAATAAAAGGGTGCTGAATCTTGGCCTGTGCTATTTCTCTATCTAGGGTTTTTAGCCTTCATTTTGTTGGTGTGGTGAATTTATTACACTGATTTTATGTTTGTTGAACCATCCTTGCATCCCTAAAATAAATCCCACTGGATCATAGTGTGTGGCACTTTGGATACATTGTTGAATTTGGTCTCTGGGGTTTGCAGCTGGTTCATTCCCCTGCACGGTCTCCCGGTATAAGTTTGCTGGCAGCTGTGCCGCCGCTTTGTCCTGTGCTCCGTGTGAGGCGGGAGCGCCGGTTCCTGTCCTCTGAGCCCCATTGTTGCTGTATGTGGAAATTAATGACAGCAGTTAGTATTGTCCTCTTATTGTGCTTCATAAATTTTAGAAAATACATTAATTTTATATGTCATACGGAACCAAAAATCAGACAATTTAACATACTAAGGGTCTTTTCAGCTTTTGTATGCCCACCCACCCAGTTTCTGCTGTGCAGTTGTTTTATTTCCTGATAGAAGAATACTGTATGAAAGATATTTTAAGAAACTGGGGCCAGAGCAGTAGCACAGCCTGTAGGGAGCCTTGCCCTGCGTACAGCCGGCCAGGTTTAGTCCCTGGCTGCCCCGTCAGGAGAGATACCTGAGTGCAGGTCCGGGAGCGCCCTGAGCATCGTAGCCTGTGGCCCTCAAAAATGATCATTAAAAAATAGATTTTTATAACATGTGGCAAGTAAAATAACATATCTAATTTTTTTCAGATACCCATTTATTATACTCTCGTTTTAAATTTTTCAGTACTTGATTTTTTTTTATAAGCTCATTCTTTACATTGTGGACATCGCTGTTTGGGTGTATGAATAGTCTCAGAAGTTTTATATACTGGATTGCATTTTTCAAGCTATTTTACTTACAAAGTCAATCATAAGATTTGTCAAAATTATTTTTGTACATGAGACACATTTGGTATTCCGAGAAGAGTAGTACAGCTTACTCAGGCGCAGGGAAGGAAGCTGGACTTCAGTACGGAGGGTTAGGTGCTTGCCTTAACAAAGCCCACCTGGGTTCAGTCCCTGGCGTCCAATACGATCCTCTGGTCACTGCCAGGAGTAATTCCTGAGTTAAGAGAGTTAAGAAAGTCTAAGTTGAGCGTCAGGGAGAGAGTGCAGTGGTTAGTGTTTATGCCTACCAAGCTCCCAACCTGGGCTCAGTCCCCACGCCCATGTGACCCCATGAACTTTGCCGGGTGTGGCTCTGAAGAGGCCCTGGAGGGCTGCAGCACTTAGTAGCCCTGGGGGGCCGGGTGGAATATCGTTGGGTACTCCCTGAGCACCACTCGGGAGTCCCCCTCCCTCCCAGGAGAGAGTCTCGGCCTGCTTCATACAAGTTGTTTTTCCCACTGCGGTTTATTTTGTTGCTTTCACACTGCCTCCTCGGTCTTCCCTTCTTCTTGTTTATTCTTTTGCATAGCAAAGGATCAAAGGATCTCACCCACTCGTGGCCACATTTCTGGCCGTCTCCTTTTCTTCATTACAGTGCCATGACACAGTGCTCTTCTCACAGCAACTGTGCGGATGAAATGGATTTTGTGACAATAATAGTAAACTGCCAGTGCTGTAGAAAAACCAGGTGTCACTTTGAGGCTTAGCCCAAGGGACTTTTCAGTTTCAAACAGTTTTTACAATTGGAAAGTTTTACAGTACTTAAATCTAAAATTAATAACTAGAGTTATTGTCTTGCCCCATCGGTTTCAGCAAGTTTTGAGTCTCATTTTTGATGTGCAGTTTAATAGAAACAAGTCATACTGTCATCTCTTTCTTTACCAGCAATCCATCATTTGCACTTTATAATCAGTAGATTATAGAGGATGTTAGTTAATAGACATTTCCTTCAACAGCAGCGGCAGAGTCCTTTCAGCAACCCTCATGAATTTCTTGTAGACTTTTGAAAATGCAGACCCTTAAATGTTAAAGCAGACTCTTGAGCTGAGTAATGGTTTTCGTGAGAACGCTTTAGAAGCCTATCCCGAAAGCAGGTACTCTGTGAATATCAGTAACAGTCCCTGGAGCAGATCGTACGACAGTGGACTTCCTCGTCTCAGACGGGGCCACGGCTGACGCAGGCGCTGCTGGAGAGCCCCAGCGAGGGGCCGCTCCGGCTGTGTGAGGTTTGCGCGCTGCTTATGAATCAGGCTGCAGTGGAAACCACACTCGTTTCCTTGTTTCTCATTCATGCTTTAGCAGAGGGGATATGATGCCATCGCTCGCTTTGTAGTTTCTCCATCAAGGTTCACACCGCTTGCTTTTCTTTTTTAGAAGCCACAGCAGTCTTGATGTACGAGCAAACCACAAAATGTCCCTTGTTGCTGGGACTGACGTGAGCCTTGGGCAGGCCGAGCACCTGTAGGAGGGCTGGGGTTTGGTCACTGCATCACATGGCCTCAAGCACCCGGGATGGGTAGAGTGGAGGGAAGGCACCAAACCAGGAGTAGCCCTTGAGAACAGCCTGGTGTGACTCCCAAACTCAAACCAAACCAGACTGCACCTTGCTGGCTAGTTAACGGGCGTGGGTTTGTGTCATCTGACCGTCTTGGTGCTGGTCGGGGCTATGCAGTTCAGCCTGACTTTGAAAAGCAGCGTGTGTACATATCAGTGGTGTAGAGGCATCAACCACACACCCGTGGGAAGCAGCTGATTACATTCATTTGCACTGAAAGGTCCTGTCTTCTGTGAACTTGAGTCTAATCCTGACGTTCTCTTACTCTTGCCTAGTATCATGGCGTGCCATGGATTACCTCTCATCAACGGACAGAGCTGTGACCCGTATGCGACCGTGTCTCTCGTGGGCCCTTCTAGGTAACGTCACTCAGTATTACAGACTTCACCTTTTAAATCTTTGTGTGTGTGTCGCAAAAGGAATGAATTTTTTAAAAGCAAAATCTGAAGTGAGTTCTCACACACACTTGCAAACCACCAGTCCACTAAGTGGGGTGCCACAGGTCTGCTTTCACAGAGAGGGAAAAGGGGCGCCCTCACACCTCTGGGCACACAGGCTGGGGGCGCATTCACTTTCATATGAGCTAAAATACACTGTGCAGCAGAGCAAACTTCTCCACTCATCATTAATCTTCCTGATTTCAAAAATCTTAAGCGTTTTGCAGGTAAAATCCAGTTTCAAAAATACTAGCCCATGGAGCGATAGCACAGCGGGTAGGGCGTTTGCCCTGCACGCGGCCGACCTGGGTTCAAATCCCAGCATCCCATATGGTCCCCTGAGCATCGCCAGGGGTGATTCCTGAGTGCATGAGCCAGGAGTGACCCCTGTGCATCGCCGGGTGTGACCCAAAAAGAAAAAAAAAAAATACTAGCCCAGGGGTTGGAGTGATAACACAGCGGGTAGGGCGTTTGTCTTGCACATGGCCAACCCGAGTTCAATTCCCAGGGTCCCCTGAGCACCGCCAGGGGTAATTCCTGAGTGCAGAGCCAGGAGTAACCCCTGTGCATCGCCAGGTGTGACACAAAAAGCAAATAATTAAATAAATAAATAAAGCTAACCCACGATAACAGGGTTGTTTTTACCTGGAAGGCAGTTTGGAACTAAAAATGCCTTTGCAGCTCTTGGGACCCGTGCTCTGCTGAACATATTTAATGTTGATGACAAACTGCCTGATTATCAGACACAGAGAAGTGTCATGTGTTAATAGAGTTAAATTATGGAGTTTATTCAGAAACACTCTTTTTTATGCTTTATATCTTAGAACCTCACTCTGGTTTCATTCCGAGCCAGACTAGTTTGCAATGTGTCTATAAGTTGAAAGTCCAGGTCCGGAAGTGAGGAGCACAGTGTTCTCTCCACAGGAGCACACATACACACAGATGCACACTCCTCCTGCGGGCCCCCGGCCCTCCAGGTGCTCGGTCAGCACCGGCAGGTCACCTTAAGAGACAGAGTTGGACATTTGCATAATAAGTTCCTGGCCCCGTGTCAGTGCTCATTGTATGTTAAGCCACATAACTTATTGTTTATTACCAAGTGGTTTTAAATTTAGGAGTAGATAGCCCTGTAATATTTTTTCTATAATAGGAATTTGATTTTATACCTTTTAACATGTTAAAAATATTTCCCCTGCTAGAATTGTTTTTGTTTCTGTAACCTGTGCCTTACACAGCAATTTGCCGGTGTCATTAGTAATAGCCAGGTAGAAACTATTGGCATATGAATTTGTGTTTTGAAAGTCGGAGTTTACGATTGTTCTCTAGTTGTGTGAGGTGTTTCCATCGAGGGAACAGGGGGACAAATGCATGGCAACCTCCATGTACATTTCTTTGATCCTCTTTTGCATCTATAATTACTTCAAAATAACAGGCTTTTTTTAAAAAGCCACTTCTGGAGCAGAAGCCCAGAAAGTAAACTGAGTCAGGATGTTTTTATGAGGGTCAGAGAGGAGTTTAGGGGCCAAAGTATACCCCATTCAACCCCTGGCGCTGCATCGTTCCTTGAGCACTGCTGGCAGAGCAGTGTTGCATCCTTGAACCCCTGAGAATTGCCAGGGGCACCACTTGGAAACTTCCGTTTTCCTCCACCCCCACAAAAAAGTATGTTTTATGGGGCCATAGGTGTGACTCAGTTGTAGAAGGCCCTGTATTTGACCTCCAGCACTTCAATAAATAAGTGCTTTTATGTTCCTCAGGTATCTTTCAGCATAGGTATAGTCGCACTAATTTTCTGTCCTTTTTTTTTTTTTTTTTTTAAAAATTGAGGGTCACACCTGGCAATGCACAGGCGTTACTCCTGACTCATGCACTCAGGAATTACTCCTGGTGGTGCTCGGGGGACCATATGGGATGCCGGGAATTGAATTTGGGTCAGCCACATGCAAGGCAAACGCCCTACCCACTGTGCTATTGCTCCAGCCCCTGTTTTCTGTCCTTTATTCTGAATTGCTAACATAATAGGATGTGAATTTTACAAAATACCCTGAAGGAAGTTTGACATTTGTACAGCTTTAGAGAGAGCAGGACAATCTTGGCATATTTGCAATAGACAAAATTTGTATTTTCAGGGCTGGAGCGATAGTACCATGGGTAGGGCTCTTGCCTTGCATGCAGCCGACCCAGGTTCATCCCCGGCAACCCAGATGGTTCCCTGAGTCCCAGCAGGAGTGATCCCTGGGTGCAGAGCCAGGTGTACGCCCTGAGAACTGCTGGGTATGGCTAAATAGACCAAACAAAAGAAAACTTGTATTTCCTTTGAGTGTCTAGACTTATTTCCCCCCCAAGATGACACGTCTAGTCTTCCTTGAGTCAGCTGAGGCACACAGAGGTGAGACCCCCAGGTTGGCATAGTAGCATGTTTTATAATTGTGTGCTGTTAAGTTCTACAAGGTAAAACTCTACCACATTGGAACAGGAATGACCAAAAGAAGACCAAAGTAAAGAAGAAGACAAGCAACCCGCAATTCAACGAAATCTTTTATTTTGAGGTAACTTTCTCTTTTCTATAAATTGAATATTTAGTAACAAGAGCTGATAAGAGTGCTTACTTTCAAACTTCGGTCACGATGATCGTTGAATCACCTGAGCACCAATGAACCCCAGCGCTGGCCTCTGGAAAGCACCGCTGTGGTGTAAAATGCAGCGGGGGGCCCAAGAGTCCTGGGTGCTTTGGGAGTGAGGCGTCTAGGGCCACAGTGTTCCCCACCCGTCCCCTGCCACCGGCCGCAGCACTCCTCTGCAGAGGCCTGTTTGGGGACCTCAAGTAAAGTAAGTACGTTACCACTTGCTGCGTCTTGAGTTCTAGGTCCAGTTTGCGCAGGTCGCTCAGTGCACGTGGCCCCTGTGTTTCTCGGGAAGCTGTAGTTGTGAGAGAAAACAGTGGCACCCCCACTTATTGTTTAGTTTTTACGCATCTCAAATGTGAGAGTGCTTTAAGACTACACATTACTACCGAGCCCTTTTGTAGCCTCATTTGTTCCAGGAACCACGTGAGCTTTTTCTCACAGAGCGCTTCAGCGGCCCAAGTCTTTCCACGTACGGCGCTTCGGAATTCTGTGCTCCACAGTATTTATTAAAGAAATTCTTTTTCCTATTATTTGAAAACCACAGGGAAACACATTAACCTCTCCATTCTAACTGTAGAACATGGTGCAGTTGAGCTTAACGCCAAGGGGAGATTGAAAAACACAGTTCTGTTTTGGTGTTTTTTTCTTGTTTTTCTGAGTTTTCCTTGATATTTCCAAGTGGAGAGAGCCTGAGCACATCTAGCCATGCCTGATTACCGGAATGAAAGAACCTGGGTTTAGAAAATGTCAGAACTGAAATAGAAAGAACGGTGTGGGCAGAGACACGGAAGAAAGAAAAACAAAACCCCCAAAAATGTACCCATGTGAAACTTTTCTATTTCCTGGTTCTACATTTGTTCTACATTTACAAGTGACTGTTACAGCTCGACCGGCAAAAACAGGTGCAACTTGTGGCAGATAGACTGCAAAGCACAGGGCCCCACGCGCGGGCTGTTGCCACGCCGACTGCTAGGCCTGAAACAGTCACCTCCGAGGGCCCTTGTTGATCTGATGATCAAGATAAAGTTTAGTCTCTGTCCTTTAGCTGAAGCACGAGGCTGAAGCACCAGACACAAAACCACAGACGCCTGCAGACAGGCAGGGGCCAAGCTGCCGGAGGCGGCCAGGCCAGACACGCTATGGCTCTGCTTAAGGTACGGGAAAGAGAGCAGGCCACGGAAGGACTGTGTCCTCCAGCCGACACCCAGCAGACACCCACAGGAAGTTTTTTCAAAGCAAGTGATTTGCTAGACGATTTACAGCTCTCTCTATGCGTAGATGGGTGAATAGAGGGGAGCGCTCACGGTTCAGACCAGGGTGGAACCAGTTCCAGTAGGTTCTGAGTTTCTGGCTGAGATGTTTCCACACTGGCCTTTGGATGCTTTGGAGCCTAGGAGCGGATGAGTTAATTCCAAATTTGAGAGAGGAATTAAACATCATCTCTGTGCCAGGTGGAGTAGGGAGAACAGAGATCAAGAGTAGTATTTGGGCTGGAGAGTTTAGTGGGTAGGGCACTTGCATGCAGTTGACCTGGGTTTGATCTTGGCACTACACGTGAGCCCCTGGGCGCTCCAGGAGTGATCCCTGTGTCAGAGCCAGGAGTGAGCAGGAGTGAAAGAGTAAGCCCTGAGCACAGCGAGGCGGAGAAAGAGACACACAGAGAGAGATTTGTAGTTTAGATGCTTACGGGAGGGGGAGAAGAGCCCCGATTGCGGAACATAATACAGAAACAGAGAAAGGTGAGCGGGGAAGGAAATTACGAAGGACATAGAAACCGCTTAGAAGAGCCAAGATCACATGAGGCTTCAGAGGCTTCAGCTGGGAAAATAGAAAAGATGAGTGGTTCTGTTTGGCATTTTGGGCTTGCAGACTTCTGCCCGTACAGTCCACCAGTAGACATTTCCCTGACTTACATGTTTGAAGGCTGTAGAAAAGGGCTCGAGATTCGCTCACACAATCAAGCAAAGGAGTAAAAGAATGCGAAAAAGAAAAGTGAAGAACTCCGTTCTGCCGCTTTGGCCATTCAGTTTGAGCATCCCATTAAGTGTCTGTCTTCACAAGGGCCATAAACCCAGTCCCGCCTGCCCGGGCACTGCCTCCTGCTAAACTCACTGCCCCGCGTAGCCTCGGAGCAAGACCAAAGGCCAAGTCTTTGACCAGTGCATATTCCTGAGTTCTCAGAAAAAAGGTGGTGCCAGAGCTTCCCCGACACCCCAGACCTCAGTGCCAGAGGGAAGAGCAGGAGACTGCACGGTGCCTGCAGGGGTCCTGGGCAGCTGCGGAGCGGGCGGTTCTTGTGCATGCTTGCCGCAGGGACCGTCCGAGGGATGGCTTTGAGGTCATTTGTCTGCAGAGGGACAGAGCTAGGCAGAGAAGACCGTCATCTGAGAGAAGTGTTCTCGGACTTGAATGGTGGGCAGGCTGGCTTCAGAGGAGAAGGAAAGGCGCTGGCTGCCGCAGGCCAATGCCTCCTGGGGACCTGTGGCGTGGGGCGCGGGAGAAGCCCGAGGCGCAGGGTCGGGCGAAGGGCCACATGTCCAGAGGCGCCTGCCAGTGGCTCGGCTGGCCTCAGTTTGAACATGAGGAGGAAGCGGGATCTCGAGTGGCCCTGGGGTCTGGAGAGGTGCGGGAGAGGCTCCCGTCGGAGCACGCGCTTCCCTGAAGTCACCGGTCAGCTCCTAGCCGCACCGCGTGCTCCCGGGTGCTGGGGTGACAAGGAACGTGCGAGCTCGAGCGTTTTGGATTTTTCACACCCCATAATTCCCGCCGCCCTTTTGCTACCCTGTTTCTCTACTAACTGTTGGGTTCATGTTACTGAGACATTTTCCTCTGTTTACATCCTTCCCTGGAAATATCAAAGTTAATAGGGTTTTTTTTTTAATCATGTAGGGAAAAAAATTCTTTAATTTTCCATTAAAATGCTTTTATTTGTATAGGTCACCAGATCCAGCAGTTACACCAGGAAGTCCCAGTTCCAGGTGGAAGAGGAAGACATTGAAAAGCTAGAAATCAGGTATGTGCTTTGTTCGGCATTTTACTCAATGTATTTTTTCTGTGCCAAAAGAAAATCCTACATTTAAACAGAAAATGTAAAAAGTGAACGAAACTTAATAGAATTATCTTTACCCAGTTGGTTGCTAAAATTTAGGAGGGAACGTGCATCTAAATTAAATCACTTTCTTCAAAATTTTAAATTTCTTTGCCAACAAATACGACACAATTTTCACCTATTTCAGTCTACATATTTTTAAATTTTCCCGAATTTAACTGCGCCTTAAACTTCTGATTCATCGCATTATAGAAGCAAGGGCTATCTAGAGAAGTAATGTCTGTGTCAGCCAATTAGAAATAATTCTTTTATTCTTCTTAACATATCTGCTGTCTAACAGAAATTTCAGTGAGGTAAGAAGTCCTGTAAGGTGATTCCACAGATGCATGTGTTTGAAGTTTGCGCCTTGCCCCGGACTCAGGTCTCGATGCTGTTGGGGAGGGGAAGGTGTTTTCCATGCATGTGTAGGTGTGGTGTTAACAGTGTGTCCACCTAAGGGGTGTATTAACCACGTTTGGAATGACCTGACCAGGTAATGTGTTGGTCTAAACACCTGCCTTGGCATATTAACTGGCGCTAACTGAGCAGGAAACTGGACCGTGGCGGTGTCTGGTCTCCAGCCCAGCAACACGGTAACTCCGTGATTCTCTCTGCTCCAGGTTCTGATAGACCTTGAAGTTAGGTAATAGAAGGGCTTCCTTTTTAAAATTTAAAATAATTTCTGTGCTTTTAAGTAAAAGTCACTGCAGCGTTCTGCTTTCTGTAGGTAGTGATTCTTTATAAGCACATAAAATTAACGCTCTAAGAGCAACCAGAGCAATCATGGCTACTGATAAGTGTGACTCGTACTTGAAAATGTCCACAAAAGGTAACACTGTCTCACGTTTCAGGATCGACTTGTGGAACAATGGAAACCTGGTCCAGGATGTCTTCCTCGGTGAGATCAAGGTTCCAGTGAATGTCTTAAGGAATGACGGCCCTCATCAGGCCTGGTGAGAATCAAACCTTCCCCTGAATTCTGCAGTTGTCTCCTTTAATTCTGCGAACATATGCAAATACATGCTCTGCTCTTGGCATATTTTAAATTTACAATGGAGTAAGTCCAAAACCCATGAATAATGATTAATTTCGCTCTTACTGTTGCAGAAAAGCAAGTAGAATGATAGACGTATAATTTGGCCTCTGGGTATTGAGATAAAATAACCGAGTTTCCTGGTGTTTTTCTGTTCAGAAGCTAAGTTCTGACTGTGGAGGGAATGGAAAACATTTTGTGACTTGGAGATGCTGCGGAGAGAAGGCATTAGTCACAGATCACATCTTCAGTTCAGAAACGTTGGTGGGACCAGGAGGTGGCTCAGAGGGTTTGTCGCCTCGGAGCAGCACGGGGTGTGGCAGCCCCCAAGCCTATGAGGGAGGCCCCTATTAAAAAAAAAAAAAAATGAATAAACATAAGAACTTTTCCAACTGTGAGTGTCTGAAAAGCAGAATTGGAGGAGTTTAGCTGCGTGTGGGATCTCGCCATTGACCCCCTTCCACAACACCCCATTGGTAGGCGCCGGGGCCGCCCTGGTGTGCTTGCTGATTGCTGGGTCTCTTGTTGTGGGACTTTGTGCATCTTTTCCTTGAATCACAGTGAAATACACAGTTACAAAGTTGTTTGTGATCGGGTCTCAGTCCTACAGTGTCCCAACACCTGTCCCTTCACCAGCGTCCCCGATTTTTCCCCCAACACACCCTCCAGCCTGGCTCTGGCAGCACTCCCCCCGCCCCCCTGAACCTGCCCCTTCCCTCCCCTCACCTCCCCTCCCCCTGCCTCTTGGGCATTGTGGTTTGCAGTACAGGTGCTGAGAGGTCATCATC
Organism: Sorex araneus; assembly: GCF_027595985.1. Lineage (NCBI taxonomy): Eukaryota > Metazoa > Chordata > Mammalia > Eulipotyphla > Soricidae > Sorex > Sorex araneus. The sequence continues at coordinate 275,085,763 of NC_073303.1, read as the reverse complement.
GTGCCTGTCTCTTGACCCTTTTCAGCACTCAGTTCTTGCCCAGAGGGACCGTCTCCAGCTCTCCCTGTCACAGTGCGTCTCCCTGTTTCGGCCCTGGTCTGTGAGCACCTTTTCCAGGAGCTCTCAATTCCCCACAGCTGTAAAACTGTGTTTCCTTCTCGGGGCTTCGGTGTGACCTACACTGGCGTGAAACAAAGGCTGAGATAGGACATCGGTGGTTCCCCAGTGTTGTTTGTTCTGTCCACAGCCCTGAGGTACAAGTAGCTTCTCGTCTTCTCCTTCCTCGGCTCAGGAGCCCTCTGGCCAGCCTTGGGTTTCAGCCTTCCTCCTTTGCCTTGTCAGCCTCACTCTGCAGGCTCAGTTTCAGTTTCCTGGAAGCCACAGTGAAAAGGGGGTGTTGAGCTGTTTCTTCTCTAGGTCTGAGTCTCCCTTGGCGTGAGTCTGCCTTCCTGAGAAGCATCGTTCTTCACTTTGTACTCGGACACACACACACCCACGCGCACACACACCCACGCGCTCTCACGCACACGCCACATCCGGTGGTGCCCTGGGATCTAAGCAGGGCTGGCCTGGCAAGGTCCTTATCTCCTGTCCATCTCTGGCCCGTCGCAAGTCTCTGCGTTACAGTGTCACGCTAGGAAAACGTGCTCCCCCGTCAAGGTGGACTTGAGGAGCCAGAGGATAGCACAGCAGGTGAGGTGCTTTCCTTGCACGCAGTGAGACCCCTGGCATCCCATAGGGTGCTCTGAGTGCGTAGCCAGAAGTAAGCCCTGAGCACCCCTGCTGTGGCCCCCAAACAAAAAAACAAAATGCACTTGAAACATGCCACTAAGCCTCTCATTTATGCACAAGTGTCTCCGTACTGGCCTTCAAATTTCCCAGAAACTTACCCAACTGCCTTGACAGTGGAAGAATACTAATAGAATTTAATTTCATTCCTATTTCTTTTTACTTTTATTTTCCAGTAGTATTTAAAAATATTTTAAGGAATCCTACAACAGTGTTAGTAATAGACTTTATAAACCTTATACAGAGTAAAATTTTAAAAAATCTGTTAAGACATTCGTACTTTCAAATGGAAAAATAGTAAAATACAGAAGTTTTCTTTCAAGTCAGAAGTGAAGTGCAACTGTCCCTGTTTGGTTATGGACTTACAGCACCCTCTTGTGGGGAAAATGGGGAAAATATGCAGGAGAGCTTGGGAAAGTTTTATTTACCTTCAGGATATCAGGTTTATTCTCTCTAATCTTGTTAATTAGGAAATACTAATCATCAGTGATGTCATTCTGTCATTTGAGAAAAGTTGTGTTTTTGTTTCCTTTTTTCACTTTCCATTTAGTTGTTTTTGAACACAGTTTCTCTGAAATCTGACTTGATTTTTCCAATTCAAAGTTTTCTCAGATTATAACATGATCTAGTCATTCTTCCATTATCTCTTGGCTATTTATTTAGTCTCTTCGAAATTATGTATGGGGCCAGGGCAATAGTGCAGTGGGTAGGGCATTTGCCTTGGATGCTTCTAGCCTAGGTTTGTTCCCCGACATCCCATATAGTTCCCTCAGTACCTAGTTGCAGAGCCAGGAGTAACTCCCAAGCATTGCTGGGTATGCCCCCCACCAAAAAAAAAGAGGAAGAAATGATGTGTGATCTTTTCAGGAATGTGTACACAAAAACATACACACACATATTTAGTCTCTTAGAAATGATCTGTGTTCTTTTTAGGCACATACACATACATTTAGTCTCTCGGAAATGATGTTATGGTCTTATTAGGTACAAACACACACAAAACAAAAATATACACAGACATCTTTTTTTTCTTTTCGGGTCACACCCAGCGATGCACAGGGGTTACTCCTGGCTCTACACTCAGGAATTACTCCTGGCAGTGCTCAGGGGACCATATGGAATGCTGGGAATTGAACCTGGGTGGGCCGTGTGCAAGGCAAACGCCCTACCCGCTGTACTATTGCTCCAGCCCCTACACAAACATTTTTAGACAGTGATACACACCCCTATACGAACCATTATGCAGACACGGCCACATACTATATGCTGATAGCCAACTTCCCTGTTTTCACTTAGCAGTTTAGTAGAACCTCAGGACATATTTGTTGGTTCGATGGTGGCTCGAGCCAGGGCCCAGAGCTGCTGTTTACCCCCAGTGTGGACAGTCGCTCCCTCGCTGCTGGCCTGTGGCTTCAGAGCTGAGTCACGCTCGCCCATTGTGGCTCGGGATGCTGTGGCTGGGAGTGACTCATGCTCCCGTGGTAGCGGGCCCTGCTGTGGCCGTCCCCGTTCCAGCAGTCTCTGCTTCATGCTGGGCGCAGTGTCGTGCCGTTTGGGCTGCTGTGGAGATAACCTGGTTCTGGCCCCTGTCAGCAGCTGCTCCGTACCAGAGAACTGAATGTGCCGAATGTTGTATGTGCTCGAATAGCTTGTCACATTAATTTCTCCCCATCCCTAATGATTCAGAACAGAAAAATGAACATGAAGGAAATAGAAGCATTTTTTTTATGTCATGATTTTTAATTTCTTGTTTGTTTTGGGGACCACACTCAGATTGCTTCTGGCTGGGGTCAAGGACTCTACGGGGTGTTGGAGGTTGAACCCAAGTCAGCTTGTGCAGGGCAAGTGCCTTACACTCCGCGCTGTAGCCATGGGTAGTTTTTTAAAGGTTAGATTCAAATAGTCAATAATGATGTTGTACAATTGATACTTTACTTGAGATGAGATGGTTTTCTAGTGGCCTAAATTTGACACCTAACTTTAGTTCTGTGTCTTCAGTGAAAGTCTATTGATGGAATTTGGGACCAGAAATGGCATCAGATGGTAATAGAGCTGCCTCTGAACAGTTACTTTTTCAGCATGTGTAGCATTGCATGTCGTTATTCTCTGCTTTCTCAGTCCTAATTATGCAAATTCCATAAAACTGAAATTGTAGCAGTGTGGTTAAAGTTCCTCCAGGAAGGGGGAGACTGCTGTCTCGGGTGGGGGGTCCTGGGGAGCAGACCCAGGGCTTCCACGTGCCCTGCGTCGTCTGCCCGGGGCTGGAGGGAGTGGGGGCGGCTCCAGGCTGCAGTCTCTCTTTCCTGTTGACTCTTTCACAGGGGCGGGAGTCATGCAGAAGCTGAAGAAAACCAATTTGAGGTTTGGGTGGGGTTTTGTTTTTGTTTTAACTTTTCTGGGCCACACCCTGCAGTGCTCCGGGCCTTTTCCTGACTGCTCTCAGGGGTCACTCCTGGTCCGGCCTGGGAGCCATATGTGGTATCTGGGGTCAAACGCCATATGTGGTATCTGGGATCAAACCCAGGTTGGCTGCGCGCAAGGCAGTCGCCTGCCCACTGTCCTAGTGCTCAGGCCCAAGGGTTGCTTTTCGTTGTTGGTTTTGGTTTTGGTTTAGTTTGGGGTTTATTTACATCCCTAGACTACCCGGCCAGGCATATACCAGCTATGTATACCAAGATACGAAAATACAGGATTTTTAAAGTCTTACTTTTTTTCTCTTTAGCTCTCATCCATATATCATTTAATTCTCAAGGGTTTCTTCAGGTGATTTAAATTTATTTTTAAACTTTTAAAATAACAAATCACATAGTTCTGTAAATGGTCTCTGTAGACTATTTGTAAATGCAAGTGGTAGGATATCTACTTGTGTGTTACAGAAATAACCTTTACCCTCGTGTTTACTGGGAACCAGCTACTAAGCTAAGTACTTCCATATCTACTTTAAGGAGTTGTGAGGATTAAGTCAATGTGGTCTTGTTATTACTGAACACTTGTCAAAAGTTTTATGATATAGTTGAGTGTTAATTTTTAAGCGTCGATAGTTACTGCACCCCACCACTATGAGTGCCTCATTTCCCCCAAGTACCGATTTTTTTTTAATTTTTTATTAGTGAATCACAGTGAGGTACAGTTACAAGCTTATGAACTTTCGTGTTTGCATTTCAGTCATACAGTGATTGTTTACCCATCCCTCCACCAGTGCCCATTCTCTTCCACCAATATTCCCAGTATCCTTCCCACCACCCCCACCCCATCCCCCACCGCCCCACCCTGCCTCTGTGGCAGGGCATTCCCCTTTTGCTCTCTCTCCTTTTGGGTGTTGTCATTCGCAATAGAGGTATCGAGTGGCCACCATGCCCGGTCTCCAGTCTACTTTTATCACCCATCTTCCAGCCAGAATGGGTCCTCCCAGCATCCTCCGCTCCTCCAAGTACCATTTTCATGTTCGTGGGGTAGGTATCAAGAAGTAGGAGGTTTCAGGATAAATGGAAGCTCTAGTCTTCATGTTTGGGGACCTCTTCAGACTTTTCCACAGACCGAAGCGGACAGTGTTCCCACCCGCCAGGTGGGAAGCCTCCTGCCCACCGCCTCCTCACCACACTGGTTGTTGCAGGAGTCCCAGGTACCCCAGTCACTGATGGGAGACGATGCCTTGTGGGTGTGGTTGTTTGTGTTGCCCTGATCACAGACTACAGCGAACGCTTTTGTTGCTGCTCTTGTATTTTGTTCTTGGGCCACAGTGGTGGTGCTCATGGCTTATTCCTGGCTCTGCGCTCTGGATCCTTCTTGGGCCCGCCCCTGCCTGCTAGAGTGTCTCCGGAGCCTGCACTGAAAGGTTGTTTTTTGTTTGTTTGTTTGTTTGTTTTCTGCTTTTTGGGTCACACCCAGCTATGCTCATGGGGTTTATTCCTGGGTCTGCACTCAGGAGTTACTCCTGGTGGTGCTTGGGGGGCTATATGGGTTGCCGGGGTTGGAACCTGGGTCGGCCATGTTCAAGGCCAACCCCCTACCCGCTGTGCTATGGCTCCAGCCCATACACCGGAAGCTTTGTATGCCAGCACTTTGTGTTCATCTACCTCTCTTTTTTTATTGGGTTATTGAGTTTTTTTGTTCTTGAGCTTTGTGGGTACTTAATATGGATATTAGTCCTTTATTCAGTATAATACGTGCAAATATTTTATCCCATTCAGTCGGGCATCTTCTGATTTTAGCCTAGGCTGCTTTTTGCCCAGGTGAAACCTTTTTAAACTCCATTTGTTTACTTTTGGGATTTTCGATCTTTGCCACTGGAATCAGAACTTTCGAGACTCCTCTGAGGTTTATATCCTAAAGAGTTCTGCTTATGTTTTACTTAATGCATTTTATGGATTCTGGTCTAATACTGAAGTTTTTTTAAATTTTACTTATTTTAATAGTGTTGACAATTTATTCCGTTCCGTATTCCAACACCAATCCCACCACCATTATTTTGAATTTTCCCACCATCACCCAAGTCTGCCCTCGAAGCAGGTCCTAAATCATTTCTTTTGTATGGCTTGTTATGAATAATGCATTAAAAATGATCAGAAAAAGTTTCCTTAGAAGAAAATAGGTGAAGATTGTTGCATCACACCCTGGAGCCAGTAAGCCCTTGTATAAGAGATTACTGTCGTGCTCTTACATGCTGAGCCTGTGTGCTAGTATTTATTCATTTGTTGTTTTGTTTTAGGGTCAAGACCCTTTGCCTCCCACCTTAGCCTGTTAAACGTGGTGCGCTGCTCTCGGCGCTGCAGTGGGCAGAGTAGGGACTCTTGCGAGGCCACGAACGTGGCCGTGTGTAATGCTGCAGTTTCTTCTTTCTACTCCTCTTCCTTGGATATTTCAACCTGATTTTCCATACCTATTTTTTGCCTTGTCACTCTCACTGTCATTCCGTTGCTCATTGATTTGCTCGAGCAGACCCCAGTAACGTCTCCACTGTGAGACTTGTTGCTACTGTTTTTGGCATATCGAATACGCCACGGGGAGCTTGCCAGGCTCTGCTGTGCAGGCGGGATACTCTCAGTAGCTTGCCGGGCTCTCCGAGAGGGATGGAGGAATCGAACCCGGGTCAGCCTCGTGCAAGGCAAACGCCCTACCCACTGTGCTATATCGCTCCAGCCTTGTACTTACCTAAATCTTTTTTGACTTCTGATTGTCGCAAACATTTTCCATGTTGTTATACTGCTTCTCTGTAGTAAAATAAAAATTAGTTGATAATTGTTCATCTGTTTCGAGGACTTTACATACAGGATTTAATTTGAAACAAGATCGCTTATATTTTCTTTGGTGCATGTCTACTCCAATTCAGTACAAATTATTTATGGAGGAGTAGCAGGACCTCCCTCCCCCCCCCCCGCCCTCCCTCCCTTCCTCTTTCCTTCCCTCCCCCCTACCCTTGCGCTTTTCGGTTTGTAATATTGATACTGAAAGGTTATCCAGAATATCCCTTACCTACTTTTAAGGTTATCCAGAATATCCCTTACCTACTTTTAACCCTCAGCTCTTGTCCATCGTGATCATTCCCAGCTATTATTGTCATCCTAGTCCCTTCTCTCTCTTACCAACCCTCGTCTCACACACACTTGTCATTCATTCCAACCACTGACCAGTCCTCCTAGCCCCTGTTTTCCCTGGCCATGGATGAAATCTTCCTTTCTTGTACTTTTTGTATAATAAAAATTGTCAGAGGTTTTAAAATAGCTTTTATTCTTAAATGAATCCTCTGCTCCTTAGGCAGTGGTTCTGATCTAAAGTATTGTTGATTTGGTGGTGGCTAAGGTAAGGTTTCTTTTTTTTGTATAGGTGAGCTATTAATTTACCTCATGGCTGTAAGCTTAATGTCACATGAGGTTGATTGTCTTTTTACTTCAGGTACTTACTACAGCCAAGAGATAATGGAAACAAGTCATCTAAAACTGAAGAGCTGGGGTCTCTTCGGTTAAACATCTGCTACACAGAAGACTGTGTGCTTCCTTCAGAGTACTACGGGCCTTTGAAAACTTTGCTGCTAAAATCACCAGACGTTCAGGTACTTTCAGAGTCTCAAGTGTATAATTTAATGGGAAAGGCTATAAAAATGATTCTGTAGATGAGGAAACCATTTCTGAGTATCAAGTTTCATTATGACAGTAAGTTTATAAATACTATATATATACATTATATATATAATCACTTATCTGAACCACTCCTGGAGTAACATGATTCCAGGATCATCCAAATTTCATCCCTGAAAGAAATGAAGCCTTCCACATGAGAAAATGCTCCACATTGCTAGTCATCAGGGAGATGCAAATCAAAACAACAATGAGATATCATCTCACATCACAAAGACTGGCACACCTTCAAAAGAACAAAAGCAACCAGTGCTGGCATGGATGTGGGGGAAAAAGGGACGCTCTTTCACTGTTGGTGGGAATGCCGACTAGTCCAGCCTTTCTGGAAAACAATATGGACAGTCCTTCAAAAACTAGAAATTGAGCTTCCACATGACCCCACAATACCACATCTGGGAATATATCCCGAGGATGCAAAAAAGCACAGTAGAAATGACATCTGTACCTATATGTTCATTGCAGCATTGTTCACAATAGCCAAAATCTGGAAACAACCGAAGTGCCCTAGAACAGATGACTGGCTAAAGAAACTTTGGTACATCTACACAATGGAATACTATGCAGCTGTTAGGAGAGATGAAGTCATGAAATTTGCTTATAAATGGATAAACCTGGAGAGTCTCATGCTAAGTGAAATGAGTCAGAAAGAGAGGAACAGACATAGAGGGACTGCACTCATTTGTGGAGTGTGGGGTAGCATTACATGAGACTGACACCCAAGGACAGTAGATACAAGGGCCAGGGGAATTGCCCCATAGCTGGAAGCCTGCTTCATGAGCGGAGGGGAGAAGGCAGATGGAATAGAAAAGGGATCACTAAGAAAATGATGGCTGGAGGAATCAGTTGGGATGGGAGATGCATGCCGAAAGTAGATAACGGACCAAACATGATGACCTCCCAGTGTCTGTGTTGCAAGCTGTAATGCCCAAAAGTAGAGAGAGAGTATGGGGAATATTGTCTGCCATGGAGTCAGGGGGAGGGTGGGAAGGGGGGCTTTACCCGGGATATTGGTGGTGGGGAATGTGCACTGGTGGAGGGATGGGTGTTTGAACATTGTGTGATTGTAACCCAAACATGAAAGCTTGTAACTATCTTTCAATAGTTACAATAAAATGGTGATTCAATAATTTTTTTTTAAATAAAGCGTTCAGTATATAACATGTTAGTGGTAGCTTATACAGGGGCTTAATGGCTCAAATGTGAGATACAACAATTTTCACAGTTTTCTCTAAGGAAACCTTTTGGATCATTTTTAGTGGATTATTCTCAACAAGCAGTATAAAATTATTTAGCATCTGCCTTTGGGGCAGGCTTGGGTGATGGTGGGAAAATTCAAAATAATGATGGTGGAAGGTATAATGGTGGTGGGATTGATGTTGAAATATTGAATGTAATAAATTATTGTGAGCAACTTTATAAAAATAAAATTTAAAAAAAAAAAAGAAATGAAGCCTCCCGCTATGAGGAGGACCGAGGCGGGAGGGGGCGCATGGCGTTCCTCTCGTGGGTCAGCCCTTGACCCGTCCCCCTTGCCGCCTTTCTGTCCCAGCCGGTCTCTGCCTCCGCTGCTTACATTTTGGGTGAAATCTGTCGAGACAAGAACGAAGCTGTCCTGCCCCTCGTGCGGCTGCTGCTGCATCACGACAAGCTGGTGCCCTTCGCCACGGCGGTGGCCGAGCTGGACTTGAAGGATACACAGTAAGCACCCACGTGCCTGGGTTCTCGCGTGTTGGCCAGTCTCGTGTGAAAGAGCTAGTTGTTCGGCAGGTTGTGAAAGACAGTTCTCAAGTTAGCAGAGAAAATCTCCCACAGTGAATTATTTAATGAAGGATTTTTTTTTTTTTAATGTTCCAGTGAGTGGTTTTTTGTAAGCCTGAAAATCCTAATGGTCGCAGGCATTTTTTTTTTAATTTCCTGATTTTTCTCTAGGTGCTGTGCTTTTCAGAACTTTGAATAATAAAATTGTAGCCATCACCACAGTCACCCCGAGCGTCAGCATCTCTTCACCAGGGTCTCAGGCTCGCCCCCGTGCCCACCCTGCCCTCTCAGTCAGCTGGGCTCTGCACGGGACCCGCTGTGCCTCTGCTGGGTTTCTTTGCGCTCCGCAAGGAGAGGTCGTGCTGATTGTTCTTTGCCTCCCTTCACCTGGCACGACACCCTCTGGTTCTGTCCACGTTGCGGCAATGACAGGACTTCTCCTTGGAGCCGAGTGGTGTTGTGTCGTGTGTGTAGGCCACACTTTGCTTGGCGGCGTGGGCGGCACACACTGAGGTGCTCAGGGCTTCCTCCTGGCGCTGCACTCAGGTTCTCCGCAAGCAGTTCTCGAGGGAGCATCCGTCGTGCCAGGGACTGAGCCCTGTCCCACCAGTGGCCAGCAAGTGTCCTGCCCGTGCTGTCCCTTCAGCCCAATACCAGTTTCTTTACCCAGTCACCTGCTCTTGGACTTGCACTGTTTTCGTACCTTAGCTACTGTGAATAATAACGAGCTTTAGTTCCTTTTGAAACTGTTGGGAGACACCTGGCCGTGCTGGAGCAGCCATCTAGCATGCTGAGCATTGTGGGCATTGCACCCTGCTGACCGCGTGCCAGGCAAGCGCCCTGCCCGCTGTACCGCCTTTCTGGCCCCACTCCCGACAGACTTTTAAGTGAATAGTAAGGCTTAGCAGAATTGAGTGCAGCCACATCCAATATCTCATTGTTGATGCCATGACCTCTGTGTACCACGTTGGCTTTTACCTTATTTCTAACTGTATTTCAGAGATGCAAACACAATTTTTAGAGGAAACTCCCTGGCTACCCGATGTCTGGACGAGATGATGAAAATAGTGGGAGGGCACTACCTGAAAGTGACGTTGAAACCCATCCTGGACGAGGTAAAGCCACGGGCCCCAGCAGCGCACTCCGCAGTGCTCTCCAGACGGGCTGGGGCGGGGTGGGGAGCCTCTGTCCGCAGAGTCCTGGAGGAATAAGGATCAGCACTTTCTAGGTCGAATAGATGATCAAATAGATGATCATCAGGGGATTTGTATTCAAAGAGCACACCGTGATGTGAGGATTTTCACTGTGTCTGGAGCATGAACAGAATAACATGCACGTGAAACTTCGTTATTTCCATTTTAACCAGTGTTTCAAATCTATGAGAAAGATTTTTATATGATTGGGAGGGCATGTTGTACACATTATTTCTGGGTGGAGATTTCAACTGCTGCAGTTTCCGTTTTTGTAATTAAGTTGATATTATCAGAAGATTAAGTCATTTTCATTTTGCCAGCTTGTTTAGAAAAGAAATTAAGTGAAACAATGTATTCCGCAGATATGTGAATCCTCTAAACCCTGTGAAATCGACCCTATTAAACTGAAAGAGGGAGATAATGTAGAAAATAATAAGGTGAGTTGTAGTCTCCTTATGCATCAGAATCGCCTCACTGTTTGATCCGCCTCTCTCCTGCTAACGTCACCCACCACGCTTGGGGGTGGGGGGGGAAGCGCTGCTTTTTTATGCTCTTTTATTCTTGACACAGGCAGGTACTCTTTCCCGAGTGTCGTTCCCTCACTGGGGTTTGCTGTGTTGTTGTCTTGGCCATATTTTGTCCCTGGCTCTAGCAGCAGTGGTGGAGGCAGGCTGCCTGTGCTCGCAGCTTGCGCCCCCACCTCTGGCCTCCCTTTAAGTCAGCGAGTACTTGGAGTTGCTCCCAGGAAAGCGGGGAGTCTGTTAGGGACACAGGTGTCCCCAGTGGTAGATAAAAGTGCCCACTGCTCACCCATTGCCCTGACTTCCCTTTGGATCTCTTTATCCTCTGCTGTGTCTCGTGATGTTTATTCCACACGTTTCTATATCCACCTAGGCTAAATCTCATTAAATTAAGTCAGAATGCAAATGGTCCAATTAATTTTGAGAAGGAAAATAAAGCGTTAGAATTCTAGTGATAGGACTCGAGAGATGGTACTATAGGGAGGGTGTTTGCCTTGCACATGGATGACCCGGGTTCGATCCCTGGCATCCTCTATGGGTCCCCAGCACCTCTCAAGGAGATTGCTGAGTGCAGAGCCAGGAGTAGCCCCTAAGCATAGCCGGGTTTAGCCAAAAATAGTCTAGAATACTGGCAATAATTGCCTAGTAGGCCTCATGTTTATTACCTTTTTTCTCATCAAAGCTACTGAAGACATATCAAAGTTGAAATGTAAAATGTTCACCTCCTGTAACCCTCTAGGAGAATCTGCGCTACTATGTGGACAAGCTGTTCAGCACGATTGTCAGGTCGAGCCTGAGCTGCCCCACGCTGATGTGTGACGTCTTCTACTCTCTGCGGCAGATGGCAACGAAAAGATTCCCTAGTAAGTACCCAGTCTCACTAAGACAGACCTTTCTTTCCTATGTTTGCTCCTATATTTTCTACATCTATTTTGTGAAGTGATTGTCTTCTTGACATAAAGTGTTTCAAGCTTTATATATAACATAGTCTTCAGCATTTGAACAAAATAATCTGATTGAATCTGGAAACATTCTGTTTCGTATCAGTACTGTGGAGGCTCTGTACAAAGAATAACTCAAAACCATTATTTTTCACAAGGTGAAAATTGAAGCAGAAAATGGTAACATGCAAATATTTAACCCAGGTGCTTGTTGTTATGTATAATGGACAAAAATACCATTGTTAATCATACCAACTACCTTTCCCTCATGCATGCATTCAGATAGTGCATTCCATACAACTAGATTTTTTATTTTTGAGTAAAACAAGTTTATTTGGGAAGTCAAAGGGAGGAAAGAGAAACATTTTCTAAACAGAACACAAGAGTGAAGAAAGCAAAGTACACATCCCACGCGCGGAGGTGTGGGCCGTTTCCCCACAAAGGGGAAATGCATCCCCCAGTCAGAAAGTTCACATCTCGGGAAATGTGGGTAGATGTGCCACAACCAACTAGATTTGATAATGTGAGAACACTGAGGTTTTTAAAGAAATGGTTTTGGCTACTAGGAACATCTCTGTTGCAATACTTATAAAATTTTGATGTATCAGTATATACTGTAACTTTGCAGTGGCTGTATCAAGGCTTGGCTTGGAAGCACGTCATGAAATGATGAGTTAGCTAAGTACATGCGTCTCCGTTCCGTGAGCAGACTTGCCGTGGCTGCTCCAAACCCGCCTGAGGGCTGAGGGAAGCAGCTCCCTGAGGGATCCGTATTCCCGGCTGTCACTGTGGTCAGAAGCGCAGAGCACTGAGCAGCCCGGCCCCTCGCTTGCCCCCTTGTGCTGCCTCCATCTGCAGGGGATATGAGCTTAGCCTCGAGAGTCTCGGCAAGCAGGGTCAGAGCTAGGCCGGGCCTGTCCCTAGTGCACCCCACCCCACAGTGACCTAGGCCCTCCGTTATGTGCTTAGACACGCACTTGAGCAGTTTCACTCTGACAGAAGTGACCTGAACACTGTAGTTCATTTCATTTATGATTGCAAGCTCAGCTCAGCTTCAGTCCTGAGCCTACGAAGCCCTGAGTAGATGCAGGGGTGAGTTTTGTTGCAGCGAGTCGTACAGCGCTTTTACGCTTCCTGTACTTCTGGCGAACACGTGCTGTTTGTATGAGAAACTGGCAGGGGCAGGTATTTCTGATGAAGTACAGATTCACTGACTTCCCTAGTAAGTAGCTGAAGAGCAAAACTCAAGTCATTCCTTAACCCAGTACCAGCGTCTTCACCATCTGATTAGTCAGTGATCAGAGCCTCAAGGTAGCTTTAGTTTATCTTGATTTTCTGTGAAATTCAGTAGCTTTTTTAAAGTAGAAACTTTTGCCTAAGTGCTTTTATTGCGTCTCCTCTGACAGTAGTCTTTGTTGTTGTTGTTGTTTGGGGGCCACACCCAGCAGTACTCAGAGATTTCTCCTGGCTCTGCACTCAGGAATCACTCCTGGTAGGGCTTGGAGGGCTCTGCGGGATGCTGGGGATCTAACCCAGTTGGCCGCATTGTAAGGATGTGCCCCTCCCTGCTGTGCTGTTGCTCTGGGCCCTTGATTTTAAAATTTAAGGGGAAATGGAAACAGTATTCCAAAACTGAAAATAGTCTCCTAACCTGAAAAGGGACACAGTGTCCCCACTAGGTAGAGCGAGGTACTGCCTTTCTTTCCTGGTAATTGGTGGGGACTTCTTGCAGATGAGAAAAGAGGTATTTCCCCAAACAACAGCATTCTGGAAACCTAGCATCTTCGCCTGTATCATTTCTTTCCGAGTTTCTCAATTATAAGACCTCCCCCTTTAATTTAGTCATGATCATTAACTGTCATTTCATTTTTTTTTTTGAGGGGGGTGGTCTGGGCCACATCGACAGTGCTGGGGGGTGGAACTGTGTGCGATATCGGGAGTCCAGCCCGGGTTCGAGGCGAATGCCCTGACCCCTCTGCTCTCTCTCTCTGAGCCCTTTGAGTTGTCATGTCATCTACTCCGTCCTTTTGGGACAACTGACAGCGGTCTCCTACTCAGTCAACATGTCTTCTCGGTAGTTTTCACTTGGCCATCCGTGTTTTTGTGCGTGACATGTCACCGTTTTTCCCTGCAGATGACCCTCATGTTCAGTACTCTGCAGTGAGCAGCTTTGTATTTCTCCGTTTCTTTGCTGTAGCCGTAGTGTCACCTCATACTTTTCATTTGCGACCTCATCATCCAGTAAGTGTTCTTCTCAAAGCTTTCTTCCATTTTCAGTTGTGTTGCAATGAGGAAAGACAATTTCGCTTGGTTATGCTATCTTAGAACTGATGCTTAAAGACTGACACAGCCAGAGAAATTCTGGGTGCATTTCAGAGAAGGCCTAAAGCTTTCTTGTTGTTAAAAGATATTATGCCAGAGTAATAAAATGTTGATAAGTGGTGAAGCTTTGTGATGGGTAGAGGCAGGATTTATAATATTTTTCTTCCACTGTTACGTATACTTAAATAAATTTGCATAACACAAGAATTTTTTTATTACAGGTTTTTCCATTTGCGGATATTTCCAAGAGATTTGTTTTTTCTCTTTAATGCAGTAGAAATTTACTGGAACATGATTTGATTGGGATCACTGGGTTTTTTTCCACTGAGATATTACTGTAGATGGGAGATTTTATATTTTTGTATTTAAGTTTCAAGTTACTACTATGTTCCCTTCATGGGCCCACACGTTTCTTAAATTCATAGTCCCCTACAATATATTTCTTGCTATTATTTCAGCTTCTTGTTTCAAGTATTTTGTAATTTTATACAAATCAGTGACAGGAACATCAGATAAAAAATTATAGTAATTAAAAAATAACAGTGGGTGGTAAGGGGCTTGCCTTACATGCAGACAACCCGGATTCAATCCTTTGCATGCCGTGATTCCTGGGCTCAGAGCTCGGAATAATTCCTGCATTACCAGGTGTGACCCAAAAACAAAACCCCCTAAAAAATGTAGTAACGGATTAAAATAATAGTGCTTACTTTGTACTGGCCTTGCTCTCGGTGTTTTCTGTTTACTCCAAGATCTAAGTCCCCTGGTTGTCCCACTTACAGCTACAAAAACATCAGTGTCTTCTCCACAGCCACCGTCAGACTAACGCAGCCTGACTTGCCGAGTGCTGCTGAGAACCCTGTCAGCCCCACGCTCGCACTGGAGCCCTGGTGACGAGGAAGTGCTCCCCGGCTGACTCAGGGCCAGGGCTGTGCTCAGGCCTGGGAGTTGCATGGGCCCGGAGGCCTCTCCACTGAGAGCTGCTTCCTGTGGAGCGCCCCTTTCACTCTGAAAAGGGCACAGAGCCTCCTACTGCTGCGGCAGCAGACAAATCCTTCCCTGCCAAAGCTCTGGGTTGCCACAGCAGCGAGTGGGCCGGTGTTTGTCGGTCCACAGAGCTGTTGTCACAAGAACCGAATAGAAGGCATGGGATGGCAGAAGCTTGGTGGCAGCATTCTGGACATGACGGAACTCCCACCTCTGAGCTTGTGACTGTGCTTTGTGTCCAGATGGGATCTGCATGTCCTAACCGTAGACATCGCAGGGAAGTCTCACCACAGGCTCCGGGATCTGGCCACGTTTTTGACCATTCGGCCAGAAGGATTGCTTTACGCTATCGTTTCACTTGGTGCTTTGTTTCTCAGTATGACCTTGTCTTCCTAAGGACCTTCTAAATGAGGCCAAGTGAGGGGTGTTGTCAATTCAGAGAATAGAAATTGAGAGCAAGGAAGACTCCCGTCATGACATTTGTCCTGCTGTTTCTAAGCATGTCTTTACTCTCTCGTGATGGTCAGCCACTCAAACCGGGCCTGCATGTTTTTTGCTGGCATGTGGCATCTTGCAGAGGAAGCCCATCTAACAAGGAGCCTTTTCTAACGTGAAAACCTGCATGTATTTAAGTAGAGAGTATGAGTTCAACAGAAGGGGCTTACTAGCAGATGGCTAACTTGGAGGATTCAGAAATAGTGTCTTTGGGGCCAGAAAAACAGTTCAGGATTAAGGTCACTGCCTCGCATGCAGCCAACTCCAGTTCAGTTCCTGGCATTACATATGATCAGTCCACCTGAGCACTGCTGGGTGTGGCCCCAAAGAAAAAAAAATAATTTCTTTAAAGAAAATGTGATCCATCATTTTGAGTGGAGAATGAGGGGCCAGAGGGGAGATGAATAATTCTTTCTTAAAATAATTATGGTGAAATAAAGTTTTTAGAACAAAAATAGCCAAATAGAAGTAGTTTCATATGACTCGGCCTAACAGAACATCTTGGAGAAATTCAATTTAATATCACCTTGTCAATTTTTTTGTATTCTTCAAAACCAGGGAATTATATGGACCTTTTATAGAAACAGTGAATTTTCCAAAAATATTTTTTGAATAGCCTTGAAGTGTGCAACTATTTCTCAGTAAATTTTAGTATGGCCCATATAGTCCTTGTTCAGGTTATGTCACACACCAAATGTCTCTTCTTCACCCCTCCCCATGCCCCTCTACATTCCCTCCCCCCACATGTACTCCCTCTTTCAGTGAGTACATACTGGCAGGAGTAGGAACTTGCTAGAGAACACTGTTATGGAAGCTCTAGTATATTCTTTCTGAAGGACCGGCCTGAAAAGCACCATGAAGAACAGACTCAAATAGTTCCTCTCTGCTGTCATCCTTCATGAACGGGTGGCTTCTCATTTGCTCAGCTGAATTTGAGTCTTTCTTACCACAGCATAGAGAGCTGAGTGCAGAGGCTGGAGCGATAGTACAGGAGTACTTGCCTTGCGCACAGCCAACCCGGGTTTTATCCCCCGGCATCCCATTTGGTCCCCCAAGCACCACCAGGAGTAATAAGGGCAGAGCCAGGGGTAAGCCCTGAGTATCACTAAGTGTTAAAAAGCAAAATGGTGGGGCTGGAGTGATAGCACAGCGGGTAGCGCGTTTGCCTTGCACGCGGCCAACCCGGGTTCTAATCCCAGCATCCCATATGGTCCCCTGAGCACCGCCAAGGGTAATTCCTGAGTGAAGAGCCAGTAGTAACCCCTGTGCATCGCCGGGTGTGACCCCCCCCAAAAAAAAAACCAAAAAAAAAAAAAAGCAAAATGGTGAGAGAGAGAGAGAGAGAGAGGAGCACTGATTGCAGAGTTCATTTAAATTATTGAATAGCTTAGAGATGGGTTGAGTAGATAAAATTTGAAGCTACTGTTTCAAGTTACAAGATGAGTAAAAGTGGATGCCATGGATGTGCCCAGACTGTAAAAATGATGTCTATATAATATCGATTCAAGATAAACATTAAGTATGGTTACGATTGTCAGCTACCTATGGATTCTTTGTCTCAGAACAAGGCGTGTCCATCCTTAGCTAGATCTTATCTATATGACTTGCTTGAATGAGTATTTTTGAAGCACCGTTTTAGGATAATAGATCCTATTCTCTGGTTTACTTTTAAAACAAATCTCACTTCTTGAAAGCTATTGAATTTTGTATCTTTTTCTTTAGGATGCACAAACAATTAGAACATTGACTCTCATCTCCAAAACGATTCAGACCTTGGGAAGCTGGGGCAGCCTGTCCAAGAGCAAGGTGAGCCACCACGTCTGTTCAGTACTCGTGCTTCTAGATGCTGCTGTGCACTGTCGCCCGCCTCTCCCACACTCACCCGCTTCCAGACTAAGACGGGCGAAACCAGACAGGTACATATGCAGCGCCTGTTTCAGTTAGATGCCGTGCGCAGTCGCCAAACAACAATTGAAAGAAATCTTAAGCTACAAAGCTGTCAGCCTCCTGAAATCCAAGAGAGAATCCCTTTTAACTTAATTCTCAGCTGGTAGTTTGTTATATTCACAGCTCTCAGTGTATAAATTCTTCTTTTTTTCCTTTTTAGTCAAGTTTCAAAGAGACATTCATGTGTGAATTTTTCAAAATGTTTCAAGAAGAAGGATATATCATAGCAGTTAAAAAGGTATGATTGCTTTACTATGGGGATAGCATTGCTCGTGACACTTTCTCGGGGCCAGACCTTTCTCTTCCCATATAAAACAGGCATTTTCTTGCTATGAAAATACCTAAATGAGTTTTAGCAAGAGCTACTATTTCCAGTGACTTGGTGACAGATCACAAATATCTAGAGTTAGAGTTTCTTAACTGTGGCACATTGGCAATTTGGATGAATAATTCTTGACTGTGAGGGGCTGTCTAGTACATTACAAGATATTTTGACAACCAAAACTGTCTTCACACATTGCCAAATGGACAAAAGGCCACTGAGTTGGAACCTTCGGTCACGGGATATAAAGGCTTAGTGTGGTGCCAGTTTTTTGTATTGTGTGCACATAATATAGTTTTTTTAAAAAATATTGAATATCTTTGTAAATTGTATAAACTTATGGTAATAATTCAGGGAAAGTTGCCTAAAAGATTCAAAAGTCTACAGTATATATTAACACAAGATCTATGAGGACAAAACTTGCTGTATTTAGAAACTAAGAATATTCTGAAAGGCTCTTTGGTCTTGAATCATCCTAAACAAATGAGGCATTTTTGCAGCACCTAAAAATTTTGTAAATAGGGCTCTCAATAAATAAAAGCGTTTTTTAATTTAGAGCCAGAAAGGAAAAAGGAATTGTTTCTTCTCGATTCGTGGGAGTTCAACTGAGAGTTATGCAACCGCTGAAAGGTTTTGCGAAGCCTTTCAGAATACTAGGCAAGGAAGTGCTGGCCTTTTCTTTTTAGGACATGCTGAGATTTGTGGGACAGTGAGCACAGACTTAGGTGTCGGGATGGTGGCGTCCTCTCTCGTTCCTCCATTGTCTGTGCACTGGCAGCATCCGATCCCACCACAGTGAGTTGAGTTGGTGTCAACGGAGAAGGCGTTCAGGCTGCCAGGCAGTCTCTGTGTTCCTCATCCCGGTCACCCACTCAGGACTGAGGGGGCGTCAGTACAGCCCCTTTCTCAGACTTGGCTCTCACTACTGTACCGACAGAGGCTCTTTGTCCCTAATGTACTAGCTTCCTCTGCTGCTTCTGAGGAAGTGCCATGCTCGAAGCCTTTAATGCTTACACAGCCACTTTCCTGCTGACCCCACTGCTGCAGAGAAGGGACAGTGGCGCTGGTTTCCTGTCATTCCCAGGTACCCATTGGCACTGTCCAGATTTGAGCACACATGAGTATTTTCAGTCCTTTTGCATAACTATCTATTCTGCTTGACTGTAGTCACAGACAGTGATGCCCCAAGCAGATGAAGACCTGTATTCGCCCTGTCTAGATAGTGCATTGTAATTGTATTCTTTCACTTTATAGATCCTTACGTTTCCAAGTTATTCCAAAGAACTTAATTAGACTTCAGTTATGACTCCAGAGATTTGTAATCTTTGTTGCCAACACACTGGCAATATATAGTAACTGTTGCTGCAACTCATTTACCATGTCTAGGCTCAATTTAGTTACACTAACAGAAGTCAGAAATCTCTTATGCTGGATGAGTAACTTATGTCACATAAAGGCTCTACTGCAACATTTGAAAGTGTCAGAACCGAAATAAGGTTTACAATCCTATAGCTGAAATCTTTGGGACCAGGGAATATTCCAAAATTCCAATTTATGAGTTTTCAAAGGTATGTATATGCTACATATTGCATAATACCCTCCAGTGGGGTTTGAGGCAGCACCCCCTCATCCGACATTCATGTGGCATGCACAGTGTCTGATAGTCACAAACTGTAAGCTGTCAATTAAAATAGTTATACCACCAAATGACTGTTTCTAATCAAACAACAAATGGCATGTTCGGAGCTTTCTGATTTCAGATTTACCGGTAAGGGATCATATCCTGAATTATTTCTTATAGGGAATGCTATACTAGGTTTTGGATCACTTAAAAACCTTTTTTCAAGAAACTATCATGTATAAATTAGTAACTCCGTCTACAATTAAATGTGTTTCGCTTTTTTTAAATTAGTTATGTGTATTCCTTCATAATGAAGAACTTCACAACAGTATCATTTAAAGTGGAAACAATGTATGACATCCCTCATTACAAAATGTTATAACTGCTCGTTTCTCTGTTTAGTTCTTGGATGAAATTTCATCTACTGAAACGAAAGAGTCCAGTGGTACAAGTGAACCAGTGCACCTGAAAGAAGGGTAATTAAAGGGAATTCGGCATTCACCGGGTTCCAGTAATAGAAATTAAGTATAAAGGGTGTGGGCCTGGAAAATTGGGGTGTACTGTGCGAGACTCTTTACTCCAGATGGGCCTAAGGACATGTCATACAGCCCCAGAGTTGTTCCACTAGTAAGACCAAGGATGCTTGAGTGCTGTGGAAAGGTAACAGTACCACCACTGTTCAGTCTTTGAGGAGGACTGTCATTGAAAATTTCGGAGGCAGCTCGTTCATTTGGCCCTTTCTGTACTGGACCGCAGTTAGGATTACAGACTGACTTGACTCCCTTCGAATTTCCAAACTAAATAAACGCAAGAGTCGTTGATAACAGAGACATCCTCAAATACTTGGTCTTTGAAAACCGTTGATGTCTTTCAAATTCAGGAACTGTTCTTGGTTCCCAATATCCGTGGCTGATTTCTTTTGTCTGTTGTTTTGGCAGTGAGATGTACAAAAGAGCTCAGGGAAGAACTCGGATTGGAAAGAAGAATTTCAAGAAGCGGTGGTTCTGCCTGACCAGCAGAGAGCTCACCTACCACAAGCAGCCAGGTAGTTGTGCTTGTGCCCCAGGCTGGGCCCCTTCCCAGCGCAGTGTCTGTTTTGCTGTTAATGTTCTGTGTTCCTGAGACTTTGGGCTGATTATACTGTGGCCTATATTCAGATGACTGAAGGTCAACTAGGCTACATCTGACGGCAGTTGTTGGAGCTAAGCGTGTTTTGAATATTATACATATGTGATGTTTTGAAAAGCGCTTCATAATATTCTAAGTATGTCTACATTCACAATACACTGAGAGCAAACCCAAGGTAAGTCAGTGCTTCTCCAGGAGTAAACAAGCTTCTCTCCCCTCCAAGTAGAGCATTTTTGAATCTAAACTAATTCTTTGGTCTTTTTGACTTCAAGAATCTAGTAGTTCTGGATCCTTCCCTCCAGAAAAATGGATTGCGCATACAAGTATTAACAATTTTTTGGTACATAGACCCACCCACAGTTCTCAAGAATCTTGGGGTCCAGGGACGTGGCTCAATGGTAAAGCACATACTTGCATACGCACATAAAAGATTAATTTGCTCCCTAGCACTGGGGTGGGCCGAGGCGGGGGCGGGGGGAGAGTCTGTTTGGTCCCGTGATCTTTACAAGGATAAGATTTCTTAAGGATATGAAGTTTTGGGATTATATACCAAAGCCACGAGTTTTAAGTTTCCATACTTTCTATTTTAACTATTTTGATGGATTTTTCTAAAATACGTTCCATGCCTCCCTGTCTTCTCCAAAAGAGTTCATTGAACGTAAGTTAATACTCCCTGTGCCTTGGGCTGTCCGTGTCAGCAGCGGCCGTCATCCCGTGTCTGCCTCCGTGATGCTCTCTGGCCTGCTTCCGACGTGTGCAGCTGTCCGTTCCCCAGCCCGCGCCTGGGCCTGCCTGCTTGTTGTGTTCCCATGTTTGCCCCTTGATGTGCAGACCGTCAGTGATCCGTCATTCTCAGCTCCCTCCCACCCCATTTCCTGCTCCTAGACGCCAAGGACACAGGTGCTGTGTGTGTGGAGTTGTCCATAAGATTAAAAAGCTCTGGACACCCTGAGATAAACATAGACTTGGGCTTTTGGTCTCTGTTGGGTTGTTCGGTTTCCTACTTCTTATTTCCTTATTTTCTGTCCCACCACGACTGCTCATCAAACAGCTGCTCCGTGACGCTGCTGTCTCCCGCATTTTGTGATGAATCTTCCTACCACTTCAGATCAAATAGATTTTCTTTAAATAGTTCTGATGTTGCTTTGCGGGGATTCAGTCATCTCCTAGCATCCAGCGAGTTTCCAAGGTCCCCGCCTCGTCCCCATCTCAGCCTGTCCTATCTTTCATCCTTCATTGCTCGCTTCACGAGCTCGTTCTGACGGTTCCTGTGCCTTGCGCGCCTTCACGTCCACACAGACCAGAAACTGCTTCTTGCCTGTGGGGTTGCCAGGCTCCCTCTGTTGAGCTGCTCCAGCGCAGCTTCCATCACCCGTTTGTTTTCTATCTCCCTGTCCTTAAGACCCTCAGGACTGGACTGTGTTTCCGCTGAGGTGTTCTGTAAACGTTTCCGGTAAACGGTGCTCCCCAAAGACCATATGCTGCCATCGAGCTGCTTCAAGAGCCACTAATCTAGTAGCCCGCAGCCTCAGCCAGTGCTGAGCGAGTGCCTGAGCTGTCCATGACGGGCCATGCTCTGTTCTGCCAACGCGGCTGAGACTTGCCCGCCTCTGCCAGGTACTCACATCCACGGTAACTTGCAATCACGGAGGCTGCTGCATGTCTGAGTCACACATCCTTGGATAACACGAAAGAAGCTTCCGTGACGTTTAGAACAGATCTCAGGACATTTTGGTTGTCTTTGTTTTCACTTTCTCGTATTTTTAGAAACCAGTTTCTTAGCTAAATCCCTGATTCCGTCCCACATTCAGCAGGTAGTATGAGAACCTAGTGTGTTAGCTCAGGAGAAAACCGCAGTGAACAAACTCCAGAATGGAGAGATCAGTCCCGGGTTCAGGTTCTTGCCTCGCACGTGACCAGCAGGCAGGGACTGAAGAGGGAGCCCCGATGCGAGGAGCTGGCTGCGCGTGCGGCTGCTCCGGGTTTGATCCTCGGCCCCCTGGTGCTCCCCTCAAGCCGCGCTTGGCGTGGTCCTTGAGCGCAGGTGTAGCCCTGAAATAAATCAAAACAAAACCCAAACTAAAGGAGACAGACCGTGTTTGTGAATTTGAGGGTTCGGTTTAGCGGGGGGGGGGGGGGGGGCCGCTCCTGACCCAGCCTAGGAGCCACTCCCGATGGTGCCGCAGGACTGTGTGGCCCAGCACGCAACGGTCAGGTCAGTGACACGTACAGCAGGAGCTGTCCCCTCTGTGTTCCCTCTCTGGCGTGGGAGATTTGGCATTTTTTAGAGACCACTGTTCAAATTCTCCTTGCTTCTTAACACATCCCACTCCAAATCACATCAGCAAGGTTTTTTATTTTGGGGTATGGCAAGTTGACTCTTAAATTTCACAGGATTGATAAAGGACTTAAAGCCAAAGCAATGTTGGAAAATACAGACAGTTAACTGTGGGCCACATCAAAGCAAGAAGGGAGGAAAGAGAAAAGTTGAAGGGCCAGTGATAAATGGAAAACGCCAGCAATCAGAGCTATAGTTACTTGGGGTTGTTTGGTGCGTTTTGTTTCTGCGGGGGAGCTGTTCTGGTATCACTCCTGGTGGACTTGAGGGACCACACGGGGTACCGGAGATGGAACCCATGTCAGTCGCGTGCAAGGCAAGTGCCCTCCCTGCTCTACCGTCTCTCCAGCCCCACAGACTTGGTTTTACCTGCGAGCCATTGATGTCCAGCAGATAAACTGTCAGTTCAACTTTGACCGAGATGTGAAGACAAATAGTGCCGGAGAGATGGTATGGCAGGCAGGCCTGGCCTTGCACGCGGCTGGCCCGGACCTCTGCCTCAGCACCACATACTGTCCCCTACACGTCACTGGGGACGGCCCAGCCCACGCAGCAAAAATAAAGCGACTGAGCCTTAGTAAAATGAAAACTTCCCTTTTTCCATTCTTCCCGTCTTCCACTCCCTTTCCTTGTTACAGTGGCCACAGAAGTGCTTACAGGGCAGTTGAAAGTTGTGTAGGGATCAAACCCACTCTTTTTTTTTTTTGCTTTTTGGGTCACACCTGGCGATGCACAGGGGTTACTCCTGGCCTTGAACTCAGTAATTACTCCTGGGGTGCTCAGGGGACCATATGGGATGCTGGGGATTGAACCCAGGTTGGCCGTGTGCAAGGCAAACGCCCTCCCCACTGTGCTATCGCTCCAGCTTTGAACACACTCCTAATAGCTATTTTGAAGCCTTTGCTTGTTACTAAGTTGAATCTCTGAGCCCACTCAAAGGTCAGTTTTTATTCATTGGCCACTTCCCCCCAACACCTTCCCCCAAAGTTTTGTTTCTTTCTACATCTTGTTTTATTCATTTATTTGTTTTTAGATAAAATCTGGAAATTGGGGGCTGGAGCTCTAGTACAACGGGTAGGGCGTTTGCTTTGCACGTAGCTGACCCAGGTTTGATTCCCAGCCATATCGTCTCATGGTCCCCCGAGCACCGCCAGGAGTAATTCCTGAGTGCAGAGCCAGGACTAACCTCTGAGCACTGCTGGGTGTGACTCAACAAGCAAAAAAAAAAAAAAAAAACCTTGAAGTTTTGAAGTTGTAGGGGAATGCATAACTAGCAGCTCTGGTCAGTTTGTGGCCGGAAGCTGCAGTTTCTCTCCATTCCGCAGAGAAGGTAGAGATGTGCACGGCACGCTGAGTGTTTCTGTTTCTGAAAAGGGAGGGAAGGCAGCCAGCTAATTTGGAAACCAGTTCCCCAGGTTAGTTGGTTTTGCCTGGACTCAAACTCAGATCCCTTCCTCGTGTCTCCACTTTCCACCCTGCCCCACCCCTCTTTCAGTGTGGCACTGCTGCTTCTGATTAGAGTGTCCCCAAGTCTAGACTGCGCACTGGGGCTGACCTTGACCTTCATGATCAGCCTTCCCATGGCTAGATGTGTCCCTTGGGTCTGTTTGGGATGGTTTCCCAATGCCCCGCAGTTGCTCTTAATGACTTTCCCAGTTTCACACTTACTTCCTGAGAGATGCAGTTCTGACACCGTTACTCTGTCCGTTATCTTCCTTCCATGTCTATTTTATTATTTTAAATTACTCCACGGGACCTGGGATGTCGCTCTATGGTGGAACACTTGCCTGGCCTGGGGGTTCGCGTCCCTTACTCCCACCGTGCCCGGTCCTTTGCGTGTCTGACTAGTGTAGAGCTGGACTGTTTCTCTTGACTTGCTTAATGTTTTGCAGTGGAAAGAATTTACATGCCATAAAATTCACCCTCATAAAGCATGCGCTTGTTGACTTTCTTTACGTCATCCAGAGACAAGCCCTGTACCCACGGACAGTCACATTCCACCTCCCTCCCCACCCAGCCCCTGGTGCCCGCTCCTCTGCGTATTTCATGTAAACGGAATCATGATTCATGACCTTTTCTTTTTGGGTCATACCCGGCGATGCACAGGGGTTACTCCTGGCTCTGCACTCAGGAATTACCACTGGCGGTGCTCAGGGGAACCATATGGGATGCTGGGAATCGAACCCGGGTCGGCCGCGTGCAAGGCAAACGCCCTCCCCGCTCTGCTATCGCTCCAGCCCCGATTCATGACCTTTTCTGACTGGGTTCACTCAGCATACTGCTCCTGGGGTTCAGAGCATAGCATGAGTCCCTGACCATTCCTCTGGCGGCCGAGTGAGGTGCCTCGGGGTGGATGTATACCAAACGCTGCGGTAGACAGCCACGTACACGTTTCTGGGGTCACTTCTAGTGATACCTGGCCGACTCTGGGGGGCTGATGATCCCGTGGTCAGGCCTAGTGGTGCTGGGGGCCAGTTGTTTGGGGGGTTCATGTGGAGCTCGGGTTGAATTTGAACTCAGGCCTGTAACCTCCAAGGCTTGTGCTCCAGCCACTCGGCTCTGTCCTGGCCCCCGGGCAGTGGTTTTTAACCCCTTATTTGTAGACCAGAGAAATGTCCTGCCAGGTGGGGGAAACCATCGCTGATTAACTGCTTTTCAGCTGACGGCCAAGGAGCAGGGCCAGTGCTCAGCAGTGAAATAGTTCGTGACCACTGCCTCAGGTTACAAGGGTCCGAATTTGTCAGATGGTGACTGTCCGACTTACTAAGGAGGTAGTGTTTTTCACTAAGAACCATTAAAACCGTTCTCTTCCATTAGAAAAAGTTCTGTGGTTTTTTTTTTTCCCCACTACAAACCTTTCCACTTGCTAGGGAAACTGAGTGTGTTTCCGTTTGTGTGGTAACTGTGCCGGCTGCTGTTTTCCGTTGGCGAGATGTGTTTCCTTTCTCAGTCTCATCATCGGGACAGTCAAACAGTGTCCGGGGCAGCCTCTTGACCTGCTCCCTTTGCACAAGTAAAACCGCTAACTTGGCACCGCCCACTTTTGTCCTTTCGTACCTGAAGCTGCCACGTCCCCACCTCACCCTGTCCACTTCGGGCACCTGGCTGGGAAGTGAGGATGAGGCTCCCGTCGTCTGCTTTGGGGCCTCTAATAGAATCGAAGCTGCCGTCTCACGTCAGTAGTTGAAATCTCCCGTCCAGCGTGGCGAGGCCATTCCCGTCTTGTCTTTGCCTCGCCTCCGCGGCCATCTGGATTCTGAAACTGGGTTCTCTTTTGCCCTTTAACGTTAGGCCCTAGTCATTTTCGCTTGTGTTTATCTGTGTTTTGTAAACTTTCTTTGCCTGGCACTGTCTCTAATGTGATGCCCTTGTCTTTTTCCTGGCTTTTGTTGTTTCTTTCGTGAGAGAACTCCGGCAGCTTTTCAGGTAGGCTTCATGCTTCATGAATGTGACCCGACCTGCAAATGATGGGCAGGCCTGGACCGTTCCCCTTGGCGCCTTGCAGAGGTTAGCCCAGGCGTGACCGGTGTGTGTTGCTGGCGGGTGTCCGGGTGCCAGTTTGCCGTTCAGTCTTAGTTTTCTTCATAGAAACTCTTGGGCCATTGCAAGGCCTCAGTTGCCCTGTCTTTCCCCTCTCGTCCTGTCGGTCCTGACACACCCTCGTCTAAGGAGTCTGCCTTTGCCTCTGGGACATTTCCATTGGTGATTTTCCCCTCCCCAGTGTCTCAGAAATGCTTTTCAGACGGGCAGTAAAACCTTGGGACCATCTGCCATGGCAACTAACATTTTTACTTTCTATTTTCGTCCTTTTCTGCTGTGTTTTTTGAGTCCCCAACTGTGGTCTTCCATTTTCCTGATTCACCCCTCAGTTTGTTCCAGCTCTCCCCGTTGGCTTGAGCTGAGCCCCTGGTATCCTGCTAGCCGTGTGTCTGCGTTAGTGTGTGTCACAGATGCAGCAGCTGCCGACTGAGTACCCGGGCTGCTTAGCTAGAAATTCCTGCCGCTTCAGCTAGGCTCCGGGAAGCTTACGGGGCCCCCTGGGGTAGACCCATGGCCCCTTCCCTGCTCCCGGAGAGGCCACTGTCTCCTCCTGGGTGACACTGATGCGGTGACGCGTGTGTTTCCTGTCCCTTCACTGCTGAGTGTCGCGGTGCTTATGCCAGCAGCGGGGGCGCGAGGGTACCTGGGGCTGGCGTCTGCCTGCAGGGGTGCGGGCTGCTCTCCTCTCTCCGGCCCCGGGCGCCTCCCCACTGCTTGAGCTTGAGCTCTGTGCCTAACGGGGGTCGCTGGCTGAGGACCCACCCGGGCAGCCCTGCTGGTCCAGATGCAGCTCCCCCCCGCCCGCCGAGTCCTGACTCCCCTCCCGCTCCCGAGCCTGCCGGAGCACCCCCAGCTTCTGACGCTCTTCTCCCTCCGTGTCCCAGGCTGTGGCTGCCCCCCCTACCCCTTCAGCGTGGTCCCTGTCCGCTTCCAGGGAACTTCCGATAGCCTGGGCCTGTTTCCCATGCATTTCTGTTTTGCCTTTGAAGTGAGATGTTGTTTCCTCAGAGACAGTTTCCCTAGCCTCCTAATGAAGCCTACTTCCCAAGATTACGTTCAGGAATCATCTGTTCCGTTGCTGTATTACGTAGAACACTGCTATGAAGGAGACAGTTAACAGATAACAGTTGAATTGGTGATTTTATCTCTTTGGGAAATTGTTTCTGCTTTATTGCACACGGTTCAGATACCATGCCAGAAGTAGTCTTAGGAAATACTCTTTTAACGTCTCTATTCAACACCAAAAACCTTTATTATCCAAATAACTGTATTTGACTAAAACATTACAATTAATTCATAGACTAATTTAAGATGTGACGATCTGGAGACCAGGAGATGGCACAGCAGGGATGGTGCTTGCCTTTTATCCCTGCCGTCCTGTAGGGTCCCCTGAGCATCGCGGCGTGTGGCCGAATACGAAGGTGGAGACCTTAGGCCTGGCAGTGAAGTAGGAGCAGGTCAAGTGCTTGCCTTGCACAGCCTTTCCAGGCTCCGTTCCAGTACTGCCAAGTTCCCCACGTACTGCTCAGTGTGCCCCAGAAAAGAAAAAGAAAAAAAAAGGCAAAAAAAAAAAGCGGAGATCTTAACACACACCTCTTCAGTCCGCTTGCCGTTGTATAGATTTCCTGAGGCCGGTGGGAAAGCAAAGCTTTGATTTTCTAAGAATTAGTTGCAAAATGACAGTGAAAGATTATCACTATACTTGCTTACATTTCATACACATATTCTTACATTCGTACGAATATTCTTAAAAACAGGTGAAGTTCTTTCTATTCTTTTTAATTTTTGTTTTGCTTTTTGGGTCACACCTGGCGGTGCACAGTGGTTACTCCTGGCTCTGCACTCAGGAATCACTCCTGGCGGTGCTCAGGGGACCATATGGGATGCTGGGAATCGAACCCATGTTGGCCGTGTGCAAGGCAAACGCCCTACCCGCTGTGCTATCGCTCCAGCCCCAGTTCTTCCTATTCTTAAGCTGTATTAACAGAGTTCCTTTTTTTCCTTTCTTTTTTTTTTTCCCCAGCTTTTTGGGCCACACCCAGCTCAGGGGTTACTCATGTCTCTGCATTCAGGAATCAATTCTGGCAGTGCTCAGGAGACCATGTGGGATGCAGGGCAGATGCCCTCTCCGATGACTTTTGTTCTGGCCCACAGAGTTCCTTTCGCAGGCTAAACTATCCTCAGCTTCTCACAGTTTTCTTTTTAAGGTTTTTTTGGGGGTTTGGGCCACACCCCACTGTGCCCAGGTCTCACACCCGACTCTGCACTGAGGGATCATTCCTGGAGGTGCTGGGGGGCCCTGTGGGGTGCTGGAGATTGAACAGGGTCAGCAGTGCTGGACAAGCACCTCACCTGGTGTACTATCTCTCTGGCCCCCAATTTCTAACTCTTAAGATAAAGAAAAACACAAAAATCTACATAGGAATCCTCAGATTCATTGTTTGCATAATGCTACAATGAAGCCTACAATGAATTCTCAGCAAGTATTGAGTGGGTCTCTATTACTAAGTAGATTAATTTCTTCAGTCCCCATATAACCACTGTTAGGTAACACAGTGTTTTTATTCCCTACATAGGGGTCAAATTTGTTTTCACATTTGCCTAGATATTTTTAAAATTTATATTAAAGAGAAAGTCACCACAGATCAAAATTCATCTGTTCCATAAAATCGACCATGTATGTGTTCTACTGAGAAGACGGGTATAGACTTTACAAAGCCTAGTCTTTCTGCTTTGTGATTCTGATTGCATTTAAATGGATCCTGCTTCTGTTATCATTTAGGCAAAGATGCAATTTACACAATTCCGGTGAAGAACATCCTTGCCGTGGAAAAACTGGAAGAGAGCTCTTTCAACAAGAAAAATGTAAGTCGCATAAATATTTAATAAAGCATTTTAAGGGGCTAGAGCAATAGCACAGCGGGTAGGGCGTTTGCCTTGCACGCGGCCGACCCGGGTTCGATTCCCAGCATCCCATATGGTCCCCTGAGCACCGCCAGGGGTAATTCCTGAGTGCAGAGCCAGGAGCAACCCCTGTGCATCGCCGGGTGTGACCCAAAAAGCAAAAAAAAAAAAAAAATTAAAATTAAAAAAAAAAACGAGTTTTAAGTTCCACGTGTCAGTATTTTGTGTTTGCCATTAATCATTAATGAATGACCCATTGCTGGTTAATCTTGTCTCAAAATTATTATTGTTGAAGCCTTCATACTGACCTTAGCCTGTTAAGCTAAGGCTATTTTTCCACTGTTGTCTCAGATTTTGCAACTCGATGTCCAAGTAGGAAAGTTTGTCTGTCGAAACCAGTTGCACAAACTGATCCGCTGCCACTCTCTGTTATGCCGTCACTTGAGCCAGCCGAAGGCTTTCTCTTCACACCTTCCCAAGCTTTTCCTTCCCTTCTGTTCTGTCCTCCATCTGAAACTCTCCATCCCTGTTGAGGGGTCAGTTGGTTCCTTTGGACAGTGATGGTGTCCCCAGATTATATTGTGTTGTACTGCTTGACGCCATGTGGTTCAGATCATCCTTAGAGCCCGCAAAGGAATCTCAGGTTTCTGAGCTGTAGTTACCTAACCGAGGAATCGTATGCCTGGTATAGGGGACACACTGTCACTGTCATCCCGTTGCTCATCATTTGTTCGAGGGGGCACCAGTAACGTCTCTCATTGAGAGACTTATTGTTACTGTTTTTTGCATATCCAGTACGCACGGGGAGCTTGCCAGGCTCTGCCGCTCGGGCTCGATACTCTCGGTAGCTTGCCGGGCTCTCCGAGAGGGGCGGAGGAATCGAACTCGGGTCGGCCGCGTGAAACGCGAACGCCCAACCGCTGTGCTATCGCTCCAGCCCAGGACACACACATCCCTTTTTATTTTGGTATCCAACCTTTTGGTCACTAACTTCTTGACCTTAATTGCCGATGAAGATGTTCCAGGTCATCCATACGGAGAAACCACTCTACGTGCAAGCCAACAACTGTGTGGAAGCCAACGAGTGGATCGACGTGCTGTGCCGCGTGAGCCGGTGCAACCAGAACAGGCTCAGCGTGTACCACCCCGCGGCGTACCTCAACGGAAACTGGCTCTGCTGCCAGGAGACGAGTGAGAGCACCCTGGGCTGCAAGCCGTGCACGGCGTAAGTAGGGGCTTCCCAGGCAGGAGGAAAGCCGGGTCCCACAGCGGCGTATCCATACGGTCTGCTCAGGAAATGGCATGAGGTGCTGTTTCGTGCCCCACACAGTGAAACCTTCAGCACCCGCTGAGTGGGGCTGAAGCCATAGCACAGCGGGGAGGGCATTTGCCTTGCACGCAGCTGACCTGTGTTCGATTCCTCCGCCCCTCTCGGTCCCCTGAGCACCGCCAGGAGTAATTCCTGAGCGCAGAGCCAGGAGGAACCCCTGTGCATCGCCAGTTGTGACACAAAGAGGAAAAAAAAAAACCAGGAAGGAAACGAGGCAGAGGGGCCAGACACTAGCCGGCAGCCCTCAGGGAAGGCGGCTCAGTAGGTGGCGCATAGAGACGCAGAGAGTAAATTAGTGTCTCGAGGGACTGGTGTGCTGATGGAGGGGGGATTGCTTTTGGGGGTGGCAAAGTGTTCCAGTGGTGGGTGCAGAGGCCAGGCGGGGTGGGGGCGGGAGGAGGGATGTGTAAATCCCTGTGCACAGGAAAGAAGCACTGCACCTCCTCTCACTCTGAGCCCCGCGCCCCTGAGGAGCGAGGCGCCGCTCTAGCGGCAGAGCGTGTGAGCAGCTTGCACACTCCCTTCCTCTTGCTCACACCTGCATGACCACCGGGCCCCCCTTGCCCTCCTTTCTGGAACCCTGTGCCTTCTGCCAAGCCCTGTGACCCCGGTGTTAGTCCCGAGCCATCCAGCGCCTCTGGCCTGTTCAGGAGGTGCAGTGCTCAGTGTCTCCCGTTTCGTTCCTCCCAGCGGCATCCCCGCGGACATCCAGATAGACATCGACGAGGACAGAGAGGCAGAGAGGATCTATTCCCTTTTCAGCCTCAATATGCCAAAGCTGCAGAAAATGGAAGGTAAGTGGGCACTTAAAATATTTTTAAATAACTAAGCACCGCGCTGTCGCACTGTCGTCCCGTTGTTCATCGATTTGCTCGAGCAGGCACCAGTAATGTCTCCACTGTGAGGCTTCTTGTTACTGTTTTTGGCATATCCAGTATGCGATGGGTAGCTTGCCAGGCTCTGCCATGCGGGTGGGATACTCTCGGTAGCTTGCTGGGCTCTCCGAGAGGGGCGGAGAAATTGAACCCGGGTCGGCTGCGTGCAATGCAAATACCCTACCTGCTAAAATCCTTGATAATTTCTTTTTTTTTTTTGCTTTTTGGGGTCACACCCGATGATGCACAGGGGTTATTCCTGGCTCTGCACTCAGGAATTACCCCTGGCGGTGCTCACGGGACCATATGGGATGCTGGGAATCGAACCTGGGTTGGCCGCATGCAAGGCAAACGCCCTACCTGCTGTGCTATTACTCCAGCCCAATCCTTGATAATTTCTAAGTGTTATTTTGGCATTGTTTGTCAATGTCATATTTACTTATAAGAAAGTTAGCCTAAAAGGAGATGTTTTTCTATAGCATTTCACGAAGTAAAAACGCTGTTTTTTCAAAAGACTAACGTCTGGTTTTCTGAGGAAATCTCCCATGTCGGGGCTGTTGAGAAGTTCTTATTTGTAATATGGTCGCCCTGGCGACACTGGGTGGTCTCACAGGGGCGTTCCTGTTTCTCCAGAGGCCTGTGGAACCATCGCAGTCTATCAGGGGCCTCAGAAAGAGCCTGATGACTATTCCAACTTTGTCATTGAGGATTCTGTGACGACCTTCAAGACCATTCAGCAAATAAAAAGCCTCATAGAGAAGTTAGATGAGCCTCATGAAAAGTACAGGAAGAAAAGATCAAGTAGTGCAAAGCTTGGGAGCAAGTAAGTATCCGTGGAGGCGCTTCTACGTGTTGTCTTGTAGCTTCGTTTGAGATCCCTTGCACTTTGTCCCGTCCTTCCAGCCGGGAAAACTAAGAAACTTCTTAGTTTCTTGACTGCTTCCTCAGCAGCGAAGAAATTCATGCGTGGCCCTGGATAATAGATTATAAGGTCACTCTATCACTTCTATCACTGTGTCACGGTCATCCCATTGCTCAAACGGGCACCAGTAACGTCTCCATTGTGAGACTTGTTACTGTTTTGGGCATATCGAATATGCCACAGGTAGCTTGCCAGGCTCTGCCATGCGGGCAAGATACTCTCGATAGCTTGCCGGGCTCTCTGAGAGAGGTGGAGGAATGGAACCCAGGTTGGCCGCGTGCAAGGCAAACACCCTACTGCTGTGCTATTGCTCCAGCCCGATTTACAAGATAGGCGCATAAATTGAAACATTCACTGCTGATTGTCAGTAAAAGAACTTACTTTAAAACTTTTTTTTTTTTTAATAATGTAGGAGTACTGCTATTTGTTCAGCCATTGACTAAGCTGATTGGATTGGGCATGAACTCCATATTCTTTTTTTTTTTTAAATTGTATAACCGTAAGATCGAGTCACAGAGCTTTCACGTTTGAGAGTCAGCCTAAGTGATGAAACACCCCCCCCACCAGCGCACACTCTCCACTACCCACAGCCCAGTGCTCACCCTGCCTCTATGGCAGACAATTTCCCCAGTACTCTCTCTAATTTGGGGCATTATGTAAAACTTTTTTTTTATTACAAAAAAAACCCATATGGGGGGCTGGAGCGATAGCTCAGCGGGTAGGGCGTTTGCCTTGCACGCAGCCAACCCGGGTTCGAATCCCAGCATCCCATATGGTCCCCTGAGCATCGCCAGGAGTAATTCCTGAGTGCAGAGCCAGGAGTAACCCCTGTGCATCGCCAGGTGTGACCCAAAAAGCAAAAAAAAAAAAAAAAAAACCCATATGGGCGGGGAGCCTCCGTTTAATAGGTGGGGGGCCAGCTGGCCTACACACAGGGAGCGACAAAGCCCTGGGCCCTGTCATGGGGCCGCCTCACTCGGCCCCCTCTGCCGTCCCGATGGCGACCCACGTGGGCGTGCTGGGAGTCTCCCTGCTCACAGCGTTCCTGCGAGGAAGGGCACGAATAGGGCAATCAGGGCCCTGATTTCCAGCTGCCTGGCCCTGCGGTTCCCACCACAGAGGGCAGCTGGGATACGGTTCTCACGCCCGCGTGGAGCTCTGGACACGGAGTGTCCGGCGAGTCCAGCGCCCACCACGGCAGGCGGCTCTGCGTCCCCTCCCACCTACTCCCGAGTTGGAACCTTCCTTTCAAACGATGGGTTTACTCTGGGCTGGAGGGACCTGGGGCCACCCCCAGGTGGGCGCATCAGGCCCTGGCCCTGAGCTGTCACCTGTGCCAGCGCCACCGGGTGCAGATCTGCTTGTCAGGTGTCTCCGAGATGTCCTGACCCTCCTGTCTGCAGGGTGTGACCCAGGCCGCCCGGAGCCCCGGGAAGTTCCCTTCTCAGCTTCCAGCCGAGGTCGGGCCCTCCTGCCCCGTGCCTCTCCAGCCTCCTCCCCCTCGAGTGGCCGGTTCCCTGGTGCTGCCCCATTGTACCCGCCCGTGTCAGAGTGGCAGTGCCACGGGGGCCCCTGTCCTCTGTCGGTGGCTGTCCTGCCGTGTGTCTGGAATAGAGCCTGGCATAGAATGGTGGGGCGGGTTTGCACTTGCTGGATTCATAAAGTCGAACATGCCAGGAGGGATTATCCGGAGAAGGTTACAGATAGTGTTTGGATAACGTGAGCTATTTGCTACATTTTAGGAATGTTACTCTCTTAGTGATTTTATTTTACTCTCTCCTAGGGAAAATCCAATCGTTGGGAAGACCTCTTAAGATTTAACCAGTCGATGCAGAAGAACTGGAAATATTTTTGTTGGCATTTTTTGATTTGTCATATTTTGTTCAGAGTATTTAAGAATGAACATTGACTTCCACGTCACCCACATTTACATTGTATTTAATATTTAATAACAGATTACTGGGGAATCTTGGTATTGATGTATTAATAGAGAAATTGAAATCCAAGAATCCCTTCCTATTTTGTGTCAAAAGCCATGGTTCTGCAATTTTTTTAATAGAAAGAATCTTCTCTAAAGAAGCTTTGTAACAAAAAGAAAACTCCACAGCAAGAAACCGTCTCTCCTGTAACACTCTGTGTTTGTTCCGTGGACTCTCACTACCATTAGTGCCTGCTCTATACTGCCAACATCGTGTTCAGCTAGGAGACCCCCGTCCGTGACACACCAGAGCTTTCCGTGCAGTTCATCTAGACCCTCCCTCTGGAAGAACGAAGGAAACGGAGAGACAGAGTCCTTGGCTCCACCGTTCATCGCAGCTCACCAGGGGGCCGGCAACCGGAACTCGAGGCTGCTGCCGGGGGTCCACGGGGGTCGCTGGATCGTGGCCTCTTTGGAGGGGTCAGCCGAGAGCGCCTCCGTGGAGGGAAGCAGGGAATACCCCGGGTGCGGGCAGCTCGTGGACACGTGGAATGAGTGACGGACGGCGAGGAAAGAATGGGAGCACTGAACGCTTTCTCCTGGGCTGAGGCATTAGGTACTCTTTGGGGTTGGTTGGTCAGTTGGTGAGCGTTCAGGTGAGCGTGCCCGCGGAGGCGAGCCTGCAGGACGGTGGCAGGGGACTCTCCGGACCTCACCGAGCCTGCCGGCTCCCTCGAGGGGCCACCTGGCGGGAAGTTGAGGGAACAGTCACTCGGCGCACTTTACTAATCTGGCAGCCCCAGATTATCCTTGATACTCCATGGTATCAAATCTTTATGATCAGTTGAATGATCACTGTTTGTCTAGAAATACTGCTACTCTGAAAATGTTTGTAGTTTGTTGCTGTTTCCTTATTGCCCGCTAAGCCAAATGGGATTTGGGCGAGCAACTGTTCGAATCGTCGGTTCCCCGAATTTTACACGCATCCTAAAACCTTAATGGACATCAGCTGCCTACGCAAGTCGCCCTCCCGCAGAGGGGAACACTCGTACACCGTCAGTATTAAGCCCATGGTACTCTTGTCTTTTAGCAAACATTTTCGAAATGTGGTACTTCAGACCTTAGACTATTTACACGTGTTCCTGTTGAAAACTGTGACTTATTATTGTAAGTCTAGCTCGTAGTGCTTGTTTTTGGTTTTGTTTCTTTCCCTGAGCATAAGCTATAACTCAGGCTGTATTTGGCCAATCACGTCGTTGGTGTTTTTAATAACATTCTTGCTCTGTCAATGAATGGTAACTGCATAATAGGTTTCTCTCCATGCTCGTACCCTCAGCTGTTCGATGTAGGAATCAGCGCTCGATGGCACCTGGGACGGGTCCCTGGTCCGTTTTAGAGAGAAGTTTGCTGGAGTCCCGTAGATGTAGATTGCATCTGCTCCACTGTAACCGTGAATGTGAATGCTCCTGCCCTTTTAATTAATTGCTCCTTGCTGAATTTCATTAGAAGTCCCTGCAGAGTACCCGTGAGCGTGGCCAGGTACCCCTCATCACTCTCGGGCTTGCTTGTTTAGTCCTGTGGTTTCAGGGGAGGAGGCTGACTGGCTCTAATGGCAGAGCCATCCTTTCCTTTCTCAAGGTCACGGCTGGATTCCCCTGGGAAGGGAAGAGACCAGCTAGCTGGTCGTTTCAAATCGCCAGTGGGGCCAGAATCAACCCCTTGGCAGAGTCTAAAACGTCCTGTGAATGTTAACGCATCGTAGTTGCTGAGATTCCCCGGAAAGCATCACCTCCGCCTGGGTCCGCAGGCTGGGCCGGTGCTTCGTCCTCACAGGCCGCCTCCCTGAGGAGGCCTCAGGCTTTTGCCACCCAAACCTGCTTCTCGGCCTTTTCCTCACTTGAAAAATTACTCGGCAGCTCACTCACCCTTCCAGCCTGAACGCCCCGAGGAGCGAGGACAGGGGGACAGGGAGAACTCTCGCTGTCAGAGGCACTTCCGGGTCTCACTGCAGCCATATCCATCTGTGTAGTGTGTGGTCAGTGTGTTGCTTGCGTTGTTGTTGTTGTTGTTGTTGTCGTCGTTGTTTAACTTTGTTTTTGTTTCAATACTCATTTAGTAAGACAATGGTCAACAGCAGTTAACGTTGCTTCTGGTATTTTCTTTTCAACTCAAAGGAGATAGTGTATCTAACTGAGCTATTTTATTTGCCAAAGAAATGTTTATAATATCACGGGTAAATAGTTAAGTGTCAAAACTCGACTCCTTATTCTATATACATATATTTTTTAAAAAATAAAAAGGAAAAAGTGACAATGCGACATTTGTTTCTGAAGCCTGAGTCCTTTCTGTCAGCTTCGGGAGAGCATCCCTCGGGCCCTGGGACTCCGTGGACCCTGCAGGATTAATAATAGCGGCTTTCATTTTTACTAACTTGGAAATGACTGTGTTGCTAGGAAATACAGATTTTCTACAGTGTCCAGTTCAAAAAAATGTAAGTTATCAAAACCTTAGTGAACTTGTGTGACCATGTTGTATTGTTCAGAATGTATTTTTATTTAAATTTTATTTTCTTATCAAGAGTATTATAAAAATTTAAAACTTTTGTAACTGTCGCTTGAAAATAACTCAAATAAATTACAAGGAGCCTGTCCGTTCTTTGTGCGACCTTTCCTTTTGCTGGGTTTGGGGTTTCTTACTTGCCCCTACTGGTGCAGGAAGCGGTGAGAGGAAGTGAGTCGTTCCCGTGGACAGCGTGGAGCGCCTGCCTCGGGCCCCGCACCCTGCTCTTCCCCGGCACCCACCCCGGCTCCTAGTTCCTGGCCATGTGGCTCTCCCACAATCCACAGAAACACTTTGTTCTCAGCCAGGTGACAGCCCCAAGGCCCAGATTGTGTCAGTGGATTCTGGTTCGACCACTGAGGCCAGAGTCATTCCCCTACGACACTCAGCAGCTGCCGGGGCTGCCCAAACACACCTCCCGAGCGCCCAACTCTGGGGAAGTTCCGGTTCCTAAAGTGGAAAGAACCGGGATGAGAATCTCTAGGGCCCTTCCTTGTACTGGGACCCCCGAATCCCGCCTGTCAGGAGCAAAGACTCAACCGGTGTGTTGGACAAGTTGTTCAAACTTGTCAGGCCCAGGCGCGCAAGGGCCCTGCCTGCCTCAACCGCTGTGCCCTTTCCCAGTGCGAGTTGTGTGTCCGTGAAACAGCCCGCCTTCCAGGGGCCACTGCGTTGCATGGACCAGTGCTGACCATCTAAGCCGCTTCTGTGGAAACGGGCCGAGTGCAGAGACTTTGGCCCGGTTGTCACACACATCCTCGCCTGCAGTTTCATCTCGGCCAAAAGGTTCCGCTCACACCGCAGCTGGCAAAGGCGTGGGCGAGTCAGGAAACCAAAGGCCTGTCGAGGCTCATTTTCTCACCTCCCGTATTTTAAATCCTTTGGTGTCTCATGCTAGCAAAACCTTTGTCATCTCTATCACTTTTTTTCACTGCAAATGAAAAGAATGAATCTTAATATACAAAAAGCTTTTTGTGTGTCTGGAACGAACGGCATTATTTCCCAAGTCAAATACTCCTCCCGCCCCCATCCCAGACCAAGATGCTCGCGCCACCTGGCACAGGTCCCGTCACTTTCCATGACTTGTCTGTGTAATGGGCAGAGACAGGACAGATGGTGGGAAAAGACGAAGTCATTATTCTGCGCTTAAGATTGCAAACGAGGGGCTGGAGCGATAGCACAGCGG
Organism: Sorex araneus; assembly: GCF_027595985.1. Taxonomy (NCBI): domain Eukaryota; kingdom Metazoa; phylum Chordata; class Mammalia; order Eulipotyphla; family Soricidae; genus Sorex; species Sorex araneus. The sequence continues at coordinate 275,048,036 of NC_073303.1, read as the reverse complement.
GGAGGGCGTTTGCCTTGCACGCGGCCGACCCGGGTTTGATTCCCAGCATCCCATAGGGTCCTCTGAGCACCGCCAGGGGTAATTCCTGAGTGCATGAGCCAGGAGTAACCGCTGTGCATCGCTAGGTGTAACCCAAAAAGCAAAAAAAAAAAGATTGCAAACAAGGCTGGGGCGGTGGGCCAGGCGCGCCTACTTGGCTTGCGTGGGATGCTCACTGCACCCCCAGCCATGTGTTACCCCCAGCACCCTGGAGCCTTCCCCTGATCGCAGCCGAGCCCACATGCAAGGTGACTCCGAGCTGGTCAGCGGGTCCAGCCCATACCAGACAGCCCAGGGCCCCCCAGCTATTTGTGCAGATACCTTGGGGTCCTTTCATGTGCCCGCTCAGCTTCCCCCATACCGCACCCCTGCCAGACCCCATGACTAAGCAGGGGTAGCCCTGTGAATGGTGTCGCCATCAGGAACCCAGGCCCTGGTCACTGGTGGCGGAGAAGTGGCCGGCACCTGGCTGCCACCTGGCATTGGTTTGGCACGAAGCCAAGAGCCCAAGGCAGTGCTCCTGCCACAGTGGGGGCCACAGAAGCTGACCCCAAACCTCAGGGACAAGAGCTCAAAAGGCAGGACGGGCTCACCAGCCTCGGGCTCAGTCGGCTGCTGGCGGGCCCGCGGCAGAGCCCCGAGTCCCTCGCTTGGCTCTGGTCCTGTCAGCCCTTCCCCAATGATCCTCACCACCCCGCCCCTCTCTGGGGCCGCCAGACGACCTCTTCAGGCGCCAAGAACTCCAGTGTCACAGTCTGAGGCCAAACGTGGTAAGTCAGCGGAGCCCGGCCCACTGGGGTGGCACCTGTGCTGCAGAGGACATTCCCGGGGTGGCCCTGGGGATGAGGCCTGCACCTTCGTTCACCCTGTGCTCAGAGGCTGCAGCCCCCACCTGCCAGTTCTTTTGTGGGCACATGCAGGAACTGACTCCCGAGGGCACTGTCCTCTCCCTCCTCTGCCTCCCCCCGTAGAGGGAGTGACCCCTTGATCGCCTCAGACCTTCACAGTCAGAGCGTCACAACGTGGCTGTGCCCTGGGATTCGCTGTGTTTTTTTACTGCTTTAGGATTCTACTCAGCCGCTTACAATGAGGAGATTGAAACGCTTCAATCTAGAGGCTGGAGCGATAGCACAGCGGGTAGGGCATTTGCCTTGCACGCGGCCAACCCGGCTTCGATTCCCAGCATCCCATATGGTCCCCTGAGCACCGCCAGGAGTGATTCCTGAGTGCAGAGCCAGGAGTAGCCCCTGTGCATTGCTGGGTGTGACCCAAAAAGCAAAAAAAAAAAAAAAAAAAAAGAAACGCTTCAATCTAATCACTCCGAAGGTACTCTTACTGCAAACAGAGAAATGTGAAAACTGTCACCAGCAGAGAAACAGGACAGGGGCCGGAGCGATAGCACAGCAGGGAGGGCATTTGCCTCGAACGCGGCAGACCTGCGTTCAATCCCTGGCATCCCATATGGTCCCCTGAGCACCCCCAGGAGTCAATTCCTGAACACAGAGCCAGGAGGAACCCCTAGCAAGAGCCAGGAGGAACCCCTAGCAACGCTGGGTGTGACCCAAAAATAAAAAACCAGAGAGTTTTTCTTTTAAAAAAAAAAAAGAACAACAGGGGACTGGAGCGATAGCACAGTGGGTAGGGTGTTTGCCTTGCACACGGCCAACATGGGTTCGATTCCCAGCATCCCATATGGTCCCCTGAGAATTGCCAGGAGTAATTCCTGAGTGCATGAGCCAGGAGTAGCCCATGAGCAATGCCAGGTATGACCCAAAAAGAAAAAAAAAAAGAACAACAACAACAGGACAGCGAGGCAAGAGAGTAAGTTGTCTGAGGTGCTCGCTTGGACTCGAGATGCTGTGTGAATGTGGATGGCGTGGGTTAGAGCTTGTTTTTCAGTCTCCCTAGCGCATGGGGAATGGGGAGGGTGTGGGGGGCCAGGTGTGTGTGTGGTATGAAGGGTACATGGTGGAGAGGTGTCACTGTGTGTGCTGTGTGTGCGTGCACGCCCATTCTCACACATGTGTGTGGTGCGACATGGGTATAGGAAGTATGTGGGGTGTGGGGGTGAAGGGAAGGGCGATAGGGCTGAGGCGTGTGGGTTAAGAGGAGGAAATGTGGTATATGTGTGAGTGTGTGTGTTTGACTATATGGTGGGAAACGTGGGGTCTGGTGTGGGGGTGAAGTGTTGGGTATATGTGGGCAGGGGTGAGTCCTTGTGGTGAAGGTTTAAAGTGTGTGTGAGAGACACATGTTGAAATTGAGTTTTCAGTCATACAGTGCTAGGGCTGTTTTCTCTCTCACCAGACTGGGATTTCCGCTGTCTCTCCACACCACCCCCCACACACAGGGAGTTGGGGGGGGGGGGGGCAGAAGCTTCCTTTGACATCTCAGCTGACAGAATAGCCTCCGGGCACTCACGGAACCAACCAGCAGCCTGGAAGGGCCTGTCCCGCCCAGACTCTCCGGGGAGTTCCTCAGCCCTTCTTGAGGCACATAACGCAGCCCCTTGGGCCCAGGCCACTGTGTGCACAAGTACCTCCCAGACCGGGTCACTGTTAGAGCTACAGAACCGGAAGCCTTCCACCTCTGGTGGCATGTTGAAGGGAACAGCTCACTGAAGGGAACAGCATGCTGAAGGGAACAGCACACTGAAGGGAACAGCACACTGAAGGGAACAGCACACTGAAGGAACAGCACACTGAAGGGAACAGCACACTGAAGGGAACAGCTCACTGAAGGGAACAGCACACTGAAGGGAACAGCACGCTGAAGGGAACAGCACACTGAAGGGAACAGCTCACTGAAGGCAACAGCTCACTGAAGGCAACAGCTCACTGAAGGCAACAGCTCACTGAAGGCAACAGCTCACTGAAGGCAACAGCACACTGAAGGGAACAGCTCACTGAAGGGAACAGCTCACTGAAGGCAACAGCTCACTGAAGGCAACAGCACACTGAAGGGAACAGCTCACTGAAGGGAACAGCTCACTGAAGGGAACAGCTCACTGAAGGCAACAGCTCACTGAAGGAACAGCTCACTGAAGGGAACAGCTCACTGAAGGGAACAGCACACTGAAGGCAACAGCTCACTGAAGGAACAGCTCACTGAAGGGAACAGCTCACTGAAGGGAACAGCACACTGAAGGGAACAGCTCACTGAAGGGAACAGCTCACTAAAGGCAACAGCTCACTGAAGGGAACAGCACACTGAAGGGAACAGCTCACTGAAGGGAACAGCTCACTGAAGGGAACAGCACACTGAAGGCAACAGCTCACTGAAGGAACAGCTCACTGAAGGGAACAGCTCACTGAAGGGAACAGCTCACTGAAGGGAACAGCATACTGAAGGCAACAGCTCACTGAAGGCAACAGCTTGTTGAAGGGAACAGCTCGCTGAAGGCAACAGCTCACTGAAGGGAACAGCTCGCTGAAGGGAATAGCACACTGAAGGGAACAGCACTCTGAAGGGAACAGCTCGCTGAAGGGAATTACACCCTGAAGGGATCAGCACATTGAAGGGAACAGCGCACTGAAGGGAACAGCTTGCTGAAGGGAACAGCACGCTGAAGGGAACAGCTCACTGAAGGCAACAGCTCGCTGAAGGGAACAGCACTCTGAAGGGAACAGCTCGCTGAAGGGAACAGCTCGCTGAAGGGAACAGCACTCTGAAGGGAACAGCTCGCTGAAGGGAACAGCTTGCTGAAGGGAACAGCTCGCTGAAGGGAACAGCTTGCTGAAGGGAACAGCACGCTGAGGATCTTTGACACTTGGCCTCAGCCCTTGAGGCGTGCCCAGGCCCTAGCTGCTGGGGTGGCAGGTCCATGTGGAAATCTCTGCTTCGGGGGCCGTTGTGTCTGCAGGGTGTGGGGAAGGCGGGCATTGAACTGGCTGTAACCAGGACCCTGAGCGCAGTGCTGACTGCCCGCTGGAGGGCAATGGCCAAAGCACGGGGACTCGGGGTCGCACAGGCAGCCTGGGGCTCCCCGAGTGGGGGTTAGAGCCCCGAGGGGCTGCCTCTGGGGTAGCCGGGCAGAGTGGGCAGCGTCTGTGATGGTGGTCTCAGGAAGGAGGACGCCAGTGCACTAACTCCAAACTGTCTCCCGTAGCTGCCCTCGGCCCTGGCCCCCTGGACACTGCCCATGAAACTGACCCGCTCCCCAGACGGGCTCAGATGCTCTGAGCCCCAGAGAGGCCGGGAGCAGCCCCAAGGAGTCTTCAAAGACGGACAGACCTGGGTGCCCTCAAGAACCTTCTCAGGCAGCAGGCAGGCTCTTGCCCCTTGAGGCCATCGCTTCCCCCAAGCCTGGGGACCAGCCCCGTGGCCCCTGTGGTCGCCCCACCCTGGAAGCCCCTGGGGGAACAGGCCGACAGCAGCTGGGCTGTCCAAGCATGCACTGGGGTCAGCATGCAGAGCCCGGCGCCCAGCGTTGCCTGCTCCGGCCTCGTGAGCCAACGCCGCAGGGGGCTTGGGGGGGAAGGAAAACAGCCAACGTGCATCGGTTCCAGGCGGGGTCCCGGAAACTGGCAGCTCGGACCCGGGCCCCACAGTCCACTGCGCCTGCCTCTCTGAGGAGCAGGGCTCAGGGAGGGGGCGGCCGAGGAGGGGGTTCCTGGAAACCCGCAGCCCCCAGAGTTCTTCTGGCCTCTCGGTGCCGACAGGGGGCGGGGTCTGCAGGCGGGCCCTGGGGGGCTGGAGCCGTCCAGATACAGAGTCGATGTTCCACAAATATTGTTGTTGGGAGCCCCGTGGGGGCCCTGGCAGGCCCGCGACCAACTGTGGGGAACCACAACAAGCGCGGCGGAGACGCCGTGGGGGCCGCTGTTTACTCCTCGCCGAGCACTGTGCGCCTGGAAACATTCCCCACGTGACTCAGGCCCCTGCGGCTGCAGCTCCAGCCCGAGGAGGGGCCCGGCCCGCAGCTCAGCAGTGGAGACCCCTGAGTGTCTGGCCTGGCATGAGCGAGGCCGACCCCCGTTAGCAGGAACCAGCCCCTCTGCCGCATGGGTGCTGAGGGGCGCGGGGGGGGGCAGGTCCCCTCCCAGGGGGCAGAGGGCACAGAGGGCACCGCGAAACCCACAGGGAGCAGGCAGGCAGCTCCGCAGCGGGCACACACTTGCCTGGTCTGATCCCCAACACACACACTCACACATACATACTCATGCACATACACATACATACTACTCATACACACACACAAACACACACAACACATACACATTCACACATACATACTCATGCACATACATGTACATACTACTCATATACTCACAAACACAACACATACTCATGCACATACACATACGTACTATTCACACACACACAAACACACAACACACACACATTCACACATACTCATGCACATACACATACGTACTACTCATACACTCACAAACACAACACACACATACTCATGCACATACACATATGTAGTACCTGTACACACACAACACACACATTCACAAATTATATATTCATGCACATACACGTACTACTTATACACACACAAGACACACTCACACATACATACTCATGCACATATACATATGTACTACTCATACACATACTTACACAAACATATACAACACATACACTCACACATACACACATACATACTCATGCATATACACATACATACTACTCATACACACTACTCATACACACATACTTGTACACACATACATACTACTCATACACACATACTTGTACACACATACATACTACTCATACACACATACTTGTACACACAAACACACAACACACACTTATACACTCATGTCATACACACACAAGCACACACACAAATGTACATCACACACAGTCATACTTGTACACACACATACACAAACACAATCATATGCACATATACTCATACACGCACACACTCATATACACACACGCATCCTCATGCACACACATACACCATATGCAGCCAGCCACACACTCACACTCATACACAGTCACACATACACGTAAACCCCCCCCCACACACACATCCCTGCACGTAGGATAAGGCGCTTTCCTGATGAGAGGCCAAAGTAGGGAACAAGCAGCTGCCTACTAGCGGGCAGCAGATGAGCAGCTGGGTCCCCTCAGCGGCCGGGAGCCCACTGTGGGTGCCGAGGCTCCCCCTGCAGGGAAGCCCCGCCAGGGGGTGTCCCGGCCTGGATCGGGGCCAAGTCCACGGTGGCAGCGTGCAGGCCGGGGCGCGAGGCGCTCGCCGGTGGTGGGGCCGAGCCCGCCAGGTGCCTGGTGGAGATGTGGGCCCGGCCAGGCCTGTCCTCTTGGACGGGCTCTTGGGGCTGCCGGCCGCTGAGCCGCCTCCCGGGCCTCCTTCTCTGGGGCCTGGGGGGAGGGGGAGAGGGTGCGGGATTCTCGGTTTGGGGGCTGTGGAGCCGCGCTCAGAGCAGCTGGGAGGAGGGGAGCTGTCGTGCCGGGAGCACCATTGAGGAGAGGGTGACGGTCACACCCGGTGCAGGCGGGGTCACTCCTAGTAGTGTTCGGGGGACTGTGTGGTGCCAGAGGTCACACCTGGGTTGGCTGCACCACGGGCAGTGCCCGTCCCCCCGGGGTGTGTTGGATTATAAGACGGTTGCTCTGGGGGGCAGTGTCACCCCCGTTCCAAACACCCTCGCTCCGGTGGTCTCCGCACCCAAATCCCAGACCCGACCCTTCTCCCCTCCACCCCTCCCCCACCTCCCCCTTGGGCGACCTCAGTTCTGTGCCACTTCCCAGTTTTGCTTTCGTGTGGCCTTGGGGAGCCGTGAGCTGCACTGCAGACAGTGACGGAGGCCCACCCGGGCAGGGGAACTTCCAGCTGGGCTTTGAGGGCCGAGTAGGAGTTCTCGTGACAGAGGCACACTCCGCGTACGTGAGGCTGGATTTCCAGAGCCCAGGGAGAGCAGGAGAGAGCAGCCTCGCGTGAAAGCACGGACTCACTCATGAGCTGGGGCAGAACTGGGGGCGCGGAGAGGGGGGTGGTCCTGCACCCACAGGCCACAGAGAAACTGAGCTGAAGGTCTGCGGAACGGGAGGGGGCTGCGTGAGGGGAGGTGGCCAGAGGACTCTCCCCTGGGCACGTCCTCCCGCCTCCCCCCAGGAAGCCTCGCAACCCCCTTCTTGCAAAGCAAACAGCCCCACGTGTGCAAAGGCCTTTGCAGAGGCCCAAGAAAAATGTTGTGTTTAACCTGAGTCAACAGCAGCAGAGGGGCGTGGGGAGACCCGGGCCAGGCTCCGAGATCTCAGCGGCCGAGATGCTTCGGAGCTAATCGCCTTTGAGCGGGGCGCCAGCGGGGCCGTTTCCCGCCCCAGCTAACCTGCCGCCCGCCCGGCCTGAGGAGGGACGGAACGCGCAGCGGGGACCCACAGTTCCTCAGCGCCTCCTGCGGGGCCGGCATGCCGTGGGAGATGGACACGGAGGGCGCAGGGGCCTTGGTCGGTCACCCGTGTCACCATCAGTGCCCCTGAAAGGTGGGGCCAGGCGTCCCGCAGAATCTTCTCCCCCCAGAATCTACTCCCCCTTCTCGGGCCCTCCCCCTCCCTCTCCTACTCCCCCCAAACATCCAAGTGTTTCCCCTTGCTCAGTCTTTCAAGGGGCAGCCATGGGGGCGCCTGAGCAGTTCTCAGGGAGACGAGGAGCCTCCGGCTTAGCCCCCACCCCTCTCCAGAGCCACACGCTCAGTCAGGCCGGGGATTGAACTTGGGGCCTCGCGCGTAGACACGCCAGCCCTCTGAAGCGCTGGGCCAGCCCCCCTTGTTCGAGCTTTCTGCCCTATGTCCTGCGTTGCCTTGGAAGGTTTGGGGGTCCTTGCTTCCTTGTGACTGACCCCGGGGAAGCAGACAGGATGCACGGAAACTCAGGCTGACCCGGTTTCACTTCCCGCTGCGTTAGCCCCGCGGCAGGAAACCGGGCAGGGAATTTCACAAGCGCACACGGAGCTCTCGAAGTGACAGCGGAAATAAGGGCCACAGGACCCCGGTCCACTGACCCTGGAGGGGCCCCGGCGGGCACGGTGGGGTTAGATTGTTTTGTTAAGGACCCCCCAGTCTTGCAGGGTTTCCAGGGCTTTTGCTCCTATTGATGTCGGTGGGCCCCACGGGTGACTTCCGTGAAATGGGGAGGAGAAAGACGGTCACTTTCTCCCCAGCCGCCTCTACCACCCGGGACCCAGGGTTTCTGGGTTCTTGTCTCGCTCGCGGAAAAGAATTTCAGGTGTAGACAAGCAGTGAAGTAAGTAGATTTTATTCAGAGGTTTCTGAGGGAAGGAGGAAGGGATAAGTGGGAGAGAGAATAGTAAGAATAACACGCTCAAGGGAGAACGTGGGCTTCTTCATGGGTGGAGAAAGCCCCTACACATAACCGAGTTTTAGACACAAAACCGAGTTTTAGACACATGAAAGTACACATCTCAAGAGGGGCGATGCGGGCGACACATGTGCTCGGCCATGCAGGTACAAGCAGCACAAGGGCTCAGGCAGCATATGTGGCCCTTCCTTTGTTCAAGGTGTCCTTTATAGGGTTTCTTCAACCTGCCCCCACGTGGGGTTTCTTTCCAGGTAAAAGTTCGTTGCTAAGGAGGTTACCAGGGAGGTTGGGAGTGGTGATGGCCTTCTTTGGGGAACCTCCTGGGGAGGGGTCCATTATCCTCAGGGTCTGCGGATGGTTTCCTCTGGGTCTTTTGTTTTCTTGAATCTGCAAGTCTTAAGAGTCTCCTTCCCAGAGACAGTTAAATCTCAATTTTCATTGCCAAGGGCCTTTCCCTATCTACCTGCCTACATCACTATGGTTGTCAAGGCTTTTCTGTTGTGTTTGTTTTTCAGGGATCGCTCCTGGCACACTCAGGAACCGTATTGGGGGGATGCTGGGGATCGAGCCGGGTGGGGGGTCACGGGTACTTTGCCTGGGGGTCCTCTGTCGTTCAGGCTTTTATTACACCCAGGGAGGAAGTAGCAACTGACAAAGGGGGGCTGGAGTCAGTCCACCAGGCTTGGCTGGAACTCTGCTAATGGGTTGGGCATTGGATTTGCGGGGGGGCGGGGGTGGGGAGGTGGGGGGGTGTCGGAAGTGGGGCCTCCCCGTTGGTGCAGTGCTCAGGGGACCATGCAGTGCAAGAATCGAACCCGACCGGGCTCCAGCACTCGAGGCGGCCCCTCCCCTCCGTGCCCTGCCCCCAGCTCCCTCTCTGAGGAGGTTCCTCAGTGCTGCCCGGCGCACAGGACCCCGACCGCCTCTGAGGAAACCTGGGCTCCCCAGGCAGGCACTGTTGGCTGTGGACCCCAGACGCTTCGTTTCCCCTCCCGCTGGGGAATGGGCTCCCGGCCCGACGTCCCTCCCCTGCCCCTGCCCACGGCACCGTGAATATAGGCGAGACAGACCCCGGATGGCAGGGGGTTTGCAGCCCTGCCCCTTGCCCACTCCCCCGGGCTTGGCACCCGGGCTCTCAGAGCACCACGCGCTCTCCCTGCAGCCAAGCCCAGTGCCACCTTCCCCGCGTGGGCAGAAGGCTGCTCTCTCCTAGTCTCTCACCACCGCCTCCTGACTCACCTCCTCCCCCGGCCTCTTGGCTCCCCCGCCTTCCTAGTCCACCCCCCAGTGAGCTAAAGGGGGCTTAGACCCAGTCCCCTGGCCGCAGTGCCCAGCCCCGCTCCTCTGCAGGCGGTCTCCTCTGGTCTCAGGACGCCTGTGCCAACCAGCCGGGCAGGGACAGAGGTGATGCGAAGCAGAAATGATGGGCACACAGCGGCCCGAGCAATAGTAGTACAGCAGGGAGGCCATCTGCCTTGCATGCGGCCGGCCCGGGTTCCATCCTCAGGACCCCTTTGGGTTTCCTCTGAGCACTCCAGGAGTAATTCCTGAGTGCAGAGCCAGGAGTAACCCCTAGCAATGCCAGTTGTGACCCCAAAACAAAAAATAACGGGGACACAGATCCACAGACACACAGACTCTCTCTCTCTCTCTCTCTCTCTCTCTCTCTCTCTCTCTCTCTCTCTCTCTCTCTCTCTCTCTCCAGGGACACTTCCTGCAAAATGATGCCTGTGCAACCGCAGGGCTCCACGCCGCTGTATTCTTTCTTTTTTTTTTTTCAATTATTTAATTATTTATTTTTAAACATCTGTCGCTGCCGCTTTTTGCTTTGGAAGGGGATTGAACTTGGGGATTGAACCCCAGGGGGCCTCCTACATGCCAGCCCGCGGCTCCCCAGTCTCTGGGCATCACCCCCCTCTCGTCCTCGGAAAGCTGCTTCCTTCTGTCCTCAACATGGCCCTGAACCTCTCCCCCGGGGCGCCCCTAGCCTGCGCCCCCCCCCCCCCGCTGCCTCCTGCCACCAGGGGGACTAAATAGTGGCCAGGTGGCGCCTTAGGCTGGGCCCCCTCTGTCAGAGTCTGTGCCTGCCCCGACGGGGGTGGCCGGGGACGATCCCCCCTTCCAGACCTCTGCCCCTTCCTCGAACTCTGCTCAAAGCGCCACGTAAGGGTGGCTTGCAGGGGCATCGCCAGGATCTTCCCAAACCTAGGACTCCCGCAACGCCTTCATTCCCCGGCCCTGTCCAGACCCCGTCCAGGCCCCGCCCAGACCCCGCCCTGGCCCTGCCATAGCCCCGCCCCCTCCGTGGGCCCGCCCCGCCGTTTCCATGGAACCGGACAGACGCCGGAAGCTGCCGCCCCAGCCTCCCTTGGGCGCGGGGCTGAGTGAGTGCTGGGCGCCTGCGGGGGCCTCTGAGGTGCCGGTCCCGGGGAGGCTGCTCCACCCACAACTGTGTGGTCGCGATCTGGGTGCTCCAGGCAGCGCTGGGGCGGGGGTAATACTTGGGTTTCCTGTTTCCTACCTGGGGCTGGGGTCCCTTCACCCCGTATTTTCTGCTTCTGCGGGAGGGGCGGGGCGCTGGGATCCTCTCTGGGAGGTTCTGGAGCGTGGCCCTTATAAGGAGCCTGGGAGAAGAGCGCGGGGAGCACCCCCTTCTTGCCACCCCGTTCCTTGTCCCCTGGGGCCGAGGGGAGGGGAACAGGTGCACCTGTGGAAGGTGCTAGAACACAGAAATGTCGCTCCCCCACCCCAGCACTGCTGAGTGCGGCCCCCAAACCCAAGGCGCCTGAGACTAGGGGGCCCCTGACAGGGGGGAGTGGGGAGAGAGGGAGGGAGCAAGGTTGGAAGGGGACATCAATGGGATAAAAGAAGCGCTGCTCCAAGCCGGGGAGTGGAGCATTTCTAGAGAAAGGGGAACAAGAAACAAGGACCCAGGGCAGAACCCCTGCCTCCCTGTGCAGCCCATCTCCTTCCCCTTCCTGCCAGGATTCAGCAAGGCCAGCCTTGTTGTTCTTGTTCAGGGTCACCCTTGGCAGTACTCCTGGCTCAGTGCTCCAGAGTGACCCCTAGCAGTGCTCGGGGGACCCAATAACGTGGTTCCTCGGCCGGTGCCGGATGCCCTCTACTCTCTCCAGGCCCTGTTCGGCCCCTTCTGACGGAAGACACTTAGCACAGACTGGCGGACCCTCTAGGCTGGGAACTCCCTCCAGGGAAAACTCTCTGTTCCCATCAACCTTTGTCTCTTTGAACCCCGTTCCAAGAGAGCCAGCTGGAGCCTGAAGCTTTCCCATGGGGAGACCCTTCAAGGCCAAAATAATTTCCAGGGCAAACCCAGTGCTGGTCAGGTGGCTTCCTGCAGCCGCGGCATGGGCACACCGCCGGCCACTCTAAGTGGATGGAGCCCCGGATGTGCCAAATAACCCCAGCATCTGCCTGTGGGGCAGCTGGGTCTGCAGTACAGATGGAGAGACGGCAGCACGGAGGCTTCCAGTCTGCTGGCCTGTGGGTGTGGACACGGGTGGGGACAGGGCTACAGACCAGGTCAGTACCGTCCCCGCAACCACACATCCAGTTGATGTGCTTCCTGGTACAAGAGCTGTGTGGGTAGGAGCCAGAGAGCTTAGCAGGAAGACAGCACAGCGTTTGCCTCTCCTGCGGCGACCTGGCTTGATTCCCAACCCTGCATGTGGTCCCCTGAGCACTGCTGACCCCCTATCAGCCACCAGGCCTGAATAGCACCGTGTCACCGGCCCATCCAGCCGACAGTCAGGCCAAGTACCACTGGGAGTGGCCCCGGCCCCCCCCCCAAGCTCTGCCGGGAGCCCCCAGCCACACACCAAGACCTCTGGATATTACTTTCAGGGCAGCGGCTGGCAGGCACCAGGCAGAGTCTGGCGCTAGGAACAATGCCGAGAGCAAAGGCAGGACAACAGAAGCCCAAGGAACCGCCTCCAACTGTCCTTCCGCTTCTCCAGAAGTTTCTGAGGACATACGAGAAGTGCTGCGCGCAAACCCAGACGTCGCCGTGTCCGGCCCTGCAGAGGGACCTGAGAAGCAGCATCAGCAACGAGCAGGTGCTCAGGAAGGTGAGGGGGGGAAGGGGGAGGGGAGGGGCAGCACGGGCTCCCGGACACGCCCCTCTGGATGTGGGTGGTTTCCTGCTGTGGTCACTGGCTGGAAGAAGGAAACAGGTTTGAGCCAGACTGAGGACTCTGTCAGGGATCACACTGGGCTCTGTGCTCAGGAATCACTCCAGGCTCTGTGCTCAGGGCTCACTCCCAGGGATCACTCCAGGCTCTGTGCTCAGGGATCACTCCAGACTCTGTGCTCAGGGATCACTCCAGGCTCTGTGCTCAGGGATCACTCCCAGGGATCACTCCAGGCTCTGTGCTCAGGGATCACTCCCAGGGATCACTCCAGACTCTGTGCTCAGGGATCACTCCCAGGGATCACTCCAGGCTCTGTGCTCAGGGATCACTCCCAGGGATCACTCCAGGCTCTGCCCAGGGATCACTCCCAGGGACCACTCCAGGCTCTGTGCTCAGGGATCACTCCAGGCTCTGTGCTCAGGGATCACTCCCAGGATCACTCCAGGTTCTGTGCTCAGGTATCACTCCCAGGGATCACTCCAGGCTCTGTGCTCAGGGATCACTCCCAGGGATCACTCCAAGCTCTGTGCTCAGGGATCACTCCAGCTCTGTGCTCAGGGATCACTCCCAGAGATCACTCCAGGCTCTGTGCCCAGGGCTCACTCTGGGTTCTGTGCTCAAGGATCATTCCTAGAGATCACTCCAGTCTCTGTGCTCAGGGATCACTCCAGGCTTTGTGCTCAGGGGCCATTCCCAGTGCCCGGGATCGAACCCAAGCGGACCATGTGGGAAACAGACACCCCAACCCTGCACTGTCTCTCAGCCCCATCTCCCCGTCTTTCCATGGGAGAAACATTCCCCATGTGGAAGGCGAGCACGTGACCACCAAGCATCTGGTCCCTGGGCAGGGAGCACCCCCCCACACATTCTTTAACCCAGGCTGTGACCCTGGTTTCGTCCTCTCGTCCGGGAACTCAGCCGTGCTGATTCCCCACCTGTAAGGAGATGTCCCCTTGCTGTTCTGGGGATCACTGGGTTGCTGCACCAGCCCCAGGAGAAGGGGCGGGGCGGAGCCGGCTCCTTCCTCCCCAACACGCCCCAGGAATGTGGGCCACATTCAGGGGGCTCCCACCTCCTTCTGCCTCCCAGCCCCTCTGGCTGCCAGCCTTCCCCACACCCTCCACACCTGGATGACCCACCCCTCCTCCTGCTCCACGTCTGGGCGGCCCCACCCCCTCCCACACCACATCTGGATGGACCCACCCTGCCTCTCACTCCACATCTGGAAAGCCCAGGGCCACGCACCGTCCTGTCCTGGTCCTCCCCTCTCCGACCCTTCAGTCACCGCCCAACTCCCCATTGAGCCCTGCTGTGCCCCCGATCATCCAGCCTGACCCGCCCCCCTTGGAGAAACAGGAGAGAGCCCAGAGTTTGGACGCCCAGGACACTGGTTTTCAGAGACGCCTGGTGCCAAGTCTTTCCCCCCCCCCCCCCGGTTAAATGTGGGAATTAGATGTAGGTGGGGGGTGGGGAGGGAGGCCAACACCTGAAGGGAATGGTTGACTCATGGGAGGAGGGTGTCCCAGGGGTGGAGGGGACAGTTAGTGCCCCGAAGACAGGTGGCAGCTCCCGGGCTCCACCCCAGGCCAGAAAGACAGTGCGGGCTTTTAGAGGCAACGCCCAGCAGTGTCTGGAAATGCCACCTGCCCGACAGGACCTCACACGAGGCCACAGGTTAGACACGGCGCCTTGACGTTCATTCTGAAATGGGAGGAGAGAGACGGCACAGCCGGTGAGGACCTTGTCTTGTGCGTGACCAACCCCAGTTCAATCCACTGCATCCTGCAGGTCCCCAAGTCCTGGAGGGGGGGGTGATCCCTGAGCAGTGCTGGGTGTGGCCCCCACTGCTTGACTCTGAAGGGCAACTCGAACACAAGTCTAGCCCTCCCGTAGGTTTTCTAAGTGTTCTTGGAGGCGAGGGACACAAAAAGGACCTCTGAAGTGCCTCTAGTTCTCTCTCACCCCGACTTCCCCTTCCTGGGCCAGCCCCACCCCCTTCTAATTACTTCTCCAGGCTTAGCCACACCGTATTCAATGGAGTTCAGACAATAGGGACAAATCATAGAGTGTAATATATATATTGCCACTGTCACTGTCGTCCCGTTGCTCATCTATTTGCTCGAGCGGGCACCAGTAGCGTCTCCATTGTGAGACTTGTTACTGTTTTTGGCATATTGAATATGCCACTGGGAGCTTGCCGTGTGGGCGAGATACTCTCAGTAACTTGCCGGGCTCTTGGAGAGGGGCGGAAGAATCAAACCTGGGTCAGCCATGTGCAAGGCTACCCGCTGTGCTATTGCTCCAGCCTAATATATATATACATATATATATGTACGTACACACACACACACACACACACACACACCTCTCGGATTGCCCAGCAAGCTACCGAGAGTATCCCACCCGCACGGGCAGAGCCTGGCAGGCTACCTGTGGCGTATTTGATATACCAAAAACAGTAACGATAGGTCTCATTCTCCTGACCATGAAAGAGCCTCCAATCGTTGGAAAAGACCAGTAAGGAGAGGCTGCTAAGATCTCAGGGCTGAGTGTAATAGAGACGTTACTGGTGCCCGCTCAAGTAAATCAACGAACTACGGGATGAGAGCGATACAGTGATACAGTGGGTTTAGCCACATCCCCACCCCCCTGTCTGCGGGTGGATGAGCTTCCCCGAGAGCCACCCCTTCTGCAGCCAACGGTCATTTACCCTTTCACCACTGGACCTCAGGGTGGACCCAAACTCTCACTCTGGGCAGTGTTGTCACGTCCTGTCCGGCACCAGTGTCTCCATGCGTCTGATGTGCCAGTTCAAACCGCACACCTAGAGGTGGGGGTCGGGACAGGGCTGGGGGGGGTTGGGACAGGAGTTGGGTCTCCTTTTGGAGGGTGCGTATCCTTAGAGGTCTCGCAGGATGATTCTTCCCCATCACTCAGATCATGTCCGGGGCTGGGTCCTCCCAGGCCAAGCCACCTGTGGTACTTGGTCCTCAGCCGCCCAGACTGGGATGCTCAGTGCTAACCCCTGAGGATGCAGAGCTGCCACCGGGAGTTGCATTGTGGTACCAGGGAACAAGCCCGGGTCTGCCCAGGGACCCCTCCCCTGCGCACCTCCCCGGCCCCAGGCTCTCTCTCTTTCATTCCCCTACACAAAGGAAAGAAGGGAAGGAAAGAGAAGGAAAACCTTGGTTGTGACCCCTGGAGCTGATTTCCTGGCGCAGTGCCCCTGGGGACGTCTCCCTGCATTACTTACTGCTCCGCGGAGGACCCTCCCGCCACACCCCTGCAAAGCTCACTGAACTGCGCTTTCTTACCGCCCAACGGCCACGGTCTTGTCCACACCGCCATCCATTGCTTTTCGGGTTTTCTGATACCCTAGCTGACCCTGGTGAGAGCTGAGGACACGGCACCAAGACCGCGGCCGGTCTCCCTGGAGCCCCTGCTGATGGCCATGGCAGAAGCCACTTACACGCAGGGCACAGAGCTCTGCCTCTGGCGCCTTCGGCTGAGCAACCCGGAGATCGCGAGACTTGTGAGTCCCGGGGTCTAAGGAGGTTTCGGGGAGGGGGGGCTGGAGCCATAGTCCAGAGGGTAGCTTGCTTGCCTTGCACAAGCTGACCTGAGCTCGATCCCTGACATCCCGTATGGTCCCCTGTGTACCGCCAGGAGTAATTCCTGAGCACAGAGCCTCCTGAGCATCACTGGGTATAGTCCCAAAACAAGCAAACAAAAAAGGGTTTCTTGTGTGCTGAAAGTAGATTAGAACACGATGAACACGATGGCCATTCAATACCCCTATCGCAAACCACAACACCCAAAAGGAGAGAGAACAAAATGGAATACCCTGCCACAGAGGCGGGGTGGGCTGGGGGCAGGGTACAGGATTGGAGGGTGGGAGGGATACTGGGTTCATTGGTGGTGGAGAATGGACACTGGTGGAGGGAAGGGTTCTCGAACATTGTATGAGAGAAACACAAGCATGAAGATGGGTAAATTTGTAACTGCCTTCACGGTGACTCACCTATTAAAAAATAAAGAAAAAAGGGGTTTCTTGGGGTAGGAGAAAAAGTTCTCCTACACAGGGGTTCCTCCTGGCTCTGCACTCAGGAATCACTCCTGGCGGTGCTCAGGGGACCCTATGGGATGCTGGGAATTGAACCCCAGTCGGCCGAGTGCAAGGCAAACGCCCTCCCCGCTGTGCCATTGCTCCAGCCCCTAATTTTATTTTGTAACCAGCACAGGAGAAGCTAGTTTCTCATTGTGAATTTAATTTACAGTGTAATTATCTCGTATTATAAATCGCGGGATTCGTTTGCTTAGAGCCAGAGTGACCGAGCACCCACCCCGGGGGCCTGACGGGAGGAACATGCTCCTCGTGGTTTGTGCGGCCGGAGTCAGAGCTCAAGGTGCTGGAGGCCAGGCTGCCTCTCCGGGCTGGCAGGGGCCACTTCTCTGTGGCGTGTCCATGTGCAGTTCTCCGTTGCCTGTGAGAACTCGCGTCCCTGGGCAAGGCCCACGCTCCTGACCTTGTTTCACCACAGGACCAGGTGGCGCTCTGGACCCCAGACAGTCACCTTCCAGTCACAGTGGGGTCTGCAGAAGCCCCCGACTCCGCTCACACCCACGCGGAAGCCCTCAGCAGCTTCTCTCACGGTGAAGCTCAGTGCTTTCTAGAAACTTCTTCAGCACGTCTCAGAGGACAAGGATGTGGGTCTCAAGGCCACTGGACTCTGGAGAGATTAGAAAGTTACCTCGGGGGCCAAATTGTTGCCTCCTGCCAAAGGGCTCACTGGACGTTTTATTCTGTTGGAGGAGGACACACCTAATGGTGCTCAGAAATTGCTCCTGGCTCAGTGCTCAGGGAGGAGCCAGGAATGGAACAGGAAAGAGGGGACTCCCACATGCAAAGCATGCAGCCCGGGCCTTGCCACCATCCCCACCACCCAACATGTCTCAATTTCTTAATTATTGTTTGTAATCAGTATAGTTTAGGCAACACATTGACGGTAATATTAAAGTTTCTCATCCTGATGCACACAGTGACCGCATGTCACCAAGGTACCTAAGACCCTGCGCCCAGGGGCCTAATTTCTCCGCAGGCGTGGCTGGATGCGTGCCACACACACCAGCGGTGCCACTGAAGCCGTCAGATCATTTCCCTTCCACGCCAGCATCCCCCACCGCAGCAACTCGGCTTTCAGGCAGCACAAGGAAACACAAAGCGTGTTTGTCTTCACTGCATAAGTCTTTCTCGTGTTCTTTGCATATTAAATATCTGGCCTTTCATCTCTTCTGTCTTTACCTGAGGCACTGTGGTTTAGTCCTGCTAACGCTAGTCTCATCTACACACTGCCCCCCACCCCCATCCCGTCCCCTGCCATGTCAAAGCTCAGTTCTGTGGACGAGCTCTCAGGTTCTGTGACCACGGGCCCTTTGTTCCTCCCTTACTGTGTTCCTTCTAGCCCACATCTGAGCGAGGTCATTCTCCCTCTCACTCACCACGGCTCTCTCCACACCCCGCCACAGAATGGCAACTGCTGGGCAATTTATAATTTTTTTAATTTAATTTAAGTTGTATTAAGCTGTTCACAATAGTTCATTACAGATAATATCCAAACACCAACCCCACCACCGCGCCCCTTCCCACCGCCATAAGAGGAAAGGGTGTGAAGATTGTTGTGTTTCATCCTGGGGCCATTTAAGCCCTTGTGTAAGAGATTACAAGCATGTATGTTAAACCCAAACAAGTGTGTGCCACTTTTGGTACATCAGTGGGCCAGAGTATGAGAGGTCCAGGAATTCTGAAATTTAGAATATGATTATAGAGCAGATTCACTCATGGGTTAGGTCTGTGTCTCTCTTCTTGACCATTGATGAGATTATATGGTGCCGGGGGCAGTTTGTGGGAGTGACTTCCAAGCTACTGGGAAAGTGGGGAGTCGAGGGGAGGAGGCCCAGTCAGCTTGGGGGGTCTCAGTCACGGGTCCCACATACCTGGGTTTTTCTGCAGGTTCCCTCATAGGTGAGGCTCGTCTGAGCTTGTGGAGAGCAGCCTTGAGTGTGGTTGTGTGGTTGGGTTCTGGAGGGCAGTTTCTTTTTTCTTTTTTTTTTTAATGAATTACCATGAGATACAGTTACAGACTTACAAACTTTCGTGCTTACATTTCAGTCATACAATGATCGAGTGCTCCTCCCTCCACCAACGCCCATCCTCCACCACCAGTGTTCCCAGTATCCCCCCCATCTGCTCCTTCCCCCCTCCCCCACCACCTCTGTGGCAGGCACATTCCCTTTTACTCTCTCTCTCCTTTAGGGTGTTGTGGTCTGCAATGCAAGTATTAAGTGGCCGTCATGTTCGGTCTGTAATCTACTTTCGGCATGCATCTCCCATCCCGAGCAGTGAGGGACAGTTTCTTATAACCAAGTAATGTTCCGTTGTTCATGGCTACCATAGTTGTTTTATCCGGTCATCTGTTCTTGAACACTCAGGTTGTTTCCAGATTTTAAGCCACCCCACCTCTTATTTTTCTTTTCTTTTCTTTCCTTTTTTTTTTTTTTTTTTTTTTTTGCTTTTTGGGTCACACCCAGCGATGCTCAGGAGTTACTCCTGGCTTTGCACTCAGGAATTACTCCTGGCGGTGCTCAGGGGACCATATGGGATGCTGGGGATCAAACCTGGGACAGCCGTTTGCAAGGCAAACGCTTTACCTGCTGTTCTATCGCTCCAGCCCTTTTTTTTTCTTTCTCTTTTTTCTTTTCTCTTTTCTTTTCTTTTCTTTTCTTTTCTTTTCTTTTCTTTTCTTTTCTTTTCTTTCCTTTCTTTTCTTTGCTTTTTTAGGCTTCGTACTTGGAGTCAAAGGGTCCTGCCGGCTGCCCCCTCACCACGCTGGTGTTCATGGATTGCCAGATGAGCCTGTGGTCCCTGGGCCGCCTTGGGAACACGCTGCAGCTCAGCGCCTTGCACTGGCTCACCCTGGATTATTGCAAGTAAGGCCGTATTGGGGTGTCCCCCAGGGCTCGGACCCAGAGGGGAGGCTGGGCAGGGCGCTGTTCCCCGGCACCCCGAGGAGTCACTGTCACAGGGAGGAGTCCAGTGCTGAGTAAATACCCAGGTTCCCCAAATGTCTCTGTTGATGAACCTCAACCCAACCGGGAGGAAAGTATTAGAACACGGACACTGAGGCCGGAAGGGGAGCCCGAGCGATAGTACAGCAGGGAGGGCGTTGGCCTGGCATGTGGCCAACCTGGGTTCTGTCCCCGGCATCCCAGACGGTCCCCGAGCCTGCAGGGAGTGATTCTGAGCACCGCAGAGTGTGGCCCAGAAAATCAACTGAAAGAGAAGCCAGAGGGTTCGAGGTCAACGCGCTTCCTAAGTGAGCAGAGAATGAAAGGCCGTCTGCTGCGGGGCGTATACACCCCCGGGGACAGCAAACTCTCCCCTTCAGGCCCAGGAACATCTCACTGTGGCCTCGCCTGGGGCTGCAGAGCAAATCAGAACAGGTCCTTTCTGAGGCCTGTGACATGCAGGGGGTCGGGACCCCCTAAGATGGTCTCTTAGTGTCCAGTGATGGAAAAGCAAAAAGGTCCTTATTCACCTCTTCTTCTTGTGTGTTGGGGGGTGTGTGTGGATGGGGGGTGGCCACACCCCCGGCTTGTCTGTGCTGGGGGCCATACCTGGTGTCTCACTCAGGGGACCTCTCCGGGAAGCAGAATGCGAACCATTGCCTCAGCCCCTGCCACATGCAAGGCCTGTGCTCTGCCCTCAGTGCTCTCTCCAGAACTCACCCTGACTGTCACCCGAAAGGCAGGCACCCCCACCCGCTAGGGGCCCATGTCTTACCCGGAGTGGCCCGAGTGAGGGCTTCCTCGTGGCGTCACCACTCTTCCCCGTAGTCTCAGGTTAAACTGACCCTGGGCGCCCCCCATGGCCCAGAGAGCCCCCCTTTCCCCTCACCGACCCTTGTTCTCTGACCCGTGAACCGGCACCGCCCCCCTGCTCCCCCCTCGCCCCCCGCGGCTCTCCCTGGAGTCATTTCACTCTGTAGACTCTGAAGGCTGGGAGGGAGAGGTGGAACTTTCCAGAAGCTGCTCGGAGCTCGTGTGGACAGGCCTCCTGCCGACGCTTGCGCGGGGGTGTCCCCAGACTCCTGCTGCCTGCTCGCCTCAGGACGCCCCCCCAGCTTCAGGGCTCAGGGTGAAATAACTCCACCTGCCGTTCCCATGGGGACTTCAGAGCGGCTCTGCAGTGTCGCCCAGGAGGGGGGCTCAGGGGCCCTTTCTCCCCGCCCCCTGCCCCCACAGGCTGTCCCTGGGCCCCTCCGGCCCAGCCCCAAAGCCATCCCCAGCTGCTAGCCTGCAAGGCCAGAAACTTCCCCAGAGGGCGCAGGGGCCTTGCATGCCGCCGGCCCAGGTTCAATCCCCGGCACCCCCTACGGTCACTGAGCCCCTCCTGGAGGGGCCCCTGAGGGCAGAGTCAGGAGTCAGCCCTGAGCACTGCCGGGCGAGGCCCCCAAACCCCGTCTCACTAGCCCCTCCAAACGGCGCATCCTCGGGGTGATGTGAGTTGCCAGAGCCGCTCACGGTCCCTGTCGCTTCTCGTCTCCTAGGTTGGGCGGCGAAGGCCTGGGGCTCGTCCTCGCAGGCCTCGAGACCAACCAGAGGCTCCGCGGCCTCAGCCTGCGCCACTGTGGGCTGGGGCCGCCCAGCGGGGAGCCGCTGGCCGCTGTCATCCTGCTCAGTGCCATCTGGTGAGACCCCGCCTGCCCCGGGCCTCGGGGACTGCATCCTGCCGGGAGCCTGTAGCCGGGCAGCCTGACCACGAGGGCTTGGACGTCTCCTTCAGAGTCTCATCCTCTCTCCTGACCCTTCCTCTCTTTCTCTCTTTCCTTCTTTCCTTCTTTCTTTCTTTCTTTCTTTCTTTCTTTCTTTCTTTCTTTCTTTCTTTCTTTCTTTCTTTCTTTCTTCCTTCCTTCCTTCCTTCCTTCCTCCTTCCTTCCTTCCTTCCTTCCTTCCTTCCTTCCTTCTTTCTTTCTTTCTTTCTTTCTTTCTTTCTTTCTTTCTTTCTTTCTTTCTTTCTTTCTTTCTTTCTTTCCTTTCTTTTTCTTCCTTCCTTTCTTTTTTTCTTTCTTTTTCTTTCCTTTCTTTCTTTTTTATTTTTTTTTTGCTTTTTGGGTTACACCTAGCAATGTTCAGGGCTACCCCTAGTTCTGCACTCAGGATTACTACTGGCAGTTCTGGGGGACCATATGGGATGCCAGGGATCGAACCCGGGTCAGTTTCCTGCCCCTTTCAACACTCTATTTTGGCTTTTTGGGTCATATCCGCAATGCTCAGGGGTTACTCCTGGCTCTGCACTCAGGAATCACTCCTGGCAGTGCTCAGAGGACCGCATGGGATGCTGGAGATCGAACCCAGGTCGGCCCCGTGCAAAGCAAATGCCCTAGCCGCTGAGCTATCGCTTCGGCCCCCATAATTGGCCTTTCTTATGCCACCAGAGAAGCCCTTTTGGTCCTGTTTGAGAATCAGGGTGGCTCTGTAGAATGTACGTGCTGACCCGCTGCCCGGTCACTCTGGCTGCTGCCCTGACCTAATCGTCAGTAACCGTGGATTCTTGAGCTCATCTGTTCTGTTGTTTGGTGGGAGGGGGGAGGGGGAACACCCAGTGGTGCTCAGGGCTTACTCCTGGCTCTGTGCTCAGGGATCACTCCTAGCAGGCCCAGGGGACCCTCAGGGATGCTGAGGATTGAACCCGGGCCAGCTGGGTGCAAGGCAAAGGCCCTCCCTGCTGTCCTAGCGCTTCGGGAGCCGGAGGTCTCGAATCCGAATTTGAGGGAGTGGCTGGAGCATCCCGGGCCTCGTGTTCCCTGCTCCAGTGAGCTGCGCCTGGACGGGAATTACCTGCAGTGCTCTGGAGCGCAGGCTCTGCTTGGACCCCTAGCCCAGTGCACCGAGGGGCAGGCGCGAGACGCATCAGCTGCCCCGGCACCAGACCCTGGGACTCCTTCTCAAGTGCTCCCAGGTGAGGCTGGGGACCTTGACCCAAGAGGAAACTTGGCTTTGTGACTGAAGGGCCGTTGTGGAGAGCTAAGAGTGGGTAAAGCGCTTGCCTGGCACGCGGCTAACCTGGACTTGATCCCCAGCACCCCAGAGGGTCCTCCAGGCTCACCAGGAGTCATTCCTGAGCACAGAACCAGGAGTAACTCGAGCATTGCCAGGTGTGACTTCAGAACCTAAAAAACTTTTAAAAAATAAAAGTGATCTTTCCTGGGGCCTGAGCCATAGTCCAGCAGGGAGGGCGTTTGCCTTGCACGCAGCCAACCCAGGTTCGATCCCCAGCATCCCCTAGGGTCCCCTGAGCCTGCCAGGAGCAATTCCTGAGCGCAGAACCATGAATAAGTCCTGAACACTGCTGGGTATGACCCCAAAGTAACAACAAAAGTAATATTTCCTTGGACCGGAGAGACCGTACAGCAGGGAGGGCACTTGACCTGCATATGCTGACCCGGGTTCGATCCCTGGCACCTCATTTGGTCCTCTGAGCCTGTCAGGGGTGATCCCCGAGTGCAGAGCCTGGAGGAAGCCCTGAGCAGTTGTTTTGGGTGTAATCCCCAGACAAAGCAACAAAACAAAAACAATCAAACAAAACACAAAAGTCTTTTCTGGGGAGGGGGGCGTGCTCGGCAGGTTCAAGGGCCTGAGTGTCCCCCTGGAACCTCCTGCCCCACCCCGAGCACCGATGAGTCTGCTCCCTGAGCCCCTCTGGGTGTCGCCCCCATGGCTACTTAAAATCTTCCATTTAAACAATTTATTGGAGGGGTTGAAGTGATAGCACAGCGGGTGGGGCGTTTGCTTTGCATGCGGCCAGCCCGGGTTTGATATGGTCCCCCAGCATTGCCAGGAGTGATTCCTGAGTGCAGAGCCAGGAGTAGCCCCTGTGCATCGCCGGGTATGACCCAAAAAGGAAAAAAAATAAATATTGCAAGGGCGGCATTCGCACACAGCCCCGGGAGGGCGAGGGCAGGGCCTGCGGAGCAGCGGGCAGTGCCGAAGGTCCAGTGTGGGCAAGGCCCAGGGCCGGGTCAGGGCCTTTGTTCACTCGCCGAGGAGTGACTGTGAGGAAGCCTGCTTCCGGGGCGGCAGCCAGAGAGGGCGAGGGGGTTGTGCGGGCAGGGAGGCCTCTTGAGAGGTTGTCCTCATCCCCGTAATGGGGGGAGAGATGTGGCTTTCAGGGGGAGTGGGAACAGGCATGTGCACTGGGGTCTGCAGCTCTGCCTCCACCTGATGGGTGGGCTGACGGAGCCAGAGGAAGAGAAACAAACCAAACAAGAGAAGAGACAGTATCCAATGGCAACGAACTCTTAGCACTGAGTTATAGCACTGAGTTATAGCACTGAGTTATAGGACTGAGTTATAGCACTGAGTTATAGCACTGAGTTATAGCACTGAGTTATAGGACTGAGTTATGGCACTGAATTATAGCACTGAGTTATAGGTCTCGGGCACCTTGGTAGTGGTAAGGTGTGGTAACTGAATGCATCAAAACCATAAACATTGGGCTGGAGCAATAGCACAGCGGGTAGGGCATTTACCTTGCACGCGGTCGACCTGGGTTTGATTCCCAGCATCCCATATGGTCCCCTGAGCACTGCTAGGAGTAATTCCTGAGTGCAGAGCCAGGAGTGACCCCTGTGCATCACCAGGTGTGACCCAAAAAGCAAAAAAAACAAACAAACTATAAGCATTAACACTATTGTAAACATGTGACCTATACTACTATGATAATTCAATAGACATAAATTTAAAAAAGAAAAAAGAAAGAGAGAAAGGAAGAGAAGTGCTCCAGAGTAAAAAGGGACAACTGTGTGTTGCAGTCACCCAGTGTACTCCTCTCTGTTCCATGGCAGAGACTCAGAGCCATGTTGATTGAGGGCACCAGCGAAATGTGAGGCAGAACGTGTGTGAGGCCTGACAGGAGCTGTCCTCGGGTCTGCTCGGGCTTCCTAGGGCCTACTTGGGCCTCCTCAGGCCTACTCGGGCCTCCTTGGGCCTACTCGGGCCTCCTTGGGCCTACTCGGGCCTACTCAGGCCTACTCGGGCCTCCTTGGGCCTACTCGGGCCTACTCAGGCCTACTCCCGCCTCTGAGGAGAGAATCCTGAGAGACAGGTCGGAAGGGAAGAAACTAGGATTTGGCGACAGGTGGAGTCATTCTGGGAATACCCTGTGCCCCAAGTGTGTGTCCTTGCGGACACGGCCTGTAGTAGCTCTGTGCATGGGAAAACCCATCTAGGCAATGTGGGGAAGGGTTTTTGCTTTTGTTTTTCCCCATCTCCTTTTTTTTCCCCCTTTTCTTGGAGCCACACACCAGGGACGTTCCAGTCTGAACCGGGCAACCAAGCCATCTGGAGCCATCAGAGCCAGGATGGTTCCAGAAAAGACAAAGAGGAAAAAAGGTGATTCGGGTTGTTGCTTCCAGTCTTCCTCCTACTTCTGTCAGCTTTGCAAATCGCTTCCTCTCTTCCTGTGTCTGTGCCCGCTGCTGAGGTGACTACCCCGACAGAGGGGCAATTCACTGATGGAACCTAGAACACTTAGGGTCAATATCCAACAGTCCCCAGCAGCCCATGTGGACCCCTGAGCACCTCCAGGAGTAATTCCTGAGGGCAGAGCTAGGAGAAACCCCTGAGCATCACCGGTTGTGGCCCCCCAGAACAAAAATGAATAACGTCATCGCAACAAGGGGGAAATAGCAAGTAAAATCGATGTAGCTGCTTGTAAGTGGAATTGGGTCTAGAGTGACAAGAGTAGCTGGAGCACTAGTTCCCAGGCCCATCCTTGGTGTATCTCAGTCCCTGGAGCTCCTCTGAGAGTAGCCCCCTGGCCACCGAGCCAAGAGTAACACCCAGCACATCCAGGAGAGCCACCTTGATTAAAAAAAAATCAATAATCCAATAACAAAATATTTCTTATGAATATATCCCTAAGAAGCAAAAAAGTATAGTAAAAATGACATCTGCACTTATATGTTCACCGCAGCACTGTTTACAATAGTCAGAACCTGGAAAAAAACCTGAGTGCCCGAGAACAGATGACTGGTTGAAGAAACTCTGGTACATCTATACAATGGAATACTATGCAGCTGTGAGAAAAGATGAAGTCATGAATTTTGCATATAAGTGGATCAACATGGAAAGTATCATGCTAAGTGAAATGAGTCAGAAAGAGAGAGACAGACATAGAAAGATTGCACTCATCTGTGGAATATAAAATAACAGAGTAGGAGACTAACACCCAAGAATAGTAGAAATAAGTATCAGGAGGTTGGCTCCATGGCTTGGAACTGGCCTCACATGCTGGGGGAAAAGGCAGTTCAGATAGAGAAGGGAACACCAAGTAAAATGTGGTTGGAGGACCCGCTCTGGAGGGGAGATGCGTGCTGAAAGTAGACTATAGATTGAACACAATGGCCACTCAATACCCCTATTACAGACCACAATACCCAAAAGGAGAGAGAGAACAAAAGGGAATGCCCTGCCACAGAGGCGGTGGGGAGGGGGGAAGGGGAAGGAGCGGTGGGATTGGGGGGTGGAGGGATACTGGGTTCACTGGTGATGGAGAATGGACATTGGTGGAGGGATGGGTGCTCAAACATTGTATGAGGGAAACACAAGTACGAAAATGTGTAAATCTGTTACTGTACCCTCATGGTGATTCACTAATTAAAAAATGAAAGATAAATAACTTTTTAAAAAGTAAAAAAATATATTTGTCTTCAGGAATCAGGAAAAAAAGCAAAGGTTTGGCAGAAGCTGGTCCTTGGTTGGTGAAATTGAGCTTGGCGGACAATGGCATTGATGGCAGAGGGGAAGGCGGAGAGGGCTGCTTGCTGGGATTCATCCGGCTTTTAAGTTGGTAAGGAACAAGGTGTGTGGGGGTGTCTGTGTGCCATCTTCCAGACTAGGATTCGGGGAGGGGGGCTCAGCAGCGACTCTGGGGGGCTTCGTTAGTGCCCCGTGTGTCTGGCTTCTCAGCTCCTGAGAGGAAGGAGGCTGACACCGTCTTGGCCTTGCTCCATAATCTTGAGAGCTAAAATCAGGGGCTGAGAGATAGTCCAGTGGGTAAGGCGCCTGCCTTGCACGTGGCCAGCCCAGGTTTGGTCCCTGGGACCCCATCTGGCTCCCCGTGTACCCCCAGGAGTAATTCCTGGGTGCAGAGGTAGGAGCATCCCCCAAAACAAGAGCTAACAGCTTTTAAAAACCCGAAGAAGAGCTTGTTACAGAGTTGTACGTGGACCCCACGGGCTCCTCAACCTCACGTCCAGATTTCCCAGCCCCCAGTCAGGAGATGAGGGAAGGGGTCAGCCTAGT
The DNA here is from genome assembly GCF_027595985.1 of Sorex araneus. NCBI lineage: Eukaryota > Metazoa > Chordata > Mammalia > Eulipotyphla > Soricidae > Sorex > Sorex araneus. The sequence goes on along the minus strand of NC_073303.1, from coordinate 275,021,180 downwards.
GGCCTGAGTAAGAAGGGCGACCCGCTCCTGCCTGAACGCTTGTGCTGGAGTGGAAAGGCATTTGTTCTGCATGTGACCACCCAGGCCCCGCCGTCAGTGACCCCAAGCACAGAGCCAGGTGTACCCCTGAGCGCCACCAGGTGTGGCCCATCGCCCCCCCCATGCCCCAAAAACCACAGACTCAATACTTTCACGGTTCCCTCCACAGGAGGGTCCCCCGCGCCCAAGGGACAGGTAATCCCGGGTCAGGAGGTCCTCAGGAGCCCCGAGGACCTTGGGGGAGCCCAGGCACCCACGGGGGGTCTGTGAGCGCTCAGCTCCTGGGGTCTCCGTGAATATTGTCCTCGGGAGAGGGGTGAGGATGGGCTTCGGCTCGCTCCCCACCCGCCTCCACTCTTCCCGGGGCAGCTCGGGGCAGGGGGACTGGGCAGCTCCAGCCGGGTCCCTCCAGGAAGGGTATCGGCTTCGTGTGTGATGAGAGGATCCACCTCGCTGCCCCTGACTCCAACAGCAGTGGCTTCGTGGCCCTGAAGAAGGGGCCTATGGCCCTGCTGTGCCCCCCTAACGGGGCCACCCTCTTACCCGGACGCCGCCCACTCAGCACAGTTGCCCAGGTAGCACCCAAGGTCAGACTGGGCTGTGGGAACCGGCTGCTGGGTTTGTGGGACACGCACGGGCCCTGCTTTCAACACTTGACGGACTTCAGGATGAGGGGCTGCGAGGGAGAGCACAGCGGGTAGGGTGTTTGCTTTGCACATGCCCCACCCGGGTTCGATCCCCGGCATTCCACACGTTCCCCCAACTACTGCCAGGCGCCACTCCTGAGTGCAGAGCCAGGAGTCACCCTTGGCCTTCTGGGTATGATCCCCATATTATTTTATGGACTGGAGCAATAGCACAGCGGGTGGGGCATTTGCCTTGCATGCAACTGACCCGGGTTCGATTCCTCCGTCCCTCTTGGAGAGCCCGGCAAGCTACCGAGAGTATCTCGCCCGCACGGTGGAGCCTGGCAAGCTCCCCATGGCGTATTCGACATGCCCAAAACAGTAACAAGTCTCACAATAGAGACATTACTGGTGCCCGCTCGAGCAAATCAATAAACAATGGAACGACAGTGCTACAGTGCTATATTTATAAAATAATATACAATTCTTTTTAAAAAGAAGATAGCTGTTTTTTCTTTGTTCTTGCTCTGCTTGCTGACACTCTATTTGATATCAGCCACTCCAATTTGGGGGACATTTCACCGGTGTGTGAGATCCAATAGAGCTGATGTCTTAGCACAATATCTCCAACCCATTTCCATCAATAAATGAATGGAAGCTTTCAGGACACTGAGCGGTCTTATCTGACCCATGTACCCAGGAGAGACATCGCAAACGTCCCTAGAGAGAAACAACTGGAGGGGCTGGAGCGATAGCACAGCGGGTAGAACGTTTGCCTTGCACATGGCTGACCAAGGTTCGATCCCCCACATCCCATATGGTCCCCTGAGCACTACCAGGAGTCATTCCTGAGTGCAGAGCCAGGAGTAACCCCTGTGCATTGCCAGGTGTGACCCAGAGAGTTTGAGAGAGAGAGAGAGAGAGAGAGAGAGAGAGAGAGAGAGAGAGAGAGAGAGAGAGAACTGGAAATGAACTGAGTGATTTGCGCTGGGTTAGGGTGTCATGGTGGAACGTGGTGGTCTCCAGTGGTCTCCAGGGTGGGCCCTAGGACACTCCTTCCTCCTGCAAACTAACTGGAGGTGCAGGTTTTCTGAGTAACCTGCTGGGCACACACCATTTGTTCCATGGTTTTCTTTGGCCAGCCTGATCCAGTCCTCGGCCCACCTACGGGAAATTGACCTTGGGAGCAACGTCCTGGGCGAGAAGGCAGCCGCGGGCATCCTGGAAGCACTCAGAGCCAGGAAGACAGGTGGGGTCCTCTCCGTCTCCCCCGCTGCCGTGCCCCACCTCCTCCTCCGCGTGGCTGCCCCTCTCAGAACCGGCTCTGCTCTGTCATGCTAGGAGCACGGTCCCAAGCTATGGGATGACATGGACCATTGTCCCCAGCCAGAAATCATCGAGATCTTTAGTGCTGTCCTTTAGGGTGGGGGGTGGGGGAGGTCTTTGGTCTAAGTTATGAGGTTTTTATTTTTGTTTGTTTTATTTTTATTTGGGGGACACACCTGGTGACGCTCAGAGGTTTCTCCTGGCTCTGCTGTCAGGAATCGCACCTGGCAATACTCCGGGGACCATATGGGATGCCGGGGATCGAACCCCGGTTGGCCTTGTGCAAGGCAAGTTCCCTCCCTGCCGGACTCTCTCTCCAGCCCAAAGTCAGATGGGAAGCTGGAGTTCTCTCTCCTGCTCTTCCTTTCTCTCCCATCTCTCGCCCCATCAGTCTCCAAGGATCTTGCATTCTCTCTTCTCCTTCCCAGTCCGACTGGTTAGAAATCACAGGTAACAAGCCCTCAGAAGATTTTGCTGGGATTTTTCAGGGTCATCAAAGCATAATCGGGGCTGGAGCGATAGCACAGCGGGGAGGGCGTTTGCCTTGCACGCAGCTGAACCAGGTTCGATTCCCAGCATCCCATAAGGTCCCCGAGCACGGCCAGGAGTAATTCCTGCGTGTAGAGCTAGGAGTATCCCTTGAGCATCGCTGGGTGTGACCCAAAAAGCATAAAAAAAAAAAGCATAATCAAATTGCAGTGGGCGTGGGAGGAGCACGAAGGGCCCTTGAGGACCCTGTGGCCCTTTGAAAGAAGAGAATCACGTGCGGATGCATTGTTGATGTTGTCACGGGCGCTGCTCCTTAGTAGACACGGCGCCCAAGTAATGACAGCCACTTGGCCACTGACAGGGATGAGGAAATGTCATCTTCAGTAAAGCTCGAGAATGACATCCCAAACCACTCAAGACCCTGATCGGATGCTTAGAAAAGGGGAGCGACTTAAGATGTACAAAACTGGTTGGTCTCGTTTCCTCAGTGAAGTAAGTGGTCGGAGAACAGACATAAGCAGCGCTGTTGCATTTGGTACTGGCAGTTTTAGAAGAAGAAATATAATATTACTCTCTACTGCAGTGCTCTTTTTCGGAGAGGGGTTTATGGGGTTTTATCCAGTGGTTCTCAGGGCTTCCTTCAAGCTCAGTGCTCAGGGATCACTCCTAGCAGTGCTTAGGGAACAGAAGGAGTGTGAGGACTGACCCAGGCCTGCCGCGTGCAGAGCAAGCGCCTTACTCCTGCACGAACTCTTTAGCTCTGCATTGCTCTTTAAAAATTTTTATTGGTGTGTGCATTTGGGTATGGGCTCTGCACCCAGGAGTGTGCTCAGGGCTTATTCCTGGCTCTGTGTCCAGGGGTCACTCCTGGGGTAATTCAGTGAACCCTGTGCAGTGCTGGGGGTTGAACCAGGGTCAGCCACTGCCAGGCAAGTGCCTTACCCCGTTTCGTCTCTCCAGACCCTGTGTTACCATTGCACTGTAGCACTGTCATCCCATTGTTCATCGATTTGTTTGAGTGGGCACCAGTAACGTCTCCATTGTGAGACTTGTTGTTATTGTTTTTGGCATATCCAATACGCCACAGGTAGCTTGCCAGGCTCTGCCATGTGGGCGGGATACTCTCGGTAGCTTGCTGGGCTCTCCGAGAGGGGCGAAGGAATCAAACCCAGGTCAGCCGCGTGCAAGGCAGACGCCCTACTCACTTGTGCTATCACTCTAGTCCATTATAAAAAAAAATGTTATTATTATTATAACACTGTGTCTTACCAAGTTGTTGGTAATACACTGGTTCCAGATACAGTTGTTTCATACCAACACCAACCCCACCAGCACTGTGCCCCCCTCCACCAGCGTCCCAGTTTCCTTCCCACCCCCTCGGCCTCCCCCCCTTGCAGGCACAAGTAAATTTCCTTCATCCTGTTTGTTACCACACAGAGGCAAGTGGAATGATCAAATCTTAGCTCAGTATTAATTCGCGGTATTGGTCTCTGTCACCCCTCGCGACGACGCTCACCTGTGCCGTGGGAGCATGGCGGCTGCTCTGTGCTTTCCCCCCAGCTCTGCTCTGATGCTGCCGGCTGACCATGCTCAGAAACTTTGAGGTGTCCAGGAGCCCTAGATCTGGAACAAGTTGGTGGCGTGGCGTTTGGATGAAGGTTGCTTGTGGCGCTGCCCCTTTGTGTGCCAGGCAGGGCTGCGGGCGGCACTGGTACATTCTTTGGGAGCTGTGGCACTGGACCGTTTCTCTGCCAGGGCTGCTGGGTTTTCCATCCTGGGTGGGTGTGTGTTGCGGGGGGGCTACCCCTGAGCATCACCAGGTATGGCCTCCTCCTAAAAAAATAAATAAGTGGCTGGAGTGATAGCACAGCGGGGAGGGCGTTTGCCTTGCACATGTCCAACCCGGGTTCGATTCCCAGCATCCCATATGGTCCCCTGAGCACCGCCAGGGGTAATTCCTGAGTGCAGAGCCAGGAGTAACCCCTGTGCATCACCAGGTGTGACCCAAAAAGCAAACAAAAATAAATAAAAATAAAATAATTTTAAAAATTAAAATAAATAAATAAATAAGGGGCTGGAGTGATAGCACAGTGGGTAGGGCGTTTGCCTTGCACACAGCCAACCCGGGTTCAATTCCCAGCATCCCATATAGTCCACTGAGCACCGCTAGGAGTAATTCCTGAGTGCAAAGCCAGGAGTAACCCCTGGGCATCGCTGGGTGTGACCCAAAAGCTAAATAAAGAAAAATAAATAAATAAAAGGATCTTGTAAAGTAAAACTGTTAGCAACAATGAAAATGTTTACATAAATGTGAGGTGCCGGAGAGATGCCCCAACAGACTCTGCGTGCTGGAATAAAGGGGAGATGCTAATAACTTACTGGAAACAGCAGCGTCCTGGGAGGGGCTCAGTGGAGGGACTGGTCTTCCCTGTGCAAGGAGCTGGTTTCTGCTATGACACGGACCAAATGAATAAATCTAATTAAGCTAATAATAAAACAGAATCTTAGATAGAAGGTTATCATTAGGATCACTCACATCAAAAAAGTACAAAAGGGGACGAGAGGGGTAATACAGGGCTATGGTGCTTCCCTGGCACATGGCCGATGTTCAAATCCCAGTTCAATTCCTCGCACTGTATCTGGTCCCCCCCACGCACTACCAGGAGCGATCCCTGAGCACAGAGCCAGGAGTAACCCCCAGCACTGCTGGGTGCGGCCCAAACCACCTCTCCTGCCAAATTAGAACAATGTGGAGACTGGATCTCAGAAGCTCAAGACCTGGCCCGTGAAATGCAGCTGTGTGATCGTCCATGCATTCGCTAGGATGTTCTCTTACCTCTCAGGTAAATTGCCAGCCTTGAAAATCATCGTCACGCCTCAGATTTCTTCAGAAACCTTCAGATCTATTTGGAAAAGCAGCCAGAAATCCAGAGTCAGCCAGAAAAAGAAGAAAAAGGTATGCTCTTGGATGTTTATGTACCAGCAGACTTTGGGCCCAATTAAAATCGTGACTATATGGGCCGGAGCGATAGTACAGAGGATAGGGTACTAGCCTTGCATGGGGCCAACCAGGATCGATCCCAAACATCCCAGATGGTCCCAAGTCTGCCAGGAGTAATTCCTGAGCATCACCAGGTGTGGTCCAAAAACAAAAAATAAATAAAGAGATAAAAATAAAATCACAGTGGGGCTGGAGTGATAGGGCATTTGCCTTGCACTCTGCCAACCCGGGTTCAATCCCCCACATCCCATATGGTTCCCCAACCACTGCCAGGAGTGATTCCTGAATGCAGAGCCAGGAGTAACCCCTAAGCATCGCTGGGTGTGATCCGAAAAGCATAATAATAATAATAATAATAATAATAATAATAATAATAAAACCATGGGTATTTGAGTTCTGGGTTTCACTCCCCAGAATCATCGTTCCATCTGGTGGTTGATTATTGTATCTAAGAACAAGTCATAGGACGATAGCTGTTTCCTCAAAGAATATCATAGATGGCACCTCTCTCTCCAACTCCTCTTCCTGACAACCTTTTGTGGCTCTGAAATAGTGAATTTACCTAAATCTTTAAATCCCAAGTTCCCTCGTGGAGGGGAAGGAGGGGAGCAGGCAGGGGGTGTCACGATTTCCAAAGGCTTACTTCTTCTTGTATGAAGTTGGCATTCTTTCCTTTTCCTTTTTTTTTTAAATCTGAGAGTTTTTTCTTCATTATTTTACAGGCAAAAAACTGAGCACGAGGGTCCGAACATGCAGATGCTGCCCATGTCCTTGGCCACCCAGACATGCTTCGCTGAGGAAAACATGGTTTATTCTAGAGCAGTTTCACCGTGCCCAAGTCCCTTTCCGAGTTCTAAACCGCGACGAGTATTTCACGAGTGCACCATGCGGTGTTCACGCTGTCACCCTTGTCAGTCTCTAAACTGTGTGTTTCACAAGTATATCTTAGCAAAAGAGAAAAAGCTCGGATTCTTCCCTTCTGCCCGTGCTATTTATAATTGGAAGGAAATCGAGATCTTTATCTGAGAAGGAAAGAATCTTTTTCTCACAAATGTTTCCACGCTTAGGAACAGTTGGAATGTTGGTTTAAAAAAAAAAAAAAGTGCTTCCTAAAGACAACATCCCTAAAACTAAGAAGAGGCACCCAAAGGGGGAGAGTTCGGATTGAGCATCCCACCCCACCCCCCAAAGATCTCAGACAGGTTCATGGGAGGTGGGCGAGGGGTGAGCAGAGATGTTGAATGAGGCTCATACGTCGTGGAAATGTGGCGCAGAGAGGAAAGTGTGTGCCGGGAATTCAGGGTGTCACGGTCTCCACCCTGTTCGCCACCTGTGTGACTTGGATAAGTCAGAAAGCCTTCCTGTGCCTCAGTTTCTCCTGACACAGACAGGAAATGGCACCTATCTCATACCCCGGGCATGGAATTCAGATGACCCACATCCAACAGAGCAAGACAATTTCTGTTTCTTAGAATGTACTCAAATGGTCTCAGAGGGCTCCTGTGTTTGTCATTACTGCTGATATTAGAAAGGAATAATTTAATTATTTCACCTAGAACAGCTATGTTGGGAGAATAGAAGAGAAAATCCTTTTTATTTTGCTGGTTTAAAAAAAAACCAACTGGGCTGGATCGATAGTACAGCAGGTAGGGCATTTGCCTTGCACACACGGCCGACCCAGGTTCGATCCCGGCATCCCATGTGTCTCACCCAGCACTGCCAGGAGTGATTCCTGAGTGCAGAGCCAGGAGTAGCCCCTGAGCATTGCTGGGTGTGACCCAAAAAGAAGAAAAAAAATCCACCTGTCAGGGCTATGGAGAGAGTACAGAGGTTAGGTGTTTGCCTTGCTTGGACCTCACCAACCCCAGTTCGAATCCTTGCCACCACATTTGGTGCCCCAAGCACTGGCTCTGGGGTCACTCCCGACCCTGAGTACCAAACGGTGTGGCCAACTGCTCCCCCTAGGAAAACAACCTATCACTTACTTTATTCACAGCTGCGCTGGAAAGTTCTAGTGAATTATGTCCGCTCTTGAGCTTAGCAGCTGGCCATGAATACAAGCTCCTGATTGCTAACAAGGAAAGCATGAAAGAATGTCGAGGCAGAGCTAAGGGAAGTGTTGAGGCAGGGAAGGAAACTGGCTCTGTTGGTGAGTGAGGTCGAGGTGACAGACCTCCAGGATGTGAATGTGACGGTCTCCTGCGAAATAGGTCCTGGCTTTAGTGGGGTCTGGCTTGGTTGGTCCTTAGGCCGCATCCAGTGGGTGCTCAGGGATCACTCCTAAAGGGACCTGGGGGAATATGTGGGGTGCCGGGAATTGAACCCAGGTCGGCCACATGCAAGGCAAATCCTTTGCTCCAGACCCCTCGTATTTTAAATATGCCCTGGGAGGGCAAAACTGACGCCATGACAGACGGCAGAAATGAGAAAAATCAAGCAGGCCTCAGGTTCAGTTCCTGGCACTGAAACAGTCTCCATTTCCCAGCAATGAAACAATGTGTAACTGGGCAAGCTGAACCCCCCTGGGGAGTTCCTGGGCCCGATAAAGGGGCTCAATCAATCAATCCCAATGCCCCAGAAATTGCCTTTCGCATATGTAACCATCAGTTGCTAGTGGAAACTATTGTGTAACTGTTGCCTGACCACTGTTACTCTAGACACTTCCCCAAAACACCTTTGTTTGGTAACTAAGTAACATTTCTTTCTGAAACACTAAGGCATGTGCTGCTTATGTAATCAAACCCTATATAACCCGCTTGCTGCCTGAAGTCAAGGTCACTGTCAAGAGACCACTCTGTGGGTGATACAGTTGACCCCAGTGTACTGGAATAAGACTCCTGCTGCTTTTGCATTATTAAGTTCGTGTCTCTGTCCATCTCGCCGCTTGGGAACCCACAGTCCCGGACTTAACCTCTTTTTTTTTTTTCTTTTTGGGTCACACCTGGCGATGCACAGCGATTGCTCCTGGCTTTGCACTAAGGAATTACTCCTGGTGCTGCTCAGGGGACCCTATGGGATGCTGGGAATCGAACCCGGGTCGGCCGCGTGTAAGGCAAACACCCTACCCGCTGTGCTATCGCTCCAGCCCCTTAACCCCCTCTCTTGCCATTTGCCGCTGACATTTCCTGGGTGTGCATATGAAGCCCACGTTCTCTGTAGGGGTCTTGTGGCCACGTCCCTCAGGATGGCAGCCTGGGGATGTGGCTCCGGCAGAGCTGCTGTTTGGCAGACTGGAGACCCCAAACTCCACCCCAGCGAGCCCCACGAGTGTGATCTACAGGACGTGGCTCTCTGGGGTCCCCAGTGACTCAACAAAGCCTGAGTCCAACCCAGCCCATCACATCTGTTCATGTGCCACCACTAACATGTGAGAACCCCGATCATCACAACAAAAAAGAGAAGGGGGGCTGGAGCAATAGCACAGCGGGTAGGGCGTTTGCCTTGCATGTGGTTGACCTGGGTTCGATTCCCAGCATCCCATATGGTCCCCTGAGCACTGCCAGGGGTAATTCCTGAGTGCAGAGCCAGGAGTAACCCCTGTGCATCTCCGGGTGTGACCCAAAAAGCAAAAAAAAAAAAAGAGAGAAGGGATGGGGGAACCTTAAGAAAAAGAAGAGGGGCTGGATCAATAGCACAGCAGGGAGGGCATTTGCCCTGCATGTGGGTGACCTGGGTTCGATTCCCAGCATCTCATAGGGTTGAACCTGGGTGGGCCATGTGCAAAGCAAATGCCCTACCCGCTGTGCTATCGCTCCAGTCAAGCAACCAATGATACATTTTGATTCTAGACATATGTGACTATGGGGCTGGAGCAATAGCACAGCAGGTAGGACGTTTGCCTTGCATGCAGCTGACCTGGGTTCGATTCTTCCATCCCTCTCGGAGAGCCCGGCAAGCTACCGAGATTATCCCGCCCGCACAGCAGAGCCTGGCAAGCTACCCATGTCATATTCCATATGCCAAAAACAGTAGCAACAAGTCTCACTGTGGAGATGTTACTTGTTCAAGCAAATCTTGAACAATGGGACGACAGTGCTACAGTGCTACAGTGCTACATCTATCATGGCTCAAAAACAAACAAAAATCAAACAGGTACCAAAAGTATCTAGTAGGGTGCTGTCTGCAAAAGTGCTTATGTAGAAAAGTTTGGAGCAATACTCTTCGATACAAAGAGAGAGCAGTCAATGTGAAAAGTTCCTGGGCAGAGTGAAAGAGGACCTGCCTTGCGAACATGAGGTCCTGACACCAAAAAGCAACTGAAAAGGGAAGTGGGGACTGGAAAGATGGTGCAACAGGCTGAGTGAATGCTTCGCCTGTTGGGGCCCTTGTTCGAACCCCAGCCACCACACTCCCTAGAGCGCCACTGGGTACAGACCCTGAGCACCACAGGGTGTGACCCCCAGAACAAAAAGAAAAGGAAAGGGCCTGGAGTGATAGAACAGCGGGTAGGGTGTTTGCCTTGCTCGTGGCCAACCTGGGTTTGATTCCCAGCATCCCATAGGGTCCCCTGAGCACCTGAGTGCAGAGCCAGGAGAAACCCCTGTGCATCACCGGATGTGACCCAAAAAGCAAAATAAATAAATAAAATTTAAAAATAAACAAAAAGAAAAGAAGAATGTGTCGGTATTGTGGGACCCAGCAACTTCTCCTGTAGATCTGGAGTCGAAAGCATTGAGGATTCGAAGGGGGGGGTGGCACCCCACATCCATAACTGCATTTGACACAGAAACCAAGCAATGGAAGCACCCTGGGGATCTACAGGTGGGTGGATGGGTGGGGGTGGGAGAGACCCGTCCTGCAGCCACAGGGACGGACAGTCAGTGAGACCCCCCAAACCCCTCAGCTCACAGAACAGTTGCCAGTGAGAGAGGCCAGTCACAGGCAGGCAATGACCCCACTTGTACGATGGGTCTCAGCCAAACTCAGAAACAGAAAATATCACGGTGGTTCTCCAGGGGGAGGTGGGGGTGGAGGGGTACGGTTCTGGCATAGAGCTGCTACGATGCAAGAGGAAAACAATATATAAAATGTGAAGGTATTCAATAGGACTCAACTATACACGTAAAGATCGTTAGATGGTGAGAAAGGGGGAGAAAAGAGAGTATAATAGGTCACACTCACCTGGCATGCGACTGGCCCAGGTTTGATCCCCAGCATCTATATGGCCTGAGTCCCTCCAGGCCTGAGTCCCACCACCCTTGAGCACAGAGCCAGGAGTAAGCCCTGAGCAGAGCCAAGAGTGGCCAAAACAACCGAAAAGGGGTAAGAATGTATGAGCCAGAGGGGACAGAGTCCAGGAGGGGCAAGGTGTGCGGTGCTCGCCTCGCAGGCTGACAGCCACACATGTGCCCACCCTACAGATAATAAAATCAAGGTGCGTGGAGGAAGCGGAGAGTCTCGCAGTGTTCGGGTGATGGCGGCTCCTCTGATAGGGACCTTGAAGGGGGCTCGGGGACATTTAGCTTTTGTCCTGATGCCAGGGCAGGGCTGCAGAACACTTTAAGTGGGGACAGAAACGCCAGGTGGAGAAGGGATGGAGCAAGAGCCGCTCTGTAGTCCTGTGAGAACACCACCTCGAGGGGGAAGGAGCTGCGGGCGGCTGTCCAGGCCGGGAGGAGGCTGCGGGGGGTGGGGGGGGCAGACCAGGTCACCCGGCCCGTTCACCGCGTCCTCCTCCTCCTCCTCCACCACCTGCGTGTGCGTTTTATCCCGTGGCATCTAGCTCCGGCCTTCTTTCTGAGCATGTAGAGTCGTCCGGTGTAGGCGTGTGCTGGCCCCAGGTGGGCAGGACACGTGTTTCACATGCGGGGCTGCGTTTCTGAGAGGGATTCCCACTGCCTCATCAATCAGCGAGCTGTCGGGGCCCTGCCCTCGGGCCGCCCTCCTCCCCTTAATTCAGAGGCGCCTCTCCTGGGAGGAGTTCACCCCCCCTCCAGCGTCCAGCCCCAGGAATGTCCGTCTCTCACCGGACAACTCATTAGCTAGAGCCAAACGCGACCGTGTCCATGGCCACCGTCCGGCACACTGGGCCACTGGAGCCTTTTCTGCCGGACTCAGCCTGGCTCCCACAGGGACGAGGGTTAGAGCCGCCTCCTCTGGACAAGCTCTGGGCACTGGACAGATACTCGGTGGGCGAGCACCCGCTCTGCGTGCAGTAAGCCCTCGACCCCTGGCACCGCACAGGGTGCTCTGAGCACTGTCAGGAGTGATTCCCATTCCCTCCCCCACCAGGACAAGAACAGCCCCTGACCACTGCCAGGTGTAGCCCCAAATGGTTGGGAATTACCGCAAGGGCGGGTAGTGGAGGGTAGTTAAGATAGAGGAGGGGCCATATGACAACACTGGCTGGGAACCATCACTTTGGACAGGAACTGAGTGTTGAAAGCAGGTAAAGGGGGGGAGGGAGATGGGGGGAGGGAGAGAGGGAGGAGAGGTGCCTGTCATAGAGGCAGATGGGTGGGGGGTGGTTTGGAGGGGTGAGAGGGAACCTGGGGAAACGCGCTGGGAAATTACACTGGTGGAAGACGGGTGTTGCAGCATTGTATGACTGAAACGCGATCTCGAACAGCTTTGTAATGCTCTATCTCACGGTGAGTCAATAAAATAAATACAGTAAGAAAGAACAACAACAAAAGAAACAAAAGGTGGGAGGGTTCAGATCCTGAACTGGACACACGTGAAGCCCAGCGCTGGGTGCAACCCTCCTTACATTCCCGCAGCCGAGGTTTCCCCTCTGCCCTACGCGGGTCCCGGGGCCCAGCGGGGTGGGCCCCGCGCTGGACAAGCGCCTTAACGGCAGGACTCCCCGCTGGGGTGGATATGGGGAAGGCCGGGACAAAAGAACGCCGCGTGGCACGGGGACAAGAAGCAGGACACGTGGCTCCTGCGCAATCCGCCTGGCGACAGGCTGGAGCCGAGCGTCCCCCCCGCACCCCCAGGCCCGTGACAGGGGACGGACACTCGGACACTCGGCCTGGAGGCCACCCAGCCAGTGTGGACGCCCGGATGCTGGGGAGCGGGGCGGGGCCCGGCGGACGGGGCGGGGCCCGATGCGGGGGCGGGGCCGGAGCTGACGTCACGGCGTCCCGGGCGGCGCCGGCCAATGGCGGGCGGGCGCGGGCGCGGGCGCCGCGCCGGCCCGCGGCCTGCAGGCGGCGCTGTGGGCCGGCGGGCGGCGTCCGGGAGCCGCCATCGCCGCGCAACGTCCGGGCCGGCCGCTGGGCGCCGCCGCCATGGCCGACGCGGAGGACGGCGACGAGCCGTGCGCCCTGCTGGCGTCTCACGCGGCCGGCGCGGGCGCCAAGGCGGCCGGCGACAAGATGTTCTCGCTCAAGAAGTGGAACGCGGTGGCCATGTGGAGCTGGGACGTGGAGTGCGATACGTGCGCCATCTGCCGGGTGCAGGTGATGGGTAAGCGCCGCCCGCGGGTCGGGGTCGGGGGTCGGGGGTCGGGGGTCGCGGGTCGCGGGCGCGGCTCGCCGGCCCGGGGCGCGGAGCGGCGGGGCGGCGCGCGCATCGTGCGCCCCCGCGGGGGTTGGGGGGCGCCGGGGGCGGCTCCCGGGGCCCGGGGCTCGGCGCAGGGGGGTCCCGCGCACCCCGCACCCCGCACCCCGGGCCGGGACCTGCCCCCCGCGGTCGCTGCAGGCGCGTTGCGGCCTCCCCGCCCCGGCCCGGTCCTTTTTAATTGTCAATTGTTAATTTTTTTCCCCCGGGACCTGCGTTGTCTTTGGAGCGGAGCCGCCCGCGCCCCGGGAGGTGGGTCCCGGCTGCCAGGCCCCGCCGGCGGCCTCGGCCCCGACCTCGTTTGCGGTTTGCACAAACCCACCCCCGGGTCCCGCGGGGGGCGAGGAGGGGCGCTGGTCTCGGGGCGGATTCGGCCCTTGGAGCCGAGGGGGCTGGTCCCGCCGCCCGGAGCCGCCCCGCTTAAAGGGCCTTTTGTTCTGTTTTTTTTTTTTTTTTAAATTAAAATCTTGTCTTGCTCCGAAAAAGTGAGAAGCAATGACTTGGAAGATTTAAGATAATTGCTGGCTATGCGCGCGCTCTCTCTCTCTTTGGTTTTGATTGTTGGGCCCCGCCGGGCCGCGCTCCGAGTTGGCTCCTGCTTCAGTGCTCAGAGCTCTCTCCTGGCGTGCCCGGGCTCTGTCAAGAGCCTCAGCTGCCGTCCTGATCTTCCTGGCCCCTGCAGTATGCTCCTTTTTTTTTTTTATGCCTAAGGTCTTGTTTCTGGTTTTCCATTTGCCACGGAGAGGGTGGGTTGGTTTTTAGGCCACGGCTGGCGGTGCTCAGGGATTGGTGCTCCGGGAACCATATGGGACGCTGGGACTTGAACCCGGGCTGGCCGTATGCAAGGCAGAGTGCCCTGTCGGCGCTATGTAGACTAAATCTCTGGTCCTTGAGCCTGGTGTCAGCGAGAATTCCGTGGGATTGTTTGTTAGGGTTTTTTTTTTTTTCCTTTTGGAAAGAGCTTTATTTCAGACAGATACTCTTCAAGGCTGCACTAGAGCCAGCCAGGGTCTGGGCTGCCGGTGACTCACATTCACCCACGAACTCGAACCTCTGGCCCCTGGACTCACGGTGCCGGTTCGCAGACCTGGGTTTTGTTTCAGAAACGCCCTGGACTTTGGTAGGGGGTGTGAAATTCCTAATGTTTTAGATTTAAAAAAATAATAAATAAATAAATAAAACATTAGGAATTTGCTTGGTTGAAATCCCTCCCCACCCCCCGTGAAATAATGAAGCGAGAGAGTTTTTGATTGCACGCGGCGTACGCAGATACCCGAGCTCTCGGGGAGAGGAGCCGGGGGAGGCCAGCTGGCCCCGAGATTATGACCCGGCGACGTCCCGATCCTCCTAACAGCTCCCCTGGCTTCCTCCCCGCAGCATCTGGGCTCTGTCTCGCACCCTGGAAGCTGCCGGCCAGCAGAGTAGACCCGGGGCCTGCCGCCTCCCTGTCTCCTGTGCAACCCCGGCCCTTGAACCCGGCTCTGGGGTGGCCCTCGCCCCGCTGCCGAGTGGAGTGTCTCCCCGCATTTCAGTGCGGATTGGATTTTGAGAAAAAACATCAGAATACTCTTTTGGTTTCCTTTGCTAATGTTGACTCCCGAGCACTTTATTCCTCTTTTGTTTTGATGTTGATTGGGGGGTGGGGGGCACTCAGAGCTGTGCTCAGGCCTGACTCGTGGGGCTCCCGGACACACAGGGTCTTGGGCACCAGACCCAGGCCAGCCCCGTGCAGGACAAGCGTCTCTCCTGCTGTGCTGCTCTCTCCGGCCCCTGAATTTTTTTTTTTATTTATTTATTTGGGGTTTTTTTTGCCATTAATGGCAAAGGCTTTAGATTCAAGCTATGAAAATTCATAAATTGGGGCCGGAGTGATAGCACAGCGGGGAGGGCATTTGCCTTGCACGTGGCCAACCCAGGTTTGATCCCCAGTATCCCATAGGGTCCCCCAAGCACCGCCAGGAATTATTCCTGAGTGCAGAGCCAGGAGTGAGCCCTGAGCATCGCCGGGTGTGGCCCAAAAGCAGAAAAAAGAAGAAAGAAAATTCATCAATTAATTTTTTTGTTTAGATTTTATCCATCTTGGGGCCTGATAGAGCAGCAGGTAAGGCTGGCCCGAGTACAGTCCCTGGCGTCCCATATGGTCCCCCTAACCCGCCGGGAGTGGTTTCCTGTGCAGTCAGGGCTAGCCCCTGAGCATCGCCAAGTGTGGGCAAAAACCAAAAAATTCTGTCCATCTTCCACGCTCAGAAACTTACGAACATATATGATGGAAACTCCCCATTCTTCCCCTTTCCAGGTAAGCTTTGTTACTCATGTCTTGGTGGCCCCTCGAAAGAGTTGGGGGGTGGGGCTGCTGGAGTGATAGCACAGTGGGGAGGGCGTTTGCCTTGCACGCGGCCAACCTGGGTTTGATTCCCAGCATCCCATAGGGTCTCCCGAGCACCGCCAGGAGTCATTCCTGCGTGCAGAGCCAGGAGTAACCCCTGTGCATCGCCGGGTGTGACCCAAAAGGAAAAATAAAAATAAGTAAAGAGTTGGGGGCGGGGGAGAGAGATAGCACAGCAGGTAAGGCACTTCCGTGCCTTGCACACAGCCAACCCGGGTTCAATCCCCACTTCTCTGTATAGTCCCCTGAGCACCACCAGGAGTGATTGTTGAGTGCAGAGCCAGAAGTAACCCCTGAGCATGGCCAAAACCACAAAAATTTATAAAAAAATAAAGAGTGTCTGAGGCTAGAGAGATAGTACAGTGGCTAGGACTCTTGCCTCACGTGTGGCCAACCCAGGTTCGAGCCCCAACACCACAGATGGCTCCCGACACTGCCAGCATGACCCCAAAACTAAGCCCAAGTGAAAAGATGAGCATTTCTTTATGGAAATGTGTACGCTGCACACAGGGCTTGTTTAAAACAGGGTCTGCAGGAGTGCGTGTGAGTTTACAGAACTTTGGTTAGGGAGTCACAGACTGTTCTCTAGCCCTGGCCCCCACTCGGGACGTCTCGTGAAATCCGTGGAGGGTGGGTCATCCTCCTGAAATAGCCACGGGCCATCCGTGAACCTACAAGAGGCCCTTTATTCGGAGCCCAGAGATATCTGCAGATGAGAAGTTAAGAGCCTGAGCCTTTTATCTCCATCCCTGGCCCGTGGGCTTTTATTTGACTTTGAAGTGTCTGGGTTTTAAAAATTGCTTTCTGAGCATCAGAATGAGGGTTGCTGTTCGTTTACTTTCAGATGCCTGTCTTAGATGTCAAGCTGAAAACAAACAAGAGGATTGTGTTGGTATGTTGTCATTTCCTTCTCGTGCTTTTTCAACTGAAGGCTTTCTCTCAGCAGGGATGTTTGAATTTGCAATTAAGATTGACTTTATCAATACACAAAAATAAACTGTAAAGCAGTGATCCATTATTAATATAAAAATGTGTCAGTTTCCAAAGGGACTGAAGGAGTTAGTCTGCAAATCCTTCTGGTGCCTGTAAATTAAGAATTGGTTGTGTTCGCAGGGACGGTTATAGAAACCATTTGATACTAAAAGGATCATGATGTTCTCTTCTGTTAAGAGGTAATAAGGAGAAGCTGGATTGATAGTACAGCGGGTAGGGTGTTTGCCTTGAATGCGGCCAACCTGGGTTCAATTCCCGGCATCCCATATGGCCCCCAAGCACCTTGAGGGGTAATTCCTGAGTGCAGAGCCAGGAGTAACCCCTGAGCATCACCAGGTGTGACCCGAAAAGAAAAAAAAAAAAAGGTAATAAGGAACTTAGCGAAACTTCTAAGGTTTTGCTATGGTAAGTATTGTAGTGTTTTGTTGTGAAAAAGCTTTTCTGTATTTAGTTTCATTATGATACAGTATTGAACTCTTTCAGTTTAGGTAAAACATTTCCTAAACCTCAAGGGTTGTTTTAATTTGGTTTTTTTGTTTTTTGTTTTTTGGTTTTTTTTTTTTTTTGCTTTTTGGGTCACACCTGGTGATGCACAGGGATTACTCCTGGTTCTGCACCCCTGGCTGTGCTCAGGGGACCATATGGGATGCTGGGATTTGAACCCGGGTCGGCCGCGTGCAAGGCAAATGCCCTACCCGTTGTGCTATCTCTCCAGCCCCAAGGGTTGTTTCAATTTGGAATGGAGCTTGTATATAGAAAAATGTGAGGGGCTGGCATGATAGTACTGTGGGCTGGGCACTTTGATCCCCGGCACCCCATATGGTTCCCCAAATACTGCCAGGAGTGATCCCTGAGCACAGAGCCAGGAGTAAGTCCTGAGCACAGCCAGATGTGGCTCAAAAGAGAAAAACACTTTTTTTTTTTGAGTGTTCATTTGGGAGCTGGAGCTAGGGTCCAGGAATTACGGTGCATGCCGGTGTGTGTGGCTGACCCCAGCTCTGCAGACGGCCCCCGAGCACTGCCAGGTGGTGCCTCGACGCGCCCCCTCACCCCCCTAAATAGATACTGGTTTGGTAATCATGAGGTCTGGGCCCGCCTTCTTGGGTCATAGAGAGACTTCGGTTTCCAGCTGGCCGCTCCGAAAGTTTGGTTTGGCTCGGCTTGTTACGTAAGGAGCCGCAGCGCTTCTGGGTGGCAGGGCCCCGTGGCCCCGGTCCAGAAAACAAGGCAGATGTGCGGCCGAGGGGACCAGGAGGTCCGTCTCCAGGGCCCAGCTTCGAGCAGAGACACCTCCCGCGCCCAGCCTGGTGAAGAAGAGCCACAAAGCCATTTCTCAATAAAAATAAAGCCTGAAACGAGCTAAGGGCCTGTGCCACACACACACACTCTCTCTCTCTCTCTCTCTCTCTCTCTCTCTCTCTCTCTCTCTCTCTCTCTCTCTTCTCTCTCTCTCTCTCTCTCTCTCTCTCTCTCTCTCTCACTGCCTTCTCCCCAACATTTTTGTTTTGTTCCTTGGGCCATGCCCAGCAGTGCTCGGGGGACCCTGTGGGATGCTGGGGGTGGAACTCCAGTCGGCCTGTTCAGGGCCAACCCCCTGCCCGTGGACTGTCCTGCAGCCCGCCTCACTGTTGCTGCTTTAGGCTGGGCCCCGTGTCGACTCCCTGTCCCTGTGCTTCCTTGCAGTGGTCTGGGGCGAGTGCAACCACTCCTTCCACAACTGCTGCATGTCCCTGTGGGTGAAGCAGAACAACCGCTGCCCCCTCTGCCAGCAGGACTGGGTGGTCCAGAGAATCGGCAAGTGAGCCAGCGGGAGCC
Source organism: Sorex araneus (assembly GCF_027595985.1). Lineage (NCBI taxonomy): Eukaryota > Metazoa > Chordata > Mammalia > Eulipotyphla > Soricidae > Sorex > Sorex araneus. The sequence goes on along the minus strand of NC_073303.1, from coordinate 275,003,002 downwards.
TTTCGGGGTGCAGCCGTCAGGACCCCCGGGGACGCCGGCCGCAGATGGCGCCGCAGCGGGTCGCCGGCGCCCGCCGAGTCTGCACGTCCGGCCCGCTGGACTCGCCAGAGGCCCACCGGGCTCCTCATTCTGTTGGTTCTGGTTTTTAGAAAGTCTCCACAATTAAGATGATAATTTATTACAGTCGAGCTTCCCTACCTCTGTGCCGCGTGGCGCGTGCGGCCTTGAAGCGACCGTGGGCCGCGGGGCTGCGGGACCCGGCACCGGCTCTCCCGGGACCCCGGGCGTGTGGTCGCAGCGCCGGGCACGAGAGAGCTTATGCATGCGCTGGTTGATGGGTTTTTAAAAAGACGATGTGACGGTAACCAATAAAGTGCAGTTTAAAAGGCAAGTTGTCATTTGTCCCTAATATCTCTGGGGCGACTCGGCTGCTGGAGTCTTGGCACGTGAGCCGGGCGCCGGGTGTCCATGGTCACCTGGGGAGTCGCCGCCACGCCCGCCCTGCTCCCTCCCTAGCCATGAGGGTGGGCTGCAGCCCCGGGTTCTGGCAGGTTCTGTTGTGAGCTAGTCCCATTTTGAGCAGAATGTTTTTTTTTTTTTTTGCTTTTTGGGTCACACCCGGCGATGCTCAGGGGTCACTCCTGGCTCATGCACTCAGGAATCACCTGTGGCAGTGCTCAGGGGACCCTATGGGATGCTGGGATTCGAACCTGGGTCGGCCGCGTGCAAGGCAGACGCCCTACCCGCTGTGCTATCGCTCCCCGAGCAGAATGTTTTAATGAGAGGGAAACTTTCCCCACTCGCACTGATGGGAAGGTTTGTTTCAGCATACAGTGCTTTAATAAATGCCTTATTTTGTCTATGTTGAATGGTTATTGGTTTTTATGTCCAACGTTAAGTTAGAGTTTAAGAAACACAAGTGAGTACTTTCATGTAACTAGAAAAAAACATTCCCATATTATTTCAATTGGTAATGCAAATAACTCATTAGCTCTGAATAATAAAACTGCAAGTCTGTCATCTGGAGTTAGAGAGGCACAAAAGAACACTTCCATATCATTGAATCCGTCCATTGTGTTATGGTTGTTTTTGGTTTTGTTTTCTTGGGCCACACCTGGCGATCCTCAAGGGGTCACTCCTGGCAGGCTTGGGGGGACCGTATGGGGTGCTGAGGGCCTGAGCTCGGTTGGCTGGGTGCCCGGCAAACGCCCTTCCTGCTGTGCTGTCGCTCCAGCTCCAGTGGGTCTTTGGCCTTCTGGGGTTTGGGTGGTTGTTTTTGTTGTTTTTTTTTTGTTTGGGGGTGACACCCAGCTCAGGCCTTACTCCTGGCTCTGCACTCAGGAATAATTATTCCGGTGGGCTCGGGGGCCATGGGGGGCGCCTGGAATCTAACCCAGGCCGGCAGCTGGCAGGGCAGGGGGCCCCCTCCCCCGCTGTCTCCCCAGCCCCTGGCCGGCCCTCTGGAGAAGCCGTGCCCGTCAGCAGTGCGTCAGCTCTCTGCAGTGAGAAGTATGTTCTTTCCCGTCCGAATGTTGTTTTCATCAGCATGACAATGGAAATGTAGCGTGGAGGCTGGTGGCAGTGGAGGCTGGTGGCAATGCGCAGTGGCACCCCCAACAAAGCCCTTCTGTCTGTCCTTCGCCGGAGAGGAGGGCCGGGCAGATGCAGCGAGGCCCTCTGCATAATGCGCCCGAAAGGTTAGCCGCATTCCTGCCGCAGGAACGCGAGGGCGGCTCACTCTGGCCCTGCGCTGCGCACCGCCTTCCCGTCGGGTCCAGGGAGTTCTGTTTCACTGGTGTGCTAGAAAACACATTGGTCGCTTCTGTCACTTCTGGCTATTGACTGACCTGACTGTAAGGGTCGGTCTCGCCACCCCTGGCATCAAGCCGTTACGTCTCAGCCTAGGCAGTCCATTGAGTCCCTGTATCAGGTGCTGGGGTCGGGGTGCGCGGGGGGCCCAGCGGCCCTCCTGGGCTGGGGGCTCAGTGATGCTGTCTCCAGGGCTACACCCGGCTGTGCTCAGGGGCCAGAATGAGGTGCCGGAACTCAGAAGGGGCCAGCTTCTGGGGCCGGAGCTGTAGGCCAGCACGTAGGGCACTTCGCTTGCACAAGGCTGGCCCGGGTTCAATCCTGGCACCCCGTGTGGACCCCCGAAGCCTCCAGGAGTGTTTCCTGAACACAGCCAGTCGTAAGCCCTGAGCACTGCCGGGTATGGCCCCCCGGAACGAAGGGGGTCAGCTGCGTGCAAGACTTGTGCCTTCACCCCTGCACAGGTCTCTCTGGCGCTTCCTTTTTGTGAACAGTGTGTCTTCTTGGGGCTGGAGGGATAGTACAGTGGGTAGGGCGTTTGCCTAAACCAGCATCCCGTAGGGTCCCCCGAGCTGACCAGGGGTTCGTCCTGAGCTCAGCCAGGAATAGCCCCAAACAACACACGCGTCTTGTTTAGTACAGCGGGGAAGGCGCTTGCCTTACATGCGGCCAGCCTAGTTCCATCCTGCCACCGCATATGGCCCGAGGAGTGACCACACATCACCGCTAAGTGTGCTCCAAAAACTAAAAATATTTTTATTTTATTTATTTATTTATTTATTCTTTTTTGGGGGGTCACACCCGGTGATGCACAGGGGTTATTCTTGGCTCTGCACTCAGGAATCACTCCCAGCAGTGCTCAAGGGACCATATGGGAGGATGCTGGGAATCGAACCCGGGTTGGCTGCGTGCAAGGCAAACGCCCTACCCGCTGTGCTATCCCTCCAGGCCCTAAAAATATTTTTAAAGAACACCGTCCCCTTTATAGTTCTGAATTGAAATTCTTACCTATCTCCACACAGCGTATGTGATACTGATTTCATTGTGGAATAGAGTAAGATAAAGGTAGAAGTAGTTCATTCCTCCTTTGTGTTTCAGTATGTAAATGTGTGGGTCTTATTTTGCCAGAGAACAATGAAGTAGTGGGTGTGTGTGGTGGTGTGTCACCCCTGTAGTTGTTCATCGATATGCTCGAGCGGGCACCAGTAACGTCTCCATTGTGAGACTTGTTACTGTTTTTAGCATATTGAATACACCCCGGGTAGCTTGCCAGGCTCTGCCGTGTGGGCGGGATACTCTTGGTAGCTTGCTGGGCTCTCTGAGAGGGACAGAGGAATTGAACCTGGGTCAGCTGCGTGGAAGGCAAATGCCCTACCCACTGTGCTAGAATTGTAGAGGTATATTTTTTCCTTTTGGGTCACACCCGACGATGCACATGGGTTACTCCTGGCTCTGCACTTGGCGGTGCCCGGGGGACCCTATGGGATGCTGGGGATCGAATACGGGTCGGCCGTGTGCAAGGCAAACGCCCTCCCCGCTGTGCTATCGCTCCAGCCCCACAGTCACACATGTCCAGAATCAAAATGTGTCATTGGTTGCTTGTCTTTCACACACAGGGCTTGACCTCACGGTGAAACCACGCTGAATGAAGCCAGTCAGTTTTGTCTTCAGAGCCCAGCAGTTCTGTTAGGCACGTGAGGCGGGGTGGACAGAGATGGGTCAAAGGTTGACATGGGCTTTGCACATGGGACCCAGCTTCATTTCCTGCCACAGCACGGTCCCACAAGCCCCACCAGAGTGACCGCCTGAAGTGACCCAGAGCTGGGCTGGGGGCGGGGTCCTTAGTCCTGTAGCGCAGACCTGCGCACGGGTGTGAGGCCCTGGGTTTGGCCCCGGGTCCCCTCTCCTCGCCCTCCTCACATGGTGGGCGTATGCCACAGCCCAGACACGCACTGGCCCAGGAAGGTGGGAAAGGCCGAGTTGGCACGTTTCCTTCCGCCCGTGGAGTTTGGGCCATGCCCGTGGTGCTCAGGGGTCCCTCCCGCAGGGCTCTGGGGACCACGGGCAGTGCCAGGGTCGACTGCGTGCAAAGCAGGTGCCTTGCTTGCTGCCCTCTCTGGCCTCTCCGTAGGCATCTGTGCAGAAGTGATGCCAGCCCATCTGTACTGGACTTGACAGTGTCTGGGGGGCCGGTGTGTGTTTGTCTTGGGGTGGGGGAGGGGGTGCGTCCAGCATTTCTGGACGTGGAGGAACAGCCCTCTGAAACGGCTTAGCTCGCTCCGCTTTCACTTCTGTGTCCACGCCACGAAACCTTCACACCCTCATTGGCCCCTGCAGTCTTCCCCCAGGGCACAGCTGGGTCTTTCCCTCGGCAAAGGGACCCCCTTCGGGAAGGAAAACATCATAGAAAATCCTTTTCGGGGGCTGGAGGGTGCCGAGGTTAGAGGCACTTGCAGTGCAGCAGCAGATCTGCGTTTGCTCCCCTCCCAGCCCCGAGCCCCCACGCCTGGGGTCCCCTGCGCATCACCAGGAGTGACCCCTGAGCACAGTGCCAAGAGTAGGGGCTGCCGGGCCCGGCCCCCGAAAGGAGGTGTTTGTTATTATACTGACACCCTTTTGCATTTGTTAACTAGTGGGAAATATAAGAAAGTGAGTGCACCGGGGGCTGTTCCTTTGGTCTCTTTGTTCAACTCTTCAAGAAAGCACTCAAATCAAAATAATTGTGTTCCTCCTCTTGTTCTGGCCCCTGCAGAGAGAACCCAGAGGGCTGGGGCTTCATTAGAAGTGCTGCGTTTTCAAGAAGTGTGTCAGGCTGAGGGGAGCCAGTGCCAGAGGAAGTGGCGTACTTGCAGGGAAAACGTTTCCTTCATTCCAGCTCTCAGACTTTTTAAAAAGGGTTTTAAATGCCCCCAATCAGGGTGCTGGCCCCCTGTCCTACGGTGGGAGTTTTAGTATCACCCAAACACCGACGTTTATTCGTGAGTTTTCTGAGAAATGGAAGGGCTGTTTCCTAGAACCAGTTCCTTTCCAGTCTCTATCTGGGGGTGCCCCGATGGGGGTGGACCCCACATTCTGAGATCTGGCCGTGAGCTCACACCCTTCTGGCTAGCTGCTCCCGTGTCACTGGACTTGGGGCTCTGGCCACCCTGCCCTACACCCCCACTTCTAGGAGGGGGGCTACCTTCTGCTCCACCCGCCCTGCTGCTGGTTAATGCACAGCGGACACCTTAATACCAAATAAACCACCTACAAAAGCACAGGTGAGGGGCTGGAGCGATAGCACAGCGGGGAGGGTGTTTGCCTTGTACACGGCCAGCCTGGGTTCGATTCCCAGCACCCCATAGGGTTCCCCGAGCACCGCCAGGAGTGATTCCTGACAGGTGAGAACTGTGGGTTTCAATACATCAAACGTGGTCTGTTAGGACCATGCTTGCTTTGCACAGGGCCGACCCGGGTTCGATCCCCTGCATCCCATATGCATCCCATATGATCACCACCAGGGGTAATTCTTGAGTGCAGAGCCAGGAGTAAACCCCCCCCCCAGCAATTTTTTTTTTTGGGGGGTGACTCAACAAACAGAACAGCTTATGTAAAATATATACACGTGCATATATGTGTATTTGTTTTCCCCCCTGCAGTGCCGCACCACACATGGGGCAAGCACTGCCACTGAGGCACGCCCCAGCCTCCAGCAAAGATACAGATACCAAAGCATTTACACGTAGTGAAGGACCCTGCCTTTGTGTGTGTGTATGTGTGGGGTGGGGGGTCTCCATGCCCACGCCCAGCAGTATTGGGGGATTCTGCCTGGCTCCGTGCTCAGGGGTCACGCCTGGTGGGGCTCAGGAAACCCCCTGGCCGGCCAGGGGCAAGGCACGTGTCTTTGCCTTGTATGTGTCTGGCCCCAACAATATGTTGTTTTTAAAATACTCCAGCGGGGCCAGAGCTGGGTACAACAGGCAGGGCGCTTGCCTCGTGCACAGCCATCCCGGGCTCCAGCCCCACCATCCCGTCGTGGGGCCCTGCCAGGAGTAAGCCCTGAGCACCACCGGGTGTGGCCCCCAAACCAGAAGATAAAATAAAATGCTCCAGCAGGGCTCGTGTTATGGGGATTCTCAGCAAAGCCAGCAGTGCCAGCAGCCCCAGCAGCGAGCCGGGAGAAGGGAGCACGGGCACGTTAGCTGGGGGTCCCAGCAGGCCCGCGCTCCAGAACTGAGCCCCTTCTAGCCGTTTTCTAGAGTACCGGTAGGGGTTAGGACGTTTGCAGGCAGCCGCAGTCCAGGACCGAAGCAGACGTTCCCGAGCATGTTATTCTGCAAGGCAGGGTCTGGACCACCTCGAGGCGTGAGCGCCCCTGGGATACATCCGCAGGTGACCAAGGCTACCGAGCAAGACTCGGACCATCTCGAGGCATCCCGAGCGCACCCCACGGTGAGTCCTGCCCTGACTCAGTGGCCCCCCGGTGGGTCCTCTCTCTGGGCTCAGCCTGGCTAGAGCGTCCCTTTCCACACCAGCGGTGCCGAGGGTCAGATGCCTGCCTTGCACACAGCCAAGTGCGGTTTGTTCCCCAGCACCTGCGAGGGCCTCGACACTGTCAGGAGTGACCCCTGCGCACAGCTGAGTAGACCCCCAATCCAAATCCTGCCCCTGCCCCCAAATAAAGCCAGTATGTCGGGCCAGAAGAGAGAGTCCAAGGGTTAGGGCACTTGCCTTGCATGCAGCCAGCCCCGGCAGCACATACGGTCCCCGGAGCACTGCCGGGTGTGATCCCTGAGCACGGCCCAGAGCATAGCATGTAGAGTATGTTGCTAGTGTGTGGCGTCAGCCTCTCTCAAGGCCTGTGCTGATAGTACAGCGGGTACTTGCCCGGCTCACGCCCAGCCCGTGTTCGATCCCCGTCACCCCGTATCGTCCCTTGAGCACCACCAGGGCTTATTCCTGAGTGCAGAGCAGGAGTCACCCCTGAGCATTGGCAGGGGTGGGGAAGGTGCTTCCCTGGCACGCGGCTGGCTGACCTGGGTTCGATCCCCAGCCTGGGTTATGCCCCTCCCCCCTGAGCACTGCCAGGAGCGGTTCCTGAGTGCAGAGCCAAGAGCAGCCTCTAAGTATGGCCGGTCATGGCTCAAAACTAAAAACGGGCTGGAGTGATAGCACAGCAGGGAGGGCGTTTGCCTTGCACGCGGCCGACCCGGGTTCAAATCCCAGCATCCCATATGGTCCCCTGAGCACCGCCAGGGGTGATTCCTGAGTGCATGAGCCAGGAGTGACCCCTGTGCATTGCTGGGTGTGACCCAAAAAGAATAAATAAATAAGCAGACAAATAAATAAATAAATAAATAAAAACCAAAATCTGCCTTTCCTGCAGGGGTGCAGTTCTCAGCATCACGGAAAACAGAAAGAAAAGTTGACTTTTGTTTGGCGGGGTGGGGGGGTCTCACCTGACAGCATACAGAGATCCCTTCTGGCAGAGCTCAAAGAACCCCAGGGTGCTGAGGACGGGCCTGGGGCCTTCTCATGCAGGGTGGGTGCTCAGAGACTTCGTGCTCTGCGAGGGGCCCCGGGGCTGGGGGCTCGAGCCACGGATCACGGCGGCCCCAGCAAGGCCACAGCCGGTACTATCTCCGCCAGCCCAAAGGTAACAGGTATTTCTTGTTGTTGTTTTGTTTGGCCACGCCCAGAGGGGCCCAGGGCTCACTCCTGGCAGGTTTAGGGGCCACATGCGGTGCCAGGGATCAAACCTGGGCCCGGGGGTCGGAGCGATGGTATAGCAGGGAGGGCACTTGCCTTGCATGCAGCCCACCTGGGTTTGATCCCTGGCTTCCCGTATCGTCCCCCGAGCACCACCGGGAGTAATTCCAGAGTACAGAACCAGGAATAAACCCTGAGCACTGCTGGCTGCGGCCCCAAAACCAAAATAAAAAACCTGGGTGGGCTTTGGGCAAGGCAAGAGCCTTATCCACAGTACTGTCTCTCTGACCAATTTTTTTTTTTTAAATCACTTCACTATTCAGCATTTAACCTTCTCCAGAACACATTCAAGAATCAACATGTATCCTCTGTTTTCAGATCGTGAGGAAGGCTCAGAGAGGTTAAGTAACTTGCTGAAGGTCACACAGCCAGGATTTGCTGGAGCTGGGATTCTGCTCCCCCACGCTGGGCTGGAATGTGCGGGTCACCCCGAGGTCACGTCTAATCCAAAGTTTCTGGGTATTTTTCCCTGTTGGCTCAGGGTATCCTGACTGCGTCCAGCACTTGGCTCCACTTCTAAGCTGAGACTCCCGTGCTGCCTTTAACTGGAGGCACAATCACTGTTTCAGCAAGTTCGGAGAAGTCCGGGACCCTGATTGTTGGCAGTCGCATAAAGCGGCTTTATTTTCAAATGGAAGATAATGATACTCTTTCAAATGGCCATTAAGAGGGCTGGGGAGGTACTGCCGGGGTTGAGGCGCGATCTCTGCGCGTGGCTGAGCCCCCCGTCGGATCCCTGCCACTGCGTAGGGTCGCCCCTGAGCACAGAGCCAGGAGTAAGCCCCGAGCACTGCCCCCTGTGGGACCCCCCCAACCTAAACTCCATCAGCAGGAGGCAAAGTCACAGTTCATCTGGTAACTCCTAAACTAGGCTTCAGCTCAGTCCTGGGGGGTCAAGCCCGCGTCTCGGGGGGCAAAGGCACGAGCACTTTGTAACTCCCCAAGCAGGTGCTCACCCCGAGTCGCCGCACACAGGACTCACATCCACTTCCAGTCAGGGAGGGTTTTGGGGGCCGGAGCGATAGCACAGCGGGTAGGGCGTTTGCCTTGCACGCGGCCGACCCGGGTTCAAATCCCAGCATCCCATATGGTCCCCTGAGCACTGCCAGGGGCAATTCCTGAGTGCAAAGCCAGGAGTAACCCCTGAGCATCGCTGGGTGTGACCCAGAAAGCAAAAAAAAGAAAAAAAAGAAAGGGATTTGAGGACCAAGAGAGAGAAGTTCTTGTTTTGTGCTTTTCTTCTCTGTTCTGAACCCACACGTCTGTGGTCCTGTTAGAACACAAGTGAAGAACAGCAAGCGCCTTCCCCTAGCTGTGAAGGAGAGAACAACGCCAAGAAAGGCCGGGCCTGGGCCTCGGCCGTCACCCGGGGTGGGGAGAAGTGGTCCTGGTTCTGACCCGCAGCACCGCCAACGTTCCGGGTCTTGCTTCTATTTGGGGGGGGGGGGTCACATCTGGCCACTCTCGGGCTATTTCTGGCCCAGGGCGGAGGGTCCCGCCCAGCAGTGTCAGGACTGGACTCGGGGCTCCTGAGGCAGAGCCTGTGCCTGCCCTTTGACCTCTCTCCCACTCACTCCCCCCCCCCCCCCCCCGCCCTTCCACTGCTCCCTTTACCTCCCCCCCTGCCCCTCCTTGGTTTTAGGGCCACTCCTGATTGTTGTGCTCAGGGCTTACTCACGGGTCCCTCCTGACGGTCCACACGGAACCACATGAGATCACAACCCGGGCTGGCCAGGTACAAGGCTAGAGCGCTACCCACTGAACTCTCCGGCCCCTCTTTTACCCCTGACGGCAGCGATTAAGGAATGTTCTGTTATTTCTATCGGGGACAGCTCCGGGCCCAGGGACTCCTTGGGGATCCGAGAGAGCACTTCTGGGAGCGGAGCAGAGCTACCCCGAGCCTTGGTGACGCGAGCCCTCCCTCCCCTCGAGGGGTCAGCAGAAACCCGCTACTTTCCAGCGCTGTGCGCTGTTTATGCCTCCCCTCCCCCCCCCCCCCCCCCCGCCCTCAGGGGCCAGGCGTTTGCTCTCCAGGAGGGACTCCGAGGGGGGTGTTTCACGGTCAGAAGTGACTCTAAGCAGTGGCCCCTCGTGGGATCACCCAGCTGGACCCGAGGGGGCCGGGTCACTGCGCAGCGGGGCGAGGCCAAGGGGCGCCCACGAGCTCCTTACATAACTCTCGGTAGCGTGGGGCCAGGCGTCTGCGGGGGAGTGGTGGGCACGCCCGGGCACGCAGCCCCGCGCCGGCCGTTCAGAGAGTGTGTTAAAGAACTCCCCTGCCCCCCTGCCTCCCTCCTTCGTAGCCCACCCCCGCCCCCACGGAGCCCCCCCAACACCCAAGGAGGCGGATCGCGGAGTAACCTTGTTTGCACGCGGGCCTCGCTGGAGCAGTAAGCCCGGCTCGGCGGGACGCTGTTATTTTTGGAGCCCAGGTCTTAGCCTGATCTCTGCCTAAACCCATCTCAGCGCCTCTTCGTGAGGCTCGCGCGTGGGGCCCATCTCCCCGGCTCCCTGAGGGACTGTGGGCCCAGGGGTGGGGGCGGGGGCGGGGCCCCTCCCCAGATCCAGGCGCGTCTTTGCCTTCCCATCCGGCTCGTTAACATCTGAGGTTGCCTCATACACCCCCCCCCACCTCACACACACACACACACTTTTATTTATTTATTTTTTTTGGCGGGGGGGGGGGGAGCACCCAGCAGTGTCCGCTTTTCTGTGCGTAGCGCCCTCCCGGCGGGTTCCGGGGACCACGTATGTGCTGCTGGAGTCAAGCCAGGCCTGGCAGTGCGCAGGGCAAGCCCCTCACCCCACACTACCCCTCCGGCCGCCTCCCCTCCTGACCCTGGGTGCAGCTGTAGTGGGGACAATAGGCACAGCCTGCTGTGGATGCCCCCCACACCCCACCCCTCCCCCGAAACTGGACTCAAAGTTCAGGGCCCAGAGAGCTAGCTAGTATCGAGATGAAGGCGTTCACCTTGCACGCAGCGGACCTAGGTTCAATCCCTGGCACCCCTCATAGACTGGAGCTCTGCCAAGAGTGGGCCCGAGCACCGTGGGGGCTCACTTCACTCTATGAAGCAGCCCCCTTTCATAGAGCCTGAGAGAACGGGGCCAGAGCGATAGTCCAGCGGGGAGGGCGTTTGCCTTGCACGCGGCCAATCAGGGTTCAATTCCCAGCATCCCATAGGGTCCCCCAAGCACCTCCAGGAGTAATTCCTGAGTGCAGAGCCAGGAGTGACCCCTGAGCATCTCTGGGTGTGACCCCAAAAGCAAACAAAACAAAATAGAGCCTGAGAGATAGTACAGTGGGGAGGGCGCTTGCCCTGCATGCAGTTGACCGGGGTTTGACCCCTGATACCCCTGGATCCCCTGAGCCCCTCCAGGAGTGTCCCGGAGCACAGAGCCAAGAGTAAGCCCTGAGCAGTGTCTGGTGCGGCCTAGAATCAACCAAAAACTTCCTCTTTACCTCTGAATGACGTAAACTTCGACCCTCCGAGACAAGCCGGGGGTAGGTCCCCGCCTGTGCCTGGCCTGGGGGAGCCGGAGTGGAGCCAGTGGCCCCCCAGGGCCCTCTGCGCCCCCAGTGTGGCCTCAAGCCCCAAGCCACACCTGAAAACGCCCGTCCTCTGAGCGCAGGTCTGCAGGCGGCGTGAGTTGGGGGGTGCGGGGTGGGGGGCCGGGAGCTCAGTTAGCAGCTGGCGGCTATACATAGGCCGCAAAGCTTCTTACCCGGGAAGGCACCGCGCGCCCACGCGCGCGCGCCTGGCAGTCCCGGGTGGGGGATCCCCCAGCGCACCCCCAGACCCCCGGCCGGCCGGCCTTTCCGCGCGCGCGGGGCGCAGCCATGGTGGACATGGGGGGCCTGGACAACCTCATCGCCAACACGGCCTACCTGCAGGCGCGCAAGAGCCGGGACGCGGACAGCCGCGAGCTGCAGCGGCGCCGCCGCAGCCTGGCCCTGCCCGCGCTGCAGAGTTGCGAGCCGCTGCGCCGGGCGCTGCCCCGCGACTTCCACAGCCTGTGCGAGCTGCAGCCCATCGGCCGCCGCCTCTTCGGGGCCTTCCTGGCCACCGTGCCCGCCTACGGCGCGGCCGCCGCCTTCCTGGAGGACATGCAGGCCTGGGAGCTGGCCGAAGAGGCCCCGGACCGCGCGCGCGCGCTGCAGGCGCTGCTGGCCACCTGCGCGGCCAGCCCGCACCCCTTTCTCAGCCCCGCGCTGGCCAGCAGGTGCCAGGCCGCCGGCGCGGACGAGCAGGACGCCCTGGTGGCCCTGGCCAAAGCGGAGGCCCTGGCCTTCCTGCAGGACCGGCCCTTCCAAGAGTTCCTGGGCAGCCCCTTCTACGACAAGTTCCTGCAGTGGAAGGCCTTCGAGCGGCAGCCCGTGTCCGACAAGTACTTCACCGAGTTCCGGGTGCTGGGCAAGGGCGGATTTGGGGAGGTAAGTGGGCCCCGGGGGGGGGGGTGTTGGGGGAGGGGGCAGAGGGCCCGGTGGCAAAGCATCAAAGTGCTTTGGGGTTCGGCCTTTCTCCCCCGCACCCCCACCCCTTGCATCTCAGGGAGCTTGTTGGGAACTCGGGTTGGTGCCAAGTGTGGAACATTCCAGGCCCAGCATGGGAATCCCCCCCGCTGGAGGAGGGCGGGCACCAACGGGGGAGGGCGTGGGGGGGCTGCTGCCAGGAACACAGCTGAGGTGCCCTGGGTGCTGGGGGAGGGGACCCAGGGCGTGGGGGTCGCAGGGAGCTCAGCAGACACGCGTCTGGGCTCACCCCCTGCCAGCCGGCTCTGCGGCACAGGAGAGCCGGGCCGCGGGCTGACAGCCTGTTGCATGCACGCAGGAGGCCCACCCAGCCTCTCTCAGGGAACCACGCTGTCACCCCCCCAGCACAGAAGCAGGACCAGCCCCACCACCGCCCCCCAACACCATAAAACCTGACACATGGTAGGGGGAGGGGCATCACACAGTCTGCGAGGCTGTATTCATCGTGCCTAGCGTTTTCCCCACGTCCAGGGACTGTCACCCCCGGTGCCAAGACATTCCATCCCCCCCGGGGTTAGCATCACTCTTCCCTGCCCCCGCCGCCCGCCCGCCCGAGAGCCTGTATCTGCTTCTGATCTCTGCCTTTGCCTTATTCGGGTGTTCCATGAGAGTGCAGTCACGCGGCCGGGGGGACAGAGCCTCGGGGAAGGCACTTCCTTTGCACGTGACTGCCCCGGGTTTGACCCTTGGCACCACCAGGAGTGACCCCGGAGCCCAGAGCCAGGAGGAAGCCCGGAGCCCCACCAGGTGTGGTCCAAAAAGCAAAGGAAAAGCCCTGACGAGGGGCTAGAGCGATACCACGGCGGGTAGGGCGTTTGCCTTGCACGCGGCCGACCTGAGTTCGATTCCCAGCATCCCATAGGGTCCCCCGAGCACTGCCAGGAGTCATTCCTGAGTGCAGAGCCAGGAGGAACCTCTGTGCAATGCCGAGTGTGACCCAAAAAGAAAAAAAAAGAAAGTCCAGAAGAAGCCACACGTCACGTGACCTTGTAGTTCTGCCTGCGGGAGGGGCCTGGCACGGCAGTGCCCCTTTCTCTGGGGGGGGCACACTGCCCTCTCACCCCCTCTCGGGCGGCTCTGCCTTTGCCCTTCCCTTCTGTGCCGCTGTGGGTGGTGCCGTGGGCTCCTTCCCGCGCCCGAGGCGAGTCCATACACGTCTCTGTTTCTCTCGGGCTACGCCGGGCCTTGGAGGAAGCGTTTCCTGTTCCCACCCGCCAAGGCCCGATTTCTCCTTCCCAGCAGAGCACAGGCGGGGCACGTGGGAGGCCTGGAGTCTGTCGCCGGCACCTCAGGCTCGTCCTGCAGCCCAGCATTTGCTGGGAGGGACCCCCAGGTACCAGACTGGGTGGGAGCCCTGGAGCTCTGCCAATGCGGGCTTCTGGGGCCAGATAGTCCAGTGGGTAGAGCGCTTGCCTTGAACACAGCTGAGCCAGGACCTACCCCTGCATAAGACACCCCTCCTGTCCCCCCGAAACTCTTCCAGGAGCGGTCCCGGAGCACAGAGCCAGGAGGAAGCCCTGAGCACCACTCGATGTGGCTCAAAATCCAAAAAAGAAAAACAGTCAAGTTCTGCTTTTTTAAAAAAAATTTTTGGGGGGTGTTGGAGCGACAACACAGTGGGTAGGGCGTTTGCCTTGCATGTGGCCAACCCAGGTTCCATTCCTAGCATCCCATATGGTCCTCTGAGCACCGCCAGGAGTAATTCCTGTGTGCAGAGTCAGGAGTAACCCGTGTCTCGCTGGGTGTGACCCAAAAAGGAAAAAAAGAACTTTGTTGTTGTTATTATTATTATTATTATTATTATTATTATTTTATTATTTACTTTCAGGTCACGCAAAATAGTTTTTTTTTTTTGTTTGTTTGTTTGTTTTTGGGTCACACCCGGCGATGCACAGGGGTCACTCCTGGCTCTGCACTCAGGAATCACCCCTGGCGGTGCTCAGGGGACCATATGGGATGCTGGGATTCGAACCCGGGTCGGCCGCGTGCAAGGCAAACGCCCTACCCGCTGTGCTATCGCTCCAGCCCCGCAAAATAGTTTTTATTGAAAGAAATTTAGAAGAGCCAGAGTGATAGCACAGTGGAGAGGGTGTTTGCCTTGCATGCAGCCAACCTGGGTTCGATCCCAGGCATCCCATATGGTCCCCTGAGCACTGCCAGGAGTGATTCTTGAGTGCAGAGCCAGGAGGAACCCCTGAGCATCACGGGGTGTGACCCAAAAAAGCCAAAAGAGAAAGAAAGAAATGTAGAGTGCCGTAAGGGTCCGAGAGAAGAGAGAAACGCCTTGGGGAGGGTCTCTCTGCCCGCCCCGGCGTTGGCCAACGTTCTCGCCTTCAGCACCCCCCTCCCCTCCCCCGCTCCAGGTGTGCGCCGTGCAGGTGAGTCACTCAGGCAAGATGTACGCGTGTAAGAAGCTGGACAAGAAGCGGCTGAAGAAGAAGAACGGGGAGAAGATGGCGCTGTCGGAGAAGGAGATCCTGGAGCGCGTCCGCAGCCCCTTCATCGTGTCGCTGGCCTATGCCTTCCAGACCAGGTCCCACCTCTGCCTGGTCATGAGCCTGATGAACGGCGGGGACCTCAAGTTCCACATCTACCACGTGGGCGTGCGGGGCCTGTCTCCGAGCCGCGTGGTCTTCTACTCGGCGCAGATGGCCTGCGGCCTGCTGCACCTGCACGCCCTGGGCATCGTCTACCGGGACCTCAAGCCCGAGAACGTCCTCCTGGACGACGCCGGCAACTGCAGGCTGTCCGACCTGGGGCTGGCCGTGCAGGTCCCCGAGGGCAAGGCCATCACGCAGAGGGTGAGTGAGTGGGGCGCCGAGCTGGCAGAGGGGAGGCCCGCCTCCCTCCCTCCCTCCCTCCCTCCCAGCAAAGGCAGCCTCCGCAGTAATTCCTCTAATGTTCTTTTCCTAAATCTAAAACGCTTAAGTTGTGGGTTTGCCTTCAGCGGGAAGTGTAAGAGGCTTAGCCTAGGCTCCAGTCTCAGTCCTGGGGACGTCAGGCCCAGAAGCCCCTCCCTCCGCGGGGCCACTTAGCAGCAAGCACCCAGGAGGGAACCTTTAGTGGACCAGAGTGGGGTGTAGGAGGGCCTGCCACTTAGCACAGTGGTGCTTCTCCTTCGTTGCCGGACAGAGGGGGCCGGGGGGGGGCACCCTGGGTGCAGGGAACATTTGATATGGGGAAGAGGACAGAGAGCAACGGAGTTCAGTTTGGAGGGACTACGGAACTCTCTGGCTTGCAAGCGAGTGGTAAGTCCAGGCTGGTGTGTTGGCCTGTCTTCACGGGAAGTGCGGAGCTGGCCCAGGGAGACCAGGTCAGGGTCTCAAACGGTCACGTGAGAGTTTTTGTTCTGCCCGGGGGCCCGAGAGACGGGACCCCTTGCTTTGTAAGCAGCTGACCCAGGTTTGATTCCCTGGCACCCCAGAGCATCCCCTGAGCCCTGCTAGGTGTGATCCCTGAGCACAGAGCCAGGAGGAAGACCTGAGCACGGCCTTTGGCCCACAAACCAACGCAACAAAACGTTTATATTTTCCTATCACAGTTCTCAGGACCGGGAGAGACTGGGGGATTTTAAGGCTCTTGCCCTGGTCAGATCCAGGTGGCCGCGCAGATGACCCCTGTCCACCACTAGGGGGCACTCCTGAGCACAGAACCTGGGCGTGGCCCCAACCCCAACCCCAAACACAGTTCTCACCTGTTTATTCCTGAGGTGCAAAAGTGTGCAAAGAGGGCCCAGAGGAGGCTGAGGGGCAGGAGAATGCGCTTGCCAGCCCTGGGCTCAGTCCCATGCACCACAGGACTAGCTCTGGTGCCCCTGAGCACTGCTTGGGGACCTCCCTGTGCCCAAAATTAAAAACTCAGTATCCATAGCGACTTCCTCATGACACCTGTCCCAACAGTAATGACATTTTCAGCCCACGTGGTGCAAAGTTAGACAATTGTGAGGGCAGAAACGTGCTAGTGTCTCCGCATGGGGATGTTCCCGGGGAGTGTGTGTGTGTGTGTGTGTGTGTGTGTGTGAGAGAGAGAGAGAGAGAGAGAGAGAGAGAGAGAGAGAGACATGTGCCACGCAGGGTCAGGGATCAAACCCAGGTCCCATACACACATGCTCTACACACATGGCACTGAGGTCGAGCCCAATTTCTTTTACCAATTTGCATCTGAATCCACTGGGGTAAGTTCTGTTAGATGGTCCCATTTTTATCCAGTGTAAAACTTCTTCAGAATTGGAGACAAGAGGCTGGAGCGATAGCACAGCGGGGAGAGCGTTTGCCTTGCACGCGGTCGACCCAGGGTTCGATCTCCCAAGCATCCCATAGGGCCCCCTGAGCACTGCCAGGAGCCATTCCTGAGTGCAGAGCCAGGAGGAACCCCTGTGCATCACCGGGTGTAACTCAAAAAGCAAAAAATAAATAAAATTAAAACAAACAAAAAGCATTGGAGACAAGGGCCAGCACAGAGCCAGAGTTAGCCCTAAGCACAGCCAGCAGTGCCCAAAACTAAAACTAAAACAAACGGACAGGGCAGGCTGGAGCAGGAGCTCTAAGTGAGTCGGACTCTTGCCTCGATGACCCGGAGTCAGTCCCTGGGACCCCATGTGGTGCTCCAGGCCCTGCTGGAGTGATCCATGGCTGCAGAGCCAGGAGTCAGCCCTGAGCACCGCTGGGTATGCCCCCCCCAAAAAAAAAATTGCCCACCAAAAAAAAAATAGTGACAATAAAAATAATTGAAGTCAAGCCTTTCAGATTGCTGTCTCTTTATTAGCCAAGTTCATGTGATAGAAATCGGGGCCAGAATTAGACTTAGAAGCCCAGGCCAGGACCATAGCTCACGGGCAGGATGCCGGGGTTCAATCCCAGCTCTACACAGACCCCCCCACCCCGGCACCAAGCCGGAAGAGTCCCTGTAGACCCCCAGATGTGGTCTCAAATACCAAACTAAAACGGGATCAAAACTCCTGTCCACGTTGATATTTTTACCTACTCCCAGGGATTATCAATGGTCCTGATGGCATGTGGGCTGGCAAATTCTTTCCAGAAAGTTCTGTGTCCTTGGCCCAGCCGCAGAGGCGGAACCGCTAGTTACAGCAGCTGCGCCTTACAAAATCAGCTTCCGAAAGAATGAGGCTTAAACGTTGATATGGCGCCATTGTTTTTGGTGGGGCTGGGGGCTTGAACCCCACGCCTTCCATAGGCAGGGCAGGTGTTCTGCCCCTTAGCTATGGCCCTGCAACCCCAACTGCAGGAAGGTGTTTATTTTTGTTTGGATATTTGGGCCACAGTGCTCAGGAGTCATTCCACCTGTGCCAGGAATCAAACCCAGGTCTCCCACATATAAACAGGCTCTCCTTAAACTCTTTGAACCTCCATTTTTTGTTTTGTTTTGTTTAGTGTTCTGTGGGCTCCCCCAGCTGTGCTCAGGGGTTACTCCTGGCTCTGTACTCAGGGATCACTCCTGGTGGTGTTCAGGGGTGTGGGGTATTGAACCTGGGTCTGCCACATGCCAGGCAAATGCCCTCTCCGCTGTGCCGTCTATCCCTCGGGCTCCTTTTCTTCATAACTCCCGTCCATGAGGGCTTCGCACATACAGAGCCTGTGCTCTGCCCCTTGAACCATATCCCGGAGCCATGACTCAGCTTTCTCGACCCACCTTGGCATTACCGCCAGATAATAAGTGTTGGTTACCGCTCACCTTATCCCGGTGGCCTGGGAAGCAGAGGGCGCTCAGACACTGTCCCTGCGGTGAGCGCTAAGCCGCTGCCCTGCCCTGCCCTGGGCGTCTTCTCCCCTGGAGCGAGGGCAGGGCCTGCGGCTCTGATCAACCCCAGTCCCCGATTAGATGAGCTTCTGATCTTCCAGGACTGAAAGGGCTTTTAAGATGCCATTGAGGTTCCTAATCAGTGGACCTTGAATTCGTCAAGGTGATCCGGATGGGTCGGACCCACTCTGGGAGCTCTTTCAATGTGGGGACGGAGGCAGAAGAGCATAGAAGAGGGAGATGGGGAGGAAGGCACGGGTGTGGGCACAGTTGGACCCCAGGGGAAACACAGCTGGCCTGATGTGTATGGGGGAGAAGGAATCATTCGTGTGTGTGTGTGTGTGTGTGTGTGTGTGTGTGTGTGTGTGTGTGTCCAGACTGCATCCAGGCTGTTTAGACTGAGGAGGTCCCACCAGGAGGGTGTCAGGGCTGTGTCACAGGAGACACCCACTCCCCAGGGTCGAGCCAAGCCCCCGGCCAGTGTGCAACTCTGGAATTGGGGGAGTGTGGAGCTGCCGGCCTGGGGAGGTGCCCCCCCGCCCCGCAGAGGGCCTGCCCCCGAGTGGGTGTGTCTGAGAACCAGCCCCGAGTGGGTGCGTCTGAGACCCAGCGGCCCCACACTCAGGTCCCTGGGCTCTCACCAGGAGAGCATGGGGGGCCCCTTGTTCAGACGTCAGGGAGAAACGGGCCTCTCTGGCCTGGCCCCTCCTGCAGGCACTCGGTATTTGGGGGTTGGGGACTTAATGTCACACTCCCGCCGGCTCCGTGTCTGACCCAGCCCTCCACACATGTTGCATGCATGAAGCCCCAGTTAGACCCCACCCCCTCACCCCAAATTGCTGGGCCACTCCCCTCCAAAAAAATAAAACCAGGGGCTGGAGCAATAGCACAGCGGGTAGGGCGTTTGCCTTGCACGCGGCCGACCCGGGTTCGATTCCCAGCATCCCATATGGTCCCCTGAGCACTGCCAGGTGGTAATTCCTGAGTGCAGAGCCAGGAGTAACCCCTGTGCATCACCAGGTGTGACCCAAAAAAGCAAAAAAAAAAAAAAAAACCCAACATTGGAAAGGATTTAACCAAGGGGCAACATGCTGGACTTCGTTTATTTAGTTTAGTTTTTTTGGGTTTTATTTATTTATTTATTTATTTTTGTTTTTTTTTGGGGGGGTATTTTTTTTAACACACAGTGGGGGGGCTGGAGTGATAGCACAGTGGGTAGGGTGTTTGCCTTGCACGCGGCCGACCCGGGTTCAAATCCCAGCATCCCATATGGTCCCCTGAGCACCGCCATGGGTGATTCCTGAGTGCAGAGCCAGGATTGACCCCTGTGCGTTGCAGGGTGTGACCCAAAAAGCAAAAAACAAAAAACAAACAAACAAAAAACACACAGTGGGGCTCTTGGCTATACTTTGCAGACTTAGGGGCTACTCCTGGCTCAGTGCTCAGGACTGACCCCTGGCAGTGCTCGGGGGACCCTATGCATTGGCCCAGCTAGTTCGACAGCTCTCTGGTCCCTTCAGTCCTGAGTCTGGGGCCTGCGCAGGGATGCCAGGCCGGCTGCCCCCCGGTCCTGGGCGCCAGGAGGCCCAGAGTCACCCCCTCCCAGCCTCCCAGCTCAGCCTTCTTGAACTGGGGGAGCACCAGCGCCTCTTCAGATGGGAGGGGGTCAGGCAAGGGTGGGAGAAGCCGGGGAGGGGCTGGGAGCATCTCGGGCGGTGTTCTAGAAATAACTGCCGCGTGGAAGGGTCCGGGCCCTGCGGCGGCTGAGGGCCTTGTCCTTGTTCTCCGGGACAGCGCCAGGACACAGTTGCCCCCTCACAGCTATGGGCAAACTCACACTGGCCTGGATCTTTGGGGTTTTTTGTTTTGTTTTGTTTTTTTCCTTTTTGGGACACACCCAGTGATGCTCAGGGGTTACTCCTGGCTGTGCACTCAGTAGTTACTCCTGGCGGTGCTCGGGGGACCCTATGGGATGCTGGGGATTGAACTTGGGTTGGCTGCATGCAAGGCAAAGGCCCTCCCCGCTGTACTATCACTCCGGCCCTGATCTCTGGGTTTGTTTGGGGGCCGTGCCCGCTGCTGCTCAGGGCTTTCTTCCGGCGCTGCTTGGGATTGAACCGGGGTTGGCCGTGCGAAAAGCGAGCGCCTTACCCTCCAGCACCACTCAGGTCTGGATTTGTTTTGACTCTACGCAGAGATCCTGGGGTCCTTTCTTCTCAGTGCTCGGGGTCTGAGACACGCTGGGGACCAGATCCCGGTCTCTCACGTGCAGAGCGAGCTCTCTCCGTGGCCCGTGGTGTTTCCGGGGAGGGACCAGCCGGCCAGGCCAGCTCTGGGTGGATTCAGGGGAGCACGGACTCATCCTCTGGTTGGACCGAGTAAAAGCACCCCCAGACCCAGCCCGCACGGGCCCCGCTGCCAGCCCGCAGTCTCTGGAGCGGCTGGAGGTATTGTTTTCTGGCCTAGCTCCTCTGCCTTGGATAGCCGGGCCGGGGCGCTGTGAGTGCCAGGATTGGGGTGGGGGGACGCGAAGGGAGGGGTCTCTGCTTGTCTCCATCTTCCCCCCAGGCCTTTGAGGCTAAGCGTTGGGAGGCTCGGGCTGGAGCACAGGCACCTCGGCTGTCCCCAAGCACCAAGGCCCAGTAACCCCTGAGCACTCAAGGTCTGGGCCCCCCAAAACCGAGCCCAAAGAGAGTTGGGAAGCTCAGAGAGGCTGGAAGGTGAGCAGCAAAGGTGGGATGCAGGCGCACCGGGCTGGGAGCCACAGCCACGGAGCCAGCGAGACCCCTCTCCCCCATGCCCTGTCCCCGGAAGTGGCTGACAGGGTGGGGCAGGCGGGTCGAGCCACGTTCCTGCCTGCGGTTAAAGGCACAGAGGAGCTGCAGGGCCCAACCCAGCGCGTTTCCTGCCGTCCTCCCGCTGCGCAAACAGACACCAACAGACTCAGGCTGCAGGGACCCTCCTCCAGGCTGGGCCCACCCAAACCCGGCTGGCCGGGGGAGGCGCTTCCAGCACGGGGGTGGGGACAGCCCCTTTGCAGACCGTGCTAGCCTCCACCTGGGAGGGCTTGTGCAGACTGCAGTCTCTGTCTCTGTCTCTCTGTCTCTGTCTCTCTCTGTCTCTCTGTCTTTGTTTCTTTGTCTCTATGTGTCTCTGTCTCTCTGTCTTTGTCTCTCTGTCTCTATGTGTCTCTGTCTCTGTTTCTCTCTATCTCTCTGTTTCTCTATGTGTCTCTGTCTCTCTCTGTGTCTATCTCTGTGTCTCTGTCTGTGTCTCTGTCTCTCTTTCTCTTTCTGTGTCTCTGTCTCTCTGTGTCTGTCTCTCCTTGCTCTCTCTCTTGCCATCTCTCTCTCTCCCTTTCTGTCTCTCTGTCTCTGTCTCTCTGTGTCTCTGTCTCTCTCTGTCTGCCCAGCCCAGCCTGCCGATATCCCCAGCCACATGGGGACTCAACCTGGATTTTGCCCCTCAGCTCCCAGGGGTCCTTGGGGCGGGTGGGGGCTGAGGTCACAGCACCAGGGGGCTCTGAGGGCTGCGTGCAGCAGCAAGGGCAGTTAGGGGTGTCCACTGGACCCCCGGGCTCCAACCCTGCCTGCCTAAGGGAGGCCCCCTTTCCGTACACAGTCTGCAGAGTCTGTGATGGACAGGCGACCTCGTGCCTTCCTGCGGGGGGGCGGGGGGGGTTGGGGGGCACCCTCTGAGGTCTGCGCCGGGCTGGTGGTGCAGGGTCTAGCTCCAGGGATCAGCTCTCAGCACCTGCCAGTAGATGCTCAAAGCAAAACAGAAATGAAGGCAGGGCTGAGCGAGGGCTGGGGTGAAGGCCGAGCCCCATGCGAGTGATCCCCGAGTGAGGGCAGGGGTGAAGGCCGAGCCCCATGCGAGTGATCCCCGAGTGAGGGCAGGGGTGAAGGCCGAGCCCCATGCGAGTGATCCCCGAGTGAGGGCAGGGGTGAAGGCCGAGCCCCATGCGAGTGATCCCCGAGTGAGGGCAGGGGTGAAGGCCGAGCCCCATGCGAGTGATCCCCGAGCGAGGGCAGGGGTGAAGGCCGAGCCCCATGCGAGTGATCCCTGATCGAGGGCAGGGGTGAAGGCCGAGCCCCATGCGAGTGATCCCTGAGCGAGGGTAGGGGTGAAAGCCGAGCCCCATGCAAGTGATCCTTGAGCACCTCCAGGTGTGGCCCCCAAACAACCCCCCCCTCCAAATTAACAAAAATGAACGAAAACAACCCAGACCACAAAGTCTTGCTCCATCCTAACGGAGTCCCCAGCCTGGCGACCACAGGGTGGGCAGCGCTGATGCCCGGGCTGAGGGCACCTGCAATGACGGCCTGAGCCGGAGGAGGTGTGGGGTGCCAACCGGGTTGGCAAGGGACTGGATGCCTCCTCCTCCAGGCAGGCCTCCCACGCATGAGGCCACAGGCACCAGGCATCGGCCACACATTTTTTCAGCTGGAGGCTGAGATGGAATTTGGGCGCCTCGGAGTGTACCCTCCTCTGTGACATGCCTCCCCAAGGAGGTGGTGCCCGGCAAAATGCCAGCCTTGACCGGCTCTGCCAGGAGGTCAGCGTGGGACTAGGATCCAGCTTCCACCTCCCTTTCTCTCCTGATGGGGGGGGGCCAGGAGGGCCTTGGGGCATGGCCTGGGGTCAGGCCCCCCCTCCGGCGACCCCTCCGGCCCTGGAGGTGCCCAGCTGGCCCTCAGCAGAGATCCCGGCAGAGGAAGAGACTGGTGGGCAGGACAGGGCACGGCCTTGCATGCGGCTGACCTCGCTTCTATTCTCAGCATCTGCCCGGCCCCTGAGCCCCGCCAGGGGTTACTCCTGAGCACAGAGCCAGGAGCAGCCTTTCACGCTGCAGAATGTGGCCCCAAACCAAAAGAAGTATAAAGTACACTTTTAGGGGCCGGAGCTAGAGTACAGCGGGTAGGGCACTTGCCTTGCATGCGGCCGACCCTAGTTCGATCCCCGGCATCCCATGGATCCCCCGAGCACTGCCAGGAGTGATTCCTGAGTGCAGAGCCAGGAGTAAGCCCTGAGCATCAATGAGTGTGACCCCCAAACAAATTGTTTTTAATCATTCAGTGTCCTCTGCCTTCTACACCCCAATCTGCCTTCATTAGGAAAACACAAAGTGTCCCCATTAAACTGAGGTGAGTGTGCCTCCCCCCATCGTTACAGGACCCCAGCTAGGAACCGTATAGGGGGCCAGAGTCATAGCACAGTGGGGAGGGCATTTGCCTTGCACGTGGCCCACCCGGGTTCAAACCCCAGCATCCCATATGGTCCCCCCAGCACCGCCAGGAGTCATTCCTGAGTGCAGAGCCAGGAGGAACCCCCAAGTATCACAGAGTGTGACCCAAAAAGAAAAGAAAAGTGGGTGGTGGGTGCCAGAGTGATAGTACAGTGAGGAGGGCATTTGCCTTGCCCGCAGCAGACTCGGGTTCAATCCCCAGCATCCTATGTGGTCCCCCCCCAGCACCGCCAGGGGTAATAACTGAGCTCAGAGCCAGGAGTAACCCCTGAGCATCGCTGAGTGTGACCCAAAAAACAAAAAACAAAAAATGAAAGAGAAAAAGAGAGAAAGAGAAATGAAGTAAGAAATGACAAAAGAAAGAAAGAAAGAAAGGAAAGAAAGAGAGAAAGAGAAAGAAAAAAGAGAGAAAGAAAGAAATAAAGGAAGGAAGGAAGGAAGGAAGGAAGGAAGGAAGAAAGAAAGAGAGAGAAAGAGAGGAAGAGAGAAAGAGAAAGAGAGAAAGAAAAAAGAGAAAGAAAGAAAGAAAGAAAGAAAGAAAGAAAGAAAGAAAGAAAGAAAGAAAGAAAGAAAGAGAGAAAGAGAAAAAAGAGAGAAAGAAAGGAAGGAAGGAAGAAAGAAAGAGAGAGAAAGAGAGGAAGAGAGAAAGAGAAAGAGAGAAAGAAAGAAAGAAAGAAAGAAAGAAAGAAAGAAAGAAAGAAAGAAAGAGAGAGAGAGAGAGAGAGAAAGAGAAAGAGAGAGAGAAAGGGAGAAAGGGAGGAAGGGAGGAAGGGAGGGAGGGAGGGATGAAGGGAGGAAGGGAGGAAGGGAAGAAAGATGTAGGAAAAGGTATGTGTCCACTTCCTCCCGGTCCCTCTCACAGAGAGCCTGAAGCTTCTCCAGGATTCTGATTCAAGATTTTTTTTTCAATCGTTATTATTTTTCTTTAATTTTTGCTTTTGGGCCACACCTGGTGGTGGCGGGGTTTACTCCTGGCTCCGTGCTCAGGGATCCCTTTTGGCAGGACTCGGGGGACCGTACGGGTTGCCGGGCCAGCTGCATGCGAGGCCAGCGCCTTCCCCGCTGTGCTATTGCCCGGGCCTCTGACTCCAGCTGTCAACCCTCACGCTGCCTCTGCAGTTCATTCCCTGCAAGGATGTCGCGCAAGGAGCCTAAGAAATGTCACTGTGTGACGCTGCCCAGTGTGGCGGTCCCTGCTGGCCCCGCGGTCACCCTGCCTGGTGCTGAGTGTGCTCAGGGCACTGCAAGTCTCGCCCACACCCGCAGAGAGAATCAAGCCTAGGGAAGCCGGACCAGCCCACTCTGGCCCCCCGGGGAGTTTGGATGGAAAAGCTTCCCAGAGGGACTCAGCTCCCAGGAGGCAGGCGAGCAGGCAGCGGGGCGGGGGCGGGGGGGTGTCTCTGGGGCAGTGCCCAAGGGGAGGACTTGGCAGGACCCCTACCACCTCTGCAGCAAAGTTCGATTGCTTCTAGGCAGCATTTTGGTCTCCTAAATGTCCACAAGTGGACATCATTTGTCCTTTGGGAAAAAACAAACAAAGGATGCTTGGGAGAACAGGAACAGGGCAGGAGGCAGGAGAGAAGGACGTTCTTCTTGGTTTGGGTTCTGCGGCCACACTCGGTGGTGCTCAGGGTTTACTCCTGGCTCTGCACTCTGGGGTCACTCCTGGAGAACTTGGGGGACCATCAGGGTGCCGAGGATCGAACCCTGGTCAGCTAGGCAAGGCAAGTGCCCTCCCTGCTGTACTATTATTGCTCCAGCCCCGAGAACATCTTTTTTTTTTTGCTTTTTGGGTCACACCTGGCGATGCACAGGGGTTACTCCTGGCTCTGCACTCAGGAATTACCCCTGGCGGTGCTCAGGGGACCCTAAGGGATGCTGGGAATTGAACCCAGGTTGGCCACTTGCAAGGCAAACACCCTCCCCGCTGTGCTATTGCTCCAGCCCTGAGAGAACATTTTTTTTTTTTTTGCTTTTTGGGTCACACCCAGAGATGCTCAGGGGTTACTCCTAGCTTTGCACTCAGGAATTGCTCCTGGTGGTGCTTGGGGGACCATATGGGATGCCAGGGATCGAACCCGGGTCGGCCGCATACAAGGCAAACGCCCTACCCGCTGTGCTATCGCTCCGGCCCCGAGAGAACATTTTTTAAACCTAAAATGAAGTATTTTTTGAGACCTGAGAAAGAATACTGCAGACCTGAAACAAGAACAGATTTTTAGAAGACAAAGAACATTCACAGAAGAACTATGACATTTGAGAATTAAAAATACAGACATCCGGGGTTGGAGACATAGTACAGTGGGGAGGGCACTTGCCTTGGACAGGGTCAACCCAGTTGATCCCCAGTACCCCAGAGGGTCTCTGGATCCTGCCAGGAGGGATCCCTGCGTGTAGAGCAAGGAGTAAGCTCTGAGCACTGCCAGGTGTGGCTCAAAGACCAAAAATAAATAATAAGGGCTTGTTTAATATTTTCTACATTGATTTGATTACATTTACTACTCAAACACCCATCCCACCACCATTACACCTTCCCACTGCCATATTTTGGATATTTTCTTCCCAAACGCCAACCCCATCCCAAAGCAGAACCAAAATAATTTATTTTGTATTGTTTGTTATGAATAATCCAATAAAAATGAGACTAAAAAGGTTTCTTAAAGGAAAGAGTGTGAGGATTGTTGTATTTCACCCAGGAGCCATTAAGCCCTTCTAGAAGAGATTAGTAACGTGGGTACAGATTGAGGCTTGTGTGCTTATAAACCTATCACTGTATCACTGTCACTGTCATCCTGTTGATCATCAATTTGCTCGAACGGGCGCCAGTAACGTCTCCATTTGCCCTAGCCACGAAATTTTAGCGGCCTCTCTTTACTCATTCTTCCCAGCAGTGCCACATTGGAGACTCTTTCAGGGTCAGGGGAATGAGGCCCATCATTGTTACTGTTTTTGGCATATAGAATACGCCACAGAGAGCTTGCCAGGCTCTGCCATGCAGGCAGGATGCTCTCGGTACCTTGCCAGGTTCTCTGAGAGGGAGAAATAGGCTATAAGAGGTCGTGTGGCTGCAAATGTGGCTGCGTGCTTCTGGGAGTGTTGTTTTATAGTCTCTGGATCTTGGCCATTGATGGGATTACACGGCACTGGGGTCAGTTTGTGGGTGTGGCTGCCAAGCTACTGGAAAATGAGGGATCTGGGTGGAGGAGGCCCAGTCCTGATCCGAGCAGGCTTGGAGATCTCAGCTTATATCTATATCTGTATAAATATATTTCCCCCTAAGATTGGTTGTCTTCTACTTTTAACCCCATCAAAGGTGGTGGCTACTCTTTATATTGGTGGTGCAAAGTATGAGCTGTCCAGGAATAGATTCACTCGTGGGTGAGGCTCGTCCGAGTATGTGGAGGGCAGTGTTGAGTGTGGTGGTGGTTGAGTCCTGGAGGTTTTTGGCTGCTGGGGCTGGGTCCCTTGGGGCAGGGAGGGCCCTCACCTGCCCCCCTCTGGGCTGCCCCGAATGAAACAGCCTGGTGCGAGGTCTTGCAGCGTGGCTAAGGCACATCGTTCTGTGCTCTCTTCCGAGAGATGTATTGTTGAGTCTCGGCCGTTATTGTTGTGATTGTAGCCATTAATGAGATTATACGGTGCCAGCAGCAGCTTGTGGGGGTGACAGCCAAGCTACCGGAGATGGGGGGGGTATGGAGGGAGGTCACCTATTCTTGGTTTCATCGAACCTGGAGTTTTCAGTCACTTGTTTTTATTTGTTTGTTTGTTTGTTTTAAAAGAAATTCATGTGAAATATTTACAAGTAGGTCAGAGAAATAGTCCAGCAGGTACAGTGCATAAGGCTTGCATGCTGCTGGGCTTGGGTTCAACTAGCACCTCAGGTGGTTCCCTGAACTTTGCCAGGTGTGATCCCCGAGTGCAGCGCCAGGACTAAGCCCTGAGCACTGCAGGGTGTGGTCCCCCAAACCAGAAACAAAACAAATCATTTACAGGCGCGATAAAGCCTTGGGTAACTGGGGCTGGAGTGATAGCACAGTGGGGAGGGCGTTTGCCTTGCATGCGGCCAACCCAGGTTCAATTCCCAGCATCCCATATGGTCCCCCAGCACCACCAGGAGTAATTCCTGAGCGTAGAGCAAAAAAAAAAAAAAGCCTCGGGTAACTTGGGGTGGGGGAACAGGTTGGGTTTGAGACAGGGTCCCCGCACACCTGCTTTGGGTGCTGGGAGGCTGCTTTCACCCTTGACCCACATGATACCCGGGGCACTGCCAGGAGGGCTCCCTGGGCTTCCGCAGAGCGCCCGCAACGGTGGCCCAAAGACAAGAAACAGAAGCAGCAACAGGAAAAAAAAACCCACTAACCTCGTGATGGTGATCGCTGGAGCCAAGCCTCGATGGAGAACGCCGGCTTCGTTATCCCGTGTGCGTGTCGGAAAGTTTTCATGATGAAACTCTCTTTTCACTTGGCTTGTGTTTGCTTGTGTTTCTGGGACCCCTGGCTGTGCCGAGGGCTTGCTCTGGGCTCACTCTGGGCAGAACTTGGGAGACCCGGTGTGGTGCCAGGGATCAAAGGCCACATTGGCTGTGTGCCAGGCGAGTGCCCTCTGCCTGCTGGACCGTCTCTGCAGGCCCTCAAACAGCTTTAATGAGCTTTTATTTAAACATCATAGCGCTGGGCCTGAGAGACCGTACAGCGGCTGTGGTGCTTGCCTAGTGTATGGCTGGCCTGGCTTTGATGCCCAGGACCCCATATGCCCCTGACAAGCCCCACCAGGAGTGACCCTTGAGGACAGCACAGAGCCAGGTGTGGCCCAAAGGCAAATAATTGACTTGTTTGCACATTCACATCATATGCGAACACAACAGCAACTGATTTTAACAATTCATACTCCCCCAACCCTGAACCCTTTTTTTTTTTTGCTTTTTGGGTCACAACCGGCGATGCACAGGGGTTACTCCTGGCTCTGCACTCAGGAATGACTCCTGGCGGTGCTCAGGGGACCTTGTGGGATGCTGGGAATCGAACCCGGGTCGGCTGCATGCAAGGCAAATGCCCTCCCTGCTGTGTTGTTGCAGCAGCCCCTGAACCCTTTAGCAGTTCCTTTATTTTCTCCTCTCCCAGCGCTGGGCAGCCACTCATCCACTTTCTGCCTCTGTGGAATCACTGGGCTTTACTTGGGGTTAGGTTGGGGTATTTATTGCGGTGCTAAGGTCTCATGTATTCATGGCAAGTGCTATGGCTCTGAGCGACACCCCCAGCCTGGAAGAGCCTGACAGGGCACCACAGCCAAGTGGAATCCCACAGGAGGTACTCTCGACGTCTGACCTCCCTCTCTCGGCACTGTGTTTCCATCATCCCTGAGGTAGATCGGGCCGGAAAGATAGTAAAGGCTTAAGGCACTTGCCTTGCACATGGTCGAGCCGGGTTCAATCCCCAGCACTACCTGATGTGGCCCAGAGCACTGGGTGCGCATCTCCCTAAGAAAAAGAATGAGGGGGCCGGGGCAACAGTCCAGCAGGGAGGGCATTTGCCTTGCATGCAGCCAACCCAGGTTCAATTCTCGGCATACCATATGGTCCCCCAAGCACCGCCAGGAGTAACCCCTGAGCATCGCTGGGTGTGACCCAAAAAAACAAAAACAAAAAAAAAAAACAAAAAGAAGAAAAGAATGAATTCCCGATGTAGATTAATTGGGGAACAACTTTCCTTTACTGACAGGCACCATTTTATTTTCATCGTTATGTTTTTGGGTGTTGTTGTTATTGTTGTTATTTGTTTGTTTTTTGCCTTTTGGGTCACACCCGGCGATGCACAGGGGTTCCTCCTGGCTCTGCACTCAGGAATGACTCCTGGCGGGGCTTGGAGGACCATACGGGATGCCAGGGATCGAATGCAGACGCCCTCCCCGCTGTCCAGTTGCTCCAGGCCCCGTCACTAGTTCTTTACTACGCTGACATTATCTAGCTTGTTCCTGTCTTTCCACCCGTCCATCCGTCCTAGCCCCTATTCCCAGCTAGGCACACCCCCTCCCAGCCTCTGAACCTTCACCTGGGACAGTCTCTAATAAACTCTTACGCCAAAGCCACCCTAGGTGCGAGAAGGCAGAGGGAACGAGGGATGGAGGGAGAAAGAGAGAGACAGAGACACAGAGATAGAGAGAGGAGAGAGAGAGGAGAAAGAGCAGAGAGAGAAGAGGAGGAGGAGGGGGAGGAACAGGAGAGAGAGAGAGGAGAAAGAGCAGAGAGAGAGAGAGAGGAGGAGGAGGGGGAGGAACAGGAGAGAGAGAGGAGAAAGAGCAGAGAGAGAGAGAGAGGAGGAGGAGGGGGAGGAACAGGAGAGAGAGAGGAGAAAGAGCAGAGAGAGAGAGGAGGAGGAGGGGGAGGAAGAGGAGAGAGAGAGAGAGAGAGGAGAAAGAGCAGAGAGAGAGGAGGAGGAGGAGAGAGAGAGAGGAGAAAGAGAGGGGGGGCTTTGCCTTCTGCCTTCTAGAGACAGGGGTTAGTTCTCACTTCCTTGGCACACCTTATTTCTCCGCCTCATCTGCAGCTCCCCCCCCCCCCCGCCCCACCCCTCCCACCACCATCTCCCACCAACCTCACATTCCCGAAGCGCCAAACGCAAGAGTGGGAACGATAGGACGGCAGGGAAGGCACTTGCCTTGCACACACCTGACCCCAGACCAACCCAGGCACTGCCTACGGCTCCACGGTCCCCGCCAGGAGTGATCCCCGAGCACGGACCTGAGCACTGCCGGGCGTGACCCCAAAACCAGCAAGAAAAGGAGGGTCCCCCCCATGCCCAATGCACGACTTCCACAGACCCTTCCTTCAACCCCATCTGCCAGGGCAGGGGACTGGCTTCCAGAGTGCCCAGAGCGCCGCGGAGCCAGCACAGTGCTCGCGGGGTGGAGAGTGGACAAGTCCAGCCTCTGTGGCTTCTCGCGGGCAGGTCCCGAGAAAGGCGCTGCGGTCAGAGCCGGTTTCACGAAGACATGAAAACTCCCGCCTGGGCCCCTTCCCCCGGGCCAGTAACACTGGACAGGACGGCAGGACAGCCACCGCCGCCCAGGACTGTCCCGGGCAAACCGGAACAGACTCGCCCAAATTACAGACCTGCCTCTGGGAAAACCACAGTCCCCGGCTGACTCAGGCCCGGCCGGCCAGGCCTGCGTCGCTTCCAGAACTTTCTTGCAAAGACCCATTATTCCTCATTAGTGCTTGGGTTGTTTACGTTTTCTCATTGTTTTAATCCACGCAGAAGTTTCTCAGGAAAGTTATGACGCCTTCCACACCGTGTGCACCTGGGAAAAAACACAGACAGAGGGCTGAGAGCTAGGCCAGGGGTGAAGTTGCTTGGCCTGCCTCCCGCTGGCCCCGGGTCAAGGCCCACCCTGCGTCAGGCCCCCTGAGCCCAGGGCCCGAAATAGCCCCCCTGGACACCACTGTGTGTGGCCCCCAAGCCGACCCCCACGTGTAAAAGTTAACGATCAATTAAGTAGTTACATAAAATAAAAGCCTGGTTGAAGAACAGAAGCGGTTGGGACAGATTATTTTCTCTTTACGGGGGGGGTCTATACTGGGGGGTACTCAGGGGCCACCCCTAACTCTGTGGGGAGCCACTTGTGGTGCCTTAATTGTGCCCTGGCCACAGGTGACCCACCTGCCCTCTCCCCTGCCCTGTGTCCCTACCCAGGTGCAGATCATTTCTTTGTCTTTTTTTTAAATGTATGTACAATTCAGTTTAAAAATTTTTCATTTTAATTTTTACTTGCTCAAGGCTTCCTCCTGGCTCTGCACTCAGGGGTCGCTCCTGGCGGGCTGGGGGACCAGTTGGGACTCCGGGGATCGAGTCCAGGTTGTCCACGGGCAGGCGAGCACCCTCCCTGCTGTACTATCGCTCCGGTCCAAGATATTTCTATGTTGTTTGTTTGTTTGTTTGTTTGGGGGCCACTCCCGGCGATGCTCAGGGGTTCTCCTGGCTCTGTGCTCAGGAATCACTCCTGGTGGGGCTCGGGGGACCATCTGCGATGTTGGGGATCATTTTCTGTTCCCTGCCGTACCCCCCTAAACATCCGGGTCCATTTATACAGCACATCTATTCCACTCATCTTTGCTGATATTTACTATTGTTTGAAGGGGGTGCAGGGGGGACTCCCAAGCAGTGCTCAGAGAGCCTAGAAACCGCTTCTGGTGAGACTCTGCTAACGGGCCAGAATGCTCAAGGCCAGGGCGAGGCCGGGCAGTATTGCGTGGAGCCAGTGGCGCTAGGGGCTGCAGGGCTGTGCCTAGCGGTGTTGGCGGGTGTTGGGGGGGGGAGAGCAGGCCACGTGGGGCTCGAGTAGGCCACGAGTGAGCCCCCGCCCTGCCCCCCGGCTCTGCTTTTGCCATCACTCCTATGCAGTTATAAAAACTCACCGAGGGCCAGAGCGATAGTACAGCGGCTGAGTGCTGGCCTTGTGGGTAACCGACCCAGGTTCAATCCCCGGCATCCCTGATGGCCCCACTCAGGCCAGCCAGGAGGGACCCCGGAGTGCAGAGTCAGGAGAAAACCCTGAGCACTGCTGGGTGTGGCAAAAAAAAAAAAGAAAAAAAACACCAACAATAAATGAGTGCAGTGGAAGGGGGAGGGGAAGAGAGGGAGGGAGAAAAGAAGAAAGGGAAGGGAAGGGAAGGGAAGGGAAGGGAAGGGAAGGGAAGGGAAGGGAAGGGAAGGGAAGGGAAGGGAAGGGGAGGGGAGGGAAGGGGAGGAAAGGGGAGGGAAGGGGAGGGGAAGGAAGGGAAGGGGAGGGAAGGGAAGGGGGAGGGGAGGGAAGGGGAGGGAAGGGGAGGGGAGGGAAGGGGAGGGAAGGGAAGGGAAGGGGAAGGGAGGGGAAGGGAAGGGAAGGGGGAGGGGAGGGAAGGGGAGGGAAGGGGAGGGGAGGGAAGGGGAGGGAAGGGAAGGGAAGGGGAAGGGAGGGAAGGGGAGGGAAGGGAAGGGAAGGGAAGGGAAGGGAAGGGAAGGGAAGGGAAGGGAAGGGAAGGGAAGGGAAGGGAAGGGAAGGGAAGGGAAGGGAAGGGAAGGGAAGGGAAGGGGAGGGAAGGGAAGGGAAGGGAAGGGAAGGGAAGGGAAGGGGAGGGGAGGGGAGGGGAGGGGTGGAGAGGGGTGGAGAGGGGTGGAGAGGGGTGGAGAGGGGAGGGAAGGAGAAAGGAAAGGAGAAACTGGCATTTCAGGGTATCATTTGTGTTTTTCTTTGCTGAAGAAGTTATACACTGTATTTTAACCAAGAGCAGCCTTGTTTTTGTAAAAAACAAAAAACAAAAAACAAAAAACATGTTATTATGCAAAATAAGCTATCATTACAAAGGATATTGTAGCTATTCATTAAATGTTGTCAAATGAGTGTATTAAACCACAGGCTGGCAGACACACAGAGTCGGTACACGTCTGGAGCACAGAAAGGGTGAAACCAGAGGACGACACGGGGACCCGAGACTCAGGTCAGCTGCCGAGCACGTTCGCAAGCCAGAGAGCCTGGATTCGGGCCCTGGCTCCACACAGTCCCCTGTGCAGTAGCCCCTAAGTAGCACTGCCTACACTAAGAACTAAGTACCTACACACACACACACACACACACACACACACACACACACACACACACACACTCATACACACATACACACTCACACACACTCACATACACACACTCACACACACTCACACATGCACACTCACACACACACATACACACTCACACTCACATACACACACT